>NC_143014.1:168155175-168475752 GCF_055824585.1 Amblyomma mixtum | reverse complement strand
ACGTGGACAGCAACTGTCTATACTCTTTTCCAACCATATCTGCACACGTCATGAGCAGCTGACAAGCACAAGACAAGAAGATGATGAGGCACGGAGGAACACGTTTAACCCTTTAACCGTCAATTTAACTCCTGAAAAACGGACCAAAATCGGAATTTTTTTTTAAATTGTCATTATTTTTTCCATGCAACACTGATTTTGAAAATACATTATATCATTGATTTCTGGTTAGAATTAGCACAAAAACTAAAAAGCAAAAGCTGTCACTGAGGGCAGCTTTCCCTTAATGTATGCCGTGGTAATGGGTCACACATACTGAAATTCGAAGTATTTAATCGATGCAGAACACGGTAACACACTGAAAAGTGCACTTGAGAAGAGGAACTGTAGTAGTTGTTAACCATGAAGGTGTACCCCTTGTCAAGAAAGGGCTCTACAATTCATCACCTTGGTACCCATCGCTTCCTCGCCAGCCATGTCTACTGTCCCTTTGCCAGTGTAGGCTATCAAGTTGCAAATGCAGCCGCTTGAAGATTCGCACAATTGGAGGCCAAATGTTGCACATTTGAGTGGAAGGTATCGCTGCCGTGCTAATCTCCCCTTGAAAAGCAAGAGGCTCCCATCAACGGACAAATCCTGTTCTGGCACATAGGCAGCAAGGAAGGCCTCATTCAGCCTTGTGATAACGGGCCAGTTTCCACAGCCTGGGGTGCAGATGGGTAGTTTCATCTATGGTTATCAAGCTGGTTAAATGCAGGCACCGCATCAACGCGCTGAAGCGCTTCCTGCTTATGGTCTTCCTGAACACTGGTGTCACCAAAACTTTCTTTGCTGACCAGTACACCTCAACATGAGGTTCACCATCAATATCCTGCAATATTATTAGTGCAAAGACCATTATCTCATTGCAGTCTACTGGCTTTCGTGTAGAACCCTGAGCAGTACAACACACTACCGCGTAACGGTTAGTCTTCGTCACGATTAGGTCAATGGTGCCCCAGTCAAGAAATACATGGAACCAACCGAGAATATCATTCTCGTCAGGGGGCTGCCGCAAGATTCCGGGTAGTGAAGAAAAGGGAAAGCGCGGAGGTGCAGGTGGCGGGATTGGCCTTCACGCGCTGCCACACACGTGCACTACTCAACACATCATCATTGTCGTTGCTCTCACCACCATCTGAAGCAATCTCCAGCTCTAACACAAAGTCAGAGTCACTGTCAGACAGAAATTCCATGTCGTCAGCAACGCTGCTTTCTGTACTACTCCAAGAAGCACCTCTTTTTTTCCGAGCATCACTGCCACCAGCATTTTGCATGTGAAGCACCATTATGAAAAGACAGTTGCCAGGCAAAACATGCGCAAAAGGCACGAAATGCGGTTTTTCAAGGAAACTATCACCTTCTAGGGATGAAAATTGCAACCAAAGCAACAGACGACCGTAACTTGTCTTTGGCGGCAGAAACAAAATTAGGGTGGGCGTGTTAAAAGGAACGAAAAATAATAGCGGAAAATCAGGCCGGACGAGCAAGACGCATCGCTGGCGATATTTGTACAAACTCCCATGAAGAGTACAGCTCGGGATTGGCGGCTAAAGGGTTAATGCACTCTCCCAATTGGCTGAGGAGGTCTCTAGCTTCCAGAGAGCTGCAAGGAACTTATGAGATGGAGTATAGTTATGGAGGACTGCCTAATAAAAATGTGCAAGACTGTTGATACTGCATGCATCTCAAGTGAAGGCATGCATGAAATCCTACGTGATGGATTACACATAAAAGCTGTGAGTGGAACAAATGCCACCACTGATGACAATCATCCAAAATCGAATCTGAAAGGACATCTTCACTTAGTGTTTGGCGATGCTTAAATGCAATCTACAGGACATTCTGCATAAAACTTGCTAACATACCTAAAACATGAACTCACTTACTACACCCCCAAGTCAAAGAGCGCACAAAGTAGTGGACAACTTCTAGTGAAAGCGCTCCAAGAAAAACCAAAGGTCTTTTTGCCAGCTGGAATGATGAAGGCCATGATGTTTTGGAACTTCCAAGGAATCTAACTACTAACGGAAGGGTGAAACTATAATAGGAGCATAATATACAACGTTACTAGATTGTTTGAAGAATAGCTAGTGAAAAAAAAAATGGCCGAGGCCGCCACACAAGAAAGCGCTTATCAGGTTTCAAATTGATTTCCTGCCTCCTATTCTTTCCATTTGGCTCCATCCCATTTCTCCTTGTTTGCAAATATGAAAATCTGACTGACTGGGAAGAAATCCTCTTCTAATGAAATTTCATCACTGTCCTCAAAATGCATTTCACTACCTTCTCTCATATTTGTAACGAGCCCCTCATCCCCCCTCTCTTGTTTGCTTAATTGCTTAGCGAGGGCCTCGGTTCTGGCAGCCTTGACGCCATAGGAAGCATAAGAGGGTTCTCACACAGCTTCCACTCTCGCCGTTCGATGACGTTCTATGTCACATCAGCGGTAACCCAGGATGTGCTACGTCCGCCGCTTAAAAGCGTGGGTGGCGCTGGTGAACGCTCTAAAAGTTAGGTTATTTGTAAACATAAATACCCCCGAAAGCAGAAGAATTGACAGCCGTCGCCGTAGCTCAGCAGTAGAGCACCGGATGCATAATTCGGAGGTCGTGGGTTCGGATCCCACGGCGGCATGTGGTTGTTTTTTCTTCTGCTTTTCTAATCAATTAGCTTTAAGCGGTAACATATTCAGCAATATTCTTAATCGAACAACAGCACAAAATAAATTAATTAATTAAAAATCCCTTGTGTCCCTTGGTTTCTGTGGCTGTTGGCTTCTCTCATTTATGATGGAATGAGAAATTTGAAACTTGGTGGACAAAGTGTATATTTTTTTGCCAAAACACAGTAACCCTATGTTAGAGATATTAACACCACGTGTGTAAACGACAAACTATGCACAATAAACTGGTGTATCACATTCATAAATTCCCTTCATAAAACATTACTCTCAGTGTATGCATGCACCACATTGCTTCCATACAGAAACAAATTTTTCCCTTAGGAACCTAATAGCGCTATAGTAGAATAAACAGAATAAGCAGTGAACTACAATTTTGAGAGACATAGTGCTCTTTCACTGTCTAAACAATTTCATAGACAATAGCTGTGACCTTAAAGCATAGCAAGGAAAATTCACATTCAGTGCAAGAATGATAGCATCATCAAGACATAAAAGAGTGAACTCGTAGAAGGCAAACAAAAAAGAAGCAGTCCCCAAACACATCTATCTAACATTGCACTGACACATGAAACTGCGGAGGCCTCCACAAAGGACAGAAACAGCATCATTATTGTAGTTATAAAGTTGCAGCATCTATTTATGCCCAATAAAATGCAAATCAGGTGTTTTTTTTTTAACTGCTCCAGTCGGCAAAGCCTACACATTCATTTAGTAGAAGTGCTGAGCACATACAAACCAAATTCAAGAATAAGAATGTGAACGCTAGCTTTCTATCATTTGTGCCCCTACTAGACAGGCACTAAAAAAAATATTGAAATGGCAAAAAAAATTCATCCCTGAATAGCATTATTCTTAAAGTTCGTGCCACATGCAATCATTCACTGCAATAGTGAAACAACTTTTCTGATGCCATTCGGTGGAGCAAACCAGTGGCCCAATAAGGAGTGCACCATCACGGACAAAAGTCTACAGGTCACACAAGTGCTAACTGTGGTACGCAAGTACAATATCTACAAGAGCTTGCCTTTTTTCACAATTATATATAACAAAGCACGTTTCGCTTCCTTTGCCACAAACAGTGCCCACAGGTCACAACACCATACATTTGTACAGCTTGGTCGCCACTCATGCATCTTTAAGACTTCTGCCTCAACAATATACTGCTAGAATTAGTCCTTCACAGAAGGTTTTGCTCAGAACATTCCTGGTGCAAATTTTGCTTCATGTATTACAGATATGTTTGGCTAACTATTTTAAAGAATACTTACAAGAAGTGCCAGAAATGCAGTAGACAGCGCCACTAGAGCATTTTTGCAAATGGTAAACATGAAGTGTAATGCAAATACAGTAAAACCCAGATACTGACGAGTTTCAGCCTACAGAGGGAGCCACCAGCCAAGTAATATGGCAAACAACTGAATGATCTCAGACACCCCACAGCTTCATTGCATTCATTTAGTAACGGGTTTTCTGGCTCAATGTCAACTGCTTGAGAATTTTGGAGCCCCTGTTAGTAGGTTGAGTGGCATCCCTTGCCATAGCTGTCGGCCTCAACGAGCAGCACAACGGAGGATGAAAGAGAGTGAACGTGGAGTGCAGCAGAGGATAAAAGTATGGAAACAGTGAACGCATCACGAGAAGGAAAGCGAAGTAGGAAGGTACATTGGCAGCCAGAAGACAGGAATGGTGATCTGCTAAGGTATGGTGCCAGAGTAGCATGCGCCATCGTCAGTTCGCCCGAGGAGAGGAGAGGCGGCAGCAGACAGCTGCGCACTGCCCGAACCGAAAAGCTGCCCTCAAAAATCGCATCACCAAGAAGTGTAATCGTTGGCCACTTTTATTTCTTTTTCCGAGGTGCATTGAACTTGCTGATAAAGACATAAGTGTTGTGTTTCTGGATAAACACACAAGTGCCTAAGAAAGTCAATGCAATGCCTAACACCAGATACCGGACCAATCACAAAATCAGGCAGATTGACTAGACATAGATACTGACATTCAGATAGAGAGGACATAGTAGTAGCGCTAAATAACAGGGATGAAAAGAGACAAGACAACACAAGCGCTACTTCCCTCCTTTCATCCCTATTATTTAATGCTACTACCATGTCCTCTTTATCTAAACACCAACTAGACCAGCTTTCTGTCTTAAACTGACACTCAAGCAGATGGAAGTGCTTGCTCCCACCTCGATAATATATTTAATAGAGGTTGTAATTGCTTGTAGCCCTAACTCGATAGCTATATGCATTCTGGTGCTGCTGAAGTTGGGGTGGCAAGTTCTATTTCTAGATGCATGGACTGCACATACACAGGAATAAGGCAGACTCGCATGCGTGCAGTGTAATGTCAGTGCACATTGAAGAACCACTGGTGGTCAAAATTCGGAGACTTCCACTCTGATGTTCTCATACTCAAGGCACAGCTTCGGCACATGACGCTCAACCTACAGTAAGTCATACAGTTATCGTAACTAAATGTAGGCTGGTGTCCCAGGCACAAAGACTTCAGGCAAGCATGCTTTAATAAACTATATATTTTATTCCAAAAACAGATTTGATCACTTACTTTTACCTATAGCTAAAACGAGCATAAATTGAAGCTAAATTAACACACTGATAAAACAAAAAACATAATTCTTAAACCCACCAGATATGCTGTTTTCCTCAACATAAACTAAAAATACGCTGCAATGCTGTGTTAGCGCTTCAAACCTGCATGATATTTCATCTATGTGATCTGCTTTAGTTACAATTACTCCACTACAGCATTTGATAAGTGGGAAAGAGCAGGCTTCACGTTCGCAACTATCATCTCATTATGCTAGAGTCTCTCATTAATAGCACCAGAAAGAAATATGTCCAAACAAAATCCTAGCAAAAATGCTGCAGTACATGGAGGTCAGACATTTCTTACCAGATAAACTTCATTCGACACTGGGCACCTGAAAGGTATTTTATTTGTTTCCAAGCTCCATCAGAAATCAGTGGAGCGTTTGTCATAAGCATATTTGTGTCTCTAAGCGAATAGCTTACTAAAACGTTTATTTTTCCAATAACATATTTGGCGGCTTTTAAGTTGAATTATGAAATGACATCATCTACCCTAAAAAAGATCCAAAAAAGAGAGGTGTCGATATGTTAACTATGGGGCAGTGGTTTTAATACAAATGCACACCACTTGCCACTCTTAAAACACTGCACAGGATAACCACAAATGGTGACCCACTCGTGATTATACAGTATCTACGGACACTGGATCATAAAACAGAAGCCTTTTCATCCGCCTTACGATTCCTGTCACTGGCAAAGATGCTCTCCCAATATTCAGACTGATGAACCAAGTGAAAACTGTTCACACGAAATAAACATCGCACATTACTACAGAAAAACAAACCGCCACCAGCTACTGCCACTACTGTCGATCATCAAAGAGACAGGGACCCATTCCGCCATGTGGTGGCGCATCATTCTGTGAAACTCATGGATATCGAACTCAAAGGGGATCGCAAAATAGTTCAGTATATCGATGATTGCATATATAAAAAAATGGCAAAAGATAAGATTGTCTACAACCTGGAAGCAAGAGTATGTTTTACAGCATGAACTGGTGGGCGAGTTGGTCTGACATATCTAGTGAAGCAGCGCTACGGCACAGGGCCAAAGGGGAGAAAGGGACGAACACAGCGCTGAACTGACAACAAATGTTTATTCCGGATGCTAACAGCATATATATACTCTTTTGCACCTTAGAAAAAACAAAGAAATAGAGAGCAGCAGAAAGTGTCAATCCCAGTCACTATGCGCATGCAGCTGTATCGCGTGTACATCGATCATTTGAAATCAGGAAGTTGTGCTCTTTCACCGAGATGGCAACGGAAGGAGTGCTGATACAATTCGCACCTAGCTTCATGATCTCAGATGCCTCAATAATCTCTCGTGTAAGCTTATCCTTGTGTTTGGTAACAACTTGGCTGTTTTTGAATTCTGGGTAACATGAACAGTCACGACAGTGAATAGTACCTATGTGGCGGGCCGCGTTCTTAACATTGTTTGCATGCTCTTTAAGTCTTTCATTTAGACACCGGCCAGTTTGGCCGATGTATGACCCACCACACTTCAATGGGACTGAGTACACCACGTTGTCTTGACATGGCACATACTTCATCCTGTGGTTTTTCTTGCAATTATGACCAGATTCCGATCTTTTATCCGGGCGATTAACTCTCGCACACAAGCCACTCAGTCTGACAGGAGCCGAAAAAACAACATCTACTCCGTACTGGAATACTCCGTAGTCGTCAATTGCTTCACTAATGCACTTTAACAGCTTGTCATGAGGGATGGAATAATATTCCATCCCTCATGACAAGCTGTTAAAGTGCATTAGTGAAGTAATTGACGACTACGGAGTGGTAGCATTTCAGAACGCTAGTGGCATTTCCGCAGAAAGCTCTTTAGACCTGCTGCAAGTGTACCTTCAGTCAACCTATGCAGAATAGGAAGGTACTGTTTTTATTCAAAAGAATGGGATCTGCATAGGATCTTGCATCGCTCTATTGCTAAGTGACATGTTTCTTTCTAAGCTTGACAGGGCACTCGAACAATCACTGATGAGCTCAACAGTTGCAAGAGTGTTCCGATATGTAGATGATTACCTAATTTTACTACATTGTGACCCGGCTAGCTTCGCTGCGGAAGTGAATGACCTGTGCGCAATATTCTGTGAAGTGCTTTCGCCGCTGGAAATCACGCATGAAGTGGCTGTGAATGATCGCATTAAGTTCCTTGATCTGACCTTATATTTTATTGATTTCCATGTATGCTGGGAATTTGATCCTAGGGGTAAAAAGCCCTTACTTCCGTTGTGGGGTTACCATGGGGGAGATAAACACGTATTCCCCGTTTAAGCGCGGCTGACTCAGTTCAAAACCGCGCTTACCCCACCCCGTGGTCGCGTACGCTACTGAGCGCACGCCGACCACGGCGGGCCTTGCTCTACGGGAACAAAGGAACGACACACTGGCTGACACAAACAAGGCATTTATTGCTATAGCAACAATAACGCCAGCTAGCAACAAAATACACTGAGGAATCTAGGATGTCCGACTCACCAGCACGGCTACGAGCGAACGTCCGCCCACGGTAGGGCAAAGGGAACTCCGAGGTCGAGCGGGACGAGCTCGGCGGGAGTAAGTTCCGACCGAGGGGCGCCCGTCGACGAAGAGCGAAGCTGCGAGCGAAACGTCCGTTCGCTTCCCGTTGCCGAGGGAGAAGAGGCCCCGTAGCTCCCCGCGAGCGCGCAGCAAAACGCCATCCGTGGCGCTGGTGTCGCTGCGACGCGAGCGCCCTCCCCTGTTAGTGGAAAGTCACCGAACCGAGAGGAGTGCTTTGCGGAGGAGCTAACCACAGGGAACTAGCACGTTGAGGGAAAGCGAACGCAGGGGACGAAAGCGTCCCCACACCGTACAGCTCAGCCCATTCGAAGCTTGTGAAAAGAGGCATTGTGGCGTCATGCTTTCAAAATGCCATGCAAAGATCCTGCCCACACAAGTTTGAATTTAGTTTCTCCAATCAGGTTGATAGGCTAACAGACGCAAAATACCCCCTTCATATTCTGGCATCAGTAGCAGAAGGGATTTTGAAAAAGCTGAAGGAGGGCAAAGCTGTCCCCCATTCCAAACAAAGAAATCTGGCAGTAATACCTTATGTCCATGTTGTGTCCCACAATTTGAAGAGAATAGGCAAAAAGGCTGGAGTAGATGTTTTTTCGGCTCCTGTCAGAATGAGTGGCTTGTGTGCGAGAGTTAATCGCCCGGATAAAAGATCGGAATCTGGTCATAATTGCAAGAAAAACCACAGGATGAAGTATGTGCCATGCCAAGACAACGTGGTGTACTCAGTCCCGTTGAAGTGTGGTGGGTCATACATCGGCCAAACTGGCCGGTGTCTAAATTAAAGACTTAAAGAGCATGCAAACAATGTTAAGAACGCGGCCCGCCACATAGGTACTATTCACTGTCGTGACTGTTCATGTTACCCAGAATTCAAAAACAGCCAAGTTGTTACCAAACACAAGGATAAGCTTACACGAGAGATTATTGAGGCATCTGAGATCATGAAGCTGGGTGCGAATTGTATCAGCACTCCTTCCGTTGCCATCTCGGTGAAAGACCACAACTTCCTGATTTCAAATGATCGATGTATACGCGATACAGCTGCATGCGCATAGTGACTGGGATTGACATTTTCTGCTGCTCTCTGTTTCTTTGTTTTTTCTAAGGTGCAAAAGAGTATATATATGCTGTTAGCATCCGGAATAAACATTTGCTGTCAGTTCAGCGCTGTGTTCGTCCCTTTCTCCCCTTTGGCCCTGTGCCGTAGCGCTGCTTCACTAGATAAAAGAGTATGTTTGCACCCAAGCTAGTGACGCGCTTCTAGCTCCAACATGCCGCCTGCGGCAACCTAACCTGAACCTGACCTGTTTCACATCGAAGCTTTAGCAAACGGTGATTTGGAACTCACCGCTGCCTATCACAAGATGTCTAATCTTGTTACCGGTACACTATAAGAATTATCTCATTAAAATTAAGGTACAGATGGTTTCTACAAAGTCTTCGGCAGAGAGTAAAGCTCGTCAGGCGAGGACCACTGCTAGGTTTTAATTAGGCTGGCTTCACTGCATGACGATGATGTGGTGTGGAAAGTGAATACAACGGACCGAAGGCCACCGTGAGGCACATCCCACATTCACCTTGTCACTCAGTTTCAAAGCACTAGCACTGCCAGTAGGTGCCCAACGCTGTGGGGCCGACCGGTCTTCGCATGCGAAAAGTGACCGAACAGTGACGTCAGAAGCAGAGCCAATTGCAGGAGCTCGGCGCACCGTTCATTATACCGAACGCTCTGCTAAACAGGGGTTTGATAAATGCAAACATAACAGTGCTGTATTTTTATATGAGATTTTCAAGGACATGTTCTGACAGTTCGATGTAAACCACAATTCGGTACATTCTTGTTCGATATATCCAGGCTCGATTGTAATACTTTACAGATATCTTTTGCACACAAAAAGTGAGTGTTGTGCAGAAAGTTTTCCTCTTTCCACTATGGGGCCCTCTTGGCTCTCGTTTCTTCTTACATTAACAGCAGTATAAAGAACCGTCTCCAAGGTTTGCAGCTAAATCAACCAAACAGAGATCAAAAGGTGATGAAAAAAAAATATCTGAAGCACAACACGTGACTCAAGCTAGCAAACACTGTGCCCAAGACAACCCCCTGTATCTAACGCAGTAAAAAGCAAATCTGCAATGTCACCTTTTTCCAGGTTAAAGATCTCGGTGAGCAACTCCTGCATCTAAAGCAAGCTCCTCTGTCAACTGCACCAATCTGCAGTATCACATTTTACGGGGTTAAAAATCGTAGTTACGAGGCTATCGCATTGTTAAGTGCCTATGCAGAGCCTACACGGCCACGACAACAGGTGGTTCCTGCTGGTTTCTTGTGGTTTAACAGGTTACAAATAGAATAGAATGTGCTAATAAATAAGTTAATCTAGTAGGCTCCAATCACCTTTTTCACCTGGGCTGATGAGCAGGAGAACTACATTACACATAAGAGCAACATACATAAGTGGTTACCCCTTCACAGTGGCAATTTTCTCAGCCACCAAAATGGCCCTTACTTGATAAAGACGAGATAGGAAGAACAGGTAAACAGGATGTGTTCCACTGTGGCTGTGCTTGCAGTGGCAAATGCCCCTGTGAAGGCAGCATACCTGCATAAGTGAAATTCCATTTTAGGGCAGCTCTGCTTACAAGTACAGCTAGTCACAGACAATCTGTTTCCATTTAGGGCTAATGCACACAAGCAGAACATGCCTCAAGAAGATGATACCCAATCACCAAAGCCTCAACACCTTCAGTACATAATCTGCAAAAACTGCAAATCAGATCAAGACTGATACTCCATATGATCACATAGACTACATAATTAAGCAGAAATTTGTGCACCATGGATGCTTCACATGGCTGCTTACAGCAACAGCATCAGATGTTCCTAGCTGAAGTAAAGAATGGTATGCGAAAATGGTGAGCTAGACATACTGAAGTCACAAACACAGTACATAAGGACACTGTTCCAAATGAACGCTAGAGTGCGTTTGTGGAAAATTCAAAATTCTTATTCAAAAGCCTTGACTTGATGTGGTGATACGAAGTCTACCAGAAGGTGCAGAAATAAACTTAAACTATCTTTCAATTAGCCACATCATATACCACAATGACTGCACTAATAGAAGCACTGTGCAGAATTCTTAAAGGAAAGCCTGGTTTCAGGTTATCTTAGGATCACCTGGATAGATGGGTGAAGTTGAGCAGCCATGCTGTGGTGGGTTTTATGGCACACAAGTGTCTAAGGCTATCATGCCCCGAACACAAGATTAAATATGTCTGCTTTTGTGGTCATGAAACTATACATTTTAAAATGTCATAAATTGCAACTGTTGCTCTTTTAAGAACACAAAAACACATGAACAATAAACAAGTGCATTTTCTCCCTCCTAGAAGCACACTAACGTGGAAAGGAATGTGTCATAAAATTGTGTGGAACACTTACTTCTTGAGTTCTCGAATTTTGTGCGTAAAAATAAAATATGCTTTACTGCACCCACTACTCTGCATACTTCACATGTAGGTTTTTCTTCCCATGTAAGGTGTGTATCTAATGGGAAGTAATAAAATTACTTTGATAAAACATTCTTGGTGTCCACATGGAACAAAACAAGCTTTACCAGGTGTAGTTTCTTGTGTACTTCATTATTACATGAAGAATGTCATTTATCTCTGGATGGTAAACCTCCAAGTGACATCAAAGGCCTTCCCCAAGTAAAAGTTCCTTGGACTGTATTTCAAAAGTAAACCAGACTATAAACTGCAGACAACACTTTTTCAAACCCATACTGGTGCACATCCAGAAGATGATGGAATTAGAAAACCAGACTTAGTATGACATTCAAAACATTTTCAAATGATCTTACCAGACAACTCATACTTACTATAGTCGGATACAACTCAAGAACACAGCGGCTTTTCCCCGTCAAAGGAACCCCATCCAGCCAATGATGTCAACCGATTCTCATGACCCTGCTAGTGTGACAATGCAGGGAGCAGCGCCACAATAGAGAAAGGGGTCTACCCCTGACCATAGTGGGAAGGGATCATCCCCTTTCATCTACCACTCCCTGCTTTGTCACACTAGCAGGGTCATGAGAATGGGTCAACGCCACTGGCTGGAAGGGAGTCCTATGATGGGGAAAGCTTCTAAAGTTGTAATGGCCTTTTTTCATGCGTCAGGAGTTTTTCCTTTTACACATATTTTGTTAAATAATTTGAATAGGGCCAGCACAGAAGTCTCAGAGAGATGTGCAAGCATTTTCTAATGTAGTATTTGGTCAGAACTTTGTGCTGTTTGTTTACTAGCAGACATTACTTAATTAATTTCATGAGATGCAATTATATTATTTTAAGGTTTGTTTGCGCTATCAATTGTCAAAAACCTTTGTCTTTCAGCGGTGCTTTTGTTCCCAATAGTGGTTCTGTGTGACATAAAGAACTGGGGACTCTGAACAAATGCTTGCTAAATACATGCGCTTGCTCCTCTAGACTTCCTTGCATACCAGTGGCTGTCAACAGAAGTGTGAAGGGAAAGCAGTTAGCATTAAATTGACGGACCTGTTGCCACATTTTTTATTATAAGATCAAAGTATTAATAGATGAGAGAAAACTTTCCCATGATGTATACCCAGTCTTGCTGCGAATATAATGTGCTTCAGCACTAAGGTTGTCCTGCATTCGGCACCTGCTAAAAACAACTCATGGTTTGTTTTTCTTCCCCTCATTGCAACCTCATGTCCACCATGCTTTACAGTTTTGCCTCACTGTCTTTGAGGAATAGCTAACCAAGCTGCAGTGAGCATGCAGGCTGCAAACAATGCCCAGTCAGCTGGATGGAGTTTCCAGTGGAATAATTTACTTGGGATAACTAGTGGTGAGGATGACAACCTTACAACAACGAGCTGATGATCACCTCCATGTGAGTTATTTGAAACTTCCCTTTCCCATTCAAAAACTGATGACAACAGAATGCAAATGAAATGACAAATCTATGCAGCTCAGTTTTCCTGAGCTAGGGGAGCAGTATGGAAGTTCAACTGTACTCAGTAGACAGGCATTACTGCACAAAGAAAAATCTTCTCTTTTCTTTGTTGGCTTACCCCAAAACACAACTGAGCATTAAATCCCCAACTAGCAAATATGATTACCTGCTCTAAGACTTCACCTTATGAAGTGTTACTTCTAGGTATGTTGCAAGATATATGGAGCATACTATTATCATTCTGAATCTAAAAAAATAATAGGGAACAGGCAACAACTTCCAATTTTGTTTTAAGCTTAACTTCACAAGTTGCGATGCCACTCTGCATAACAACAGCAATGCCTCCCAAGAGCAAACTTGCCTGCTTTTGGTTGCTACGAAAGCTTCTTGAGAATTCTTGGTGGGTACAGCCGAAATAACAAGACGCAGACACAGAAAGGAACACGTAGAACGTAGACGAAGCTGTTCCTTTCTGTGTTCCTTTCTGTGTCTGCGTCTTGTTATTTCGGCTGTACCCACCAAGAATTATGAACCAACTAGCTCAGTTTTCTACTCTTCTTGAGAACACTCACATGCTGTGGCCTTTGTCTCCGGCAAATAAAGAGCTACAGGGGTCAGTGAGCTTAAGATACCTATTACATCCCTGTAGTTATTAAGTAGTCCCCTATAATTTCACTGCACTGTAAATGTCACATTTCATTTTTTTTTTTATTTTTTGATGCAGGAGAAAAAGGCAATTAAGTTTTTTCCAGACATATGATTCAGGTCTTCTTTCAGGCACATGCTTGCAACATGTGCGTGGGACTATGGTGCTGCAATTCACCATCACTTGCACATTGCAGACACCACTGCAGGGACCGCCATGCTAGCCAAACTGGTGACTGCATCTATGTGGGTCTTCTTGAACTACCCACTTGCATTTAATTTATTTCAAAACAGCACTAATACCTGCATCATAGCCTGTCCTGGCCATGGCCCTGTAGGGAATGGGTGGAGGAATGCTGGGGCGAGCCACTGGGAATGGTGCTGTGGTCATGGGCGTTGCCCAGTGTGGTATGGTGGCCATGGCAGGATTGCTTGCACGATAGAGTGCTGCAGCCTGAGCACCAAACTGTTGATGCTGCTGTTGCTGCTGCTGCTGAGGACTGCATGACGCCAAGGCTGCACGAACCAAGGCACTAGGAGCTCCTTGATTAGCCAGGTTGAGGCTGCAGCAAGTCATCCAGAAAGAAATGTGTGCCAAGATTTCTAAAACTGCTAAGCACTAATCTCAGCCAAACCACTGATCCACAGCAGCGGCAGAATACAAAGTGAAGCTACGATTTTAGTAGGGATTCCTAAAGCACTAGCTGGCCCGCCTTTGTCCTCATCTTCTTTTTCAGTGCCACAGACAACTGTATCACAGAAAACAAAGAAACAGTAACCAACAACACCATAGTCAACATTTCACGACTTCATCACTGTAACCAGCAGATTCCTTCATTAACTGTTCTCAAAACTGTTACAAATTCTGGCAAGCTTTTACTGTTCTCAAATGATTTTCGATTCTCTTTTTCTCTTTTATTTCAATCTTGTTCAAATACGCATAAATCCTCCCTTTACCTTTAAATCACTGCAATCATTCTTTTTGGAACTTGCCATCAAACCCTGGCCCTCGTGGGTATCACCCCTCGCGGGTATGTGTCATGTCAGAAGAGGCCAACAACATGAACTAACACTCTAGGAGTTTTGAAGAAAAAATAGGAAGAAGTTTAATATTTCCAAGGAAGCCATGAGGAAGCCAAAACACCACAAACAACATCACATTAGACGTCTCTGCTCCATGCAATCATCACGAAGCCGTGCTGACTTGAATTTCGCAAATTATAAGCGACATTACAGTTGAGAAAAAAAGTTTGATCCTCTTATGATGATGGTTAGACTGCGCGATCAAACAAAGCGTATAATAAAGTACGGCACGAGCATGGTGTCACGCCTTCATGTCTCATGTATGCGATGTTTTTCGCGCTGTTTAATAATAATACAAAACCAGCGCCAACCAGCTGAGCTAGCTGACAGATACTGCAATTAAATCTCAGCTCACCCTGTTGATACGCCGCCATTCAAGGAAAGGTTAGACACTTAGGAGCGAGCCGTGGTAGCTACGGACAAGAAAGCAAACATGTGAACCCAGTGGACAATTAAAGTACAACGACCTCCTGAAGCTGCGAGCATGAAATCCGAGAACTGTTGCTCCAGTAACTTTAGGAAAATGATTTGACGCCAAGCAACAACTCAAGTCACCAGAAATTATGAGACTGACCTTGATGGGTGCATTTCTGTCTTGATTACAGAAGTTGCTTCGGTCATATGTCAGAGTTCCTTGAATTCAACATCACAAACGCCGGGGATGTCACCACAAACATCGAGCAACGGCACATTGCTTCGTAGGACTTTTTTACCGACAACACAACTTTAACTTGAAGCACGTACATGGATTCCGAATAATCAGTCGTAAGCAAAAAGTCCAGACGCGGTTAATCAAGGCGAGAATGGTCACAGCTCCATGCAGACACTGCGGGCTACTGGTGCTACTGGTACTGGCGCGCTAAATATGATGCCGCTAATGCAATCTAATGCCGCGATAGTTATCATCCTTGGCTTGGCCTGGCTTGGCTTCGAGTGAGCTGCATGCGTTAATGATTCATAGCAGCAAACAAGGCGGCGAAAACGCCGCCAAAGCTGATAAAAGCAAAAAAAATATTAACTTCGTCACAAAAAAGTTTTTTTTTGTTTAAAAGAGTTTACCAGGATATTTATCACTAGTGGCTAGATGATCAAAAGTGATTTATTCAGGTCAGATTGAAGGCAAAAAAATCACTATCACTAGATCAATATAAATAGCGATTGGTATCACCAGAGTGATGTCTACCACTAAAAGATCATGGAAATATTCAATTTGCTGATAGCTAATCACGCCGTATCGCCATCGCTGCATGCATGGAGGAAATGGCTGCACGTGTGCAACTCGGTTAACTCGGTGCTATTGCTATGTTGCAATAGCTGGCGGCGGTCGACCATGTGGTAACTGGTAACTTGTACGGCGTGTTTACGTCTTCGCCAACTGCTATGGGGTTGTCAAGTAGAGTGCTGTCTAAGCTGAAAGCTTACGGTGAGACGCATGCTGCTCACTGCTACTGCAGAACGTGATTTAAAATCTCCTTGAGTATGCATGTGTTCACGCAGTTGTTGTTTCAGGTGACAGTTTTCTGGACGACAGTGATAAGACCGCCAAGACAGATGCCTCAAAACTTGTTTCAAAGAAGTCAAAATGCCAGGACAAAGATAAACGCAGAACGTGCTCCACGGCCCCACCGAAGCTTACCAAGATCGATCGCATGCGAATTGAGCTGGATCTTGGGGACGCTTGCGATGAACGGGCGGACGAACAGCCCGAGCCACCGCGGCAAGGTTCAGTGTCTGTAGTGCTCTTCCAAGACCCATCGAAACGCAAGGTCTGTTGTTTTTTTGCCACTCTCGGGAATGATGTCGTTCGTGCGCTTTTAAGAGTTTCATCTGCTTTGGTAGAGTCTCCTGCGCTCGCGCTCGGTCCTCTAAAGTGCTCTGGTCCCTCGCTATTCGCAATGTGCAGTACAGTACTATCGCTGGGCAGAGTTTCGTGCAAACTCTGCCCTATCGCTCTCAATATGACTTGCAATGCCCGGCAGCGTGGTGGAAGCATGGTGGACCGGCGAGCGGCGCACTTGAAAACGAAAGGGAAAGGATTTTGTTGGTTCAGCAGTGACCCTTCTCCCCTGTTGTGTCGTCTGGTCTTGAAAGAAGGATAGCATTATCGCATCGCCGCCGCGGTGACTCAGTGGTTATGGTGCTCCGCTGCTGACCCAAAAGACGCGGGTTCGGTCCCGGCCGCGGCGGCTGGAATTTCTTTGGAAGATAAATTCTAGAGGCCCGTGTACTGTGCGATGCCAGTGCACGTTAAAGAACCCCAGGTGGTCGAAATTTCCGGAGCCCTTCACTACGGCATCTCTCATAGCCTGAGTCACTTTGGGACGTTAAACCCCATAAACCAAACCAAACCATTATCGCATCGCCAACGCTAGCGCGGCGACATTTGTGTGACAGTGCAAGAGCAGGCGACGCGGGGTATGCGGCTGACTGGTGGAAGAGAAGAATTATTTCCACTTCGTTTTCAAGCACGCCGCTTGTTGGCACCACCGTGCGTTCGGAAAGCGCTGCGGCCACACGCTCGTGTGTTGCAAGTCATATTGAGCGCGGTAGTACTACGACGACCTGAGCGAAGAGGAAGATATCGTGGCGGTTTTGTTGTGCACAGCGGCCGTATACATTTGGGCATTTCCAGATTATATGGTCGAGGGACCCTCTCAACCCGCAGTGTGTACACTCGTCTTGCCTCCGGGAACAGATGGTTCGCCAGGGTCGAGTGTGGGTACGTGTATGTTTGGAGTCGTCTCCACACGACTCCCGTCATGTTATTTAACGACGGTTCTGGTGGAGGTACCAGCCTACGTTCCAATCTGTAATGTTGAGGGCACTAAATATCTGTTCTAAAGAATCCTGGGAGACCGTGCTGCATTGTTCGGACCCTGAGCTCCAGCTCCGCCACGTCCGACAGGCTGAAGAGGCCGCCTGGACACAAGACCTCCCGGCCAGCATCTAAAGCGGTGCCTCCTGTCTAGTGCCGAGGGGGGTGGGGGAATGCCGTTTTGGATAATAAAAGTTCTTTCCTCCTCCCCACCTGCCAGTGTTGGTGGTCAGGGCACAGTGCAAGAGTATATATTCTTACACTGTGGGTCAGGGTCATCGCTTAGCAGAATGACGTCTCACTGCTTCTCTGGGGGGTTTGGAATGGGGTCAACTGTGGAATTGAATTGACATGCCCACACCATGTGGTATATGTTAGTGGGCACTGCAGAGAGTATAGTGTGGGATACCACTGGTGTAACCTAGCTAGTGGTGGATATACGAGGTCTGTTAGAAAAGTATCCGACCTTTGGCTGAAGAAAAAAAACTGGCATAACTGGAGCATTGGAAACCTAATCACCTTCAAAGTAGTCTCCTTGGGACTCCACACACTTCTCCCAACGGTGCTGCCATTGTTGGAAGTATTCCGAGAAGGCCCCTTTCGGAATGGAGTTTAGCTCAGCTGTCGTTACCTCCATAATGTCCTCTCTTGTCTGAAATCGCGCTCCTTTCAATGGCCTCTTGATTTTGGGAAACAGCCAGAAGTCGCAGGGGGGCCATATGTCTGTTGAACTGCAGGAGTCTGGTTTTTTGTACCTTAGAGGATTAGACTAAAAACTAAGTTGACGGCGTACAAATCTCTGGTAAGGCCTGTGCTTGAATACGCCTCGGCAGTCTGGTCACCGCACTTCGCTAAAGATATCACTAAACTAGAAAATGTGCAGAAAAAAGCAATAAGATTTATATATAAGCGTTATGACCGCCAGTTCTCTCCCACAGCTCATGCCCGCACCTTATCACTTGACAAGCTTCAACACAGACGCATATGTGATCGCCTTATCACTCTTCACAAGATCATCAACAAATGCATTTATGTTGACACCCCGCTTTTCTCTTCTTTCGCCAGTTCTTCTGCACATGTCACTCGCCGTACCAACCCGCTTAATATTGTGCAGTTTATGCCATTTTTAGACTGTTTCAAATTTTCATTTTTTCCTTCGACAGTCGAACTATGGAATGATCTGGATGTTACATTACGTCAGATATCTGTTGACCGCTTTGCGCAAGAATTGCCTAATCATGTTTTTTCTTATTAATACCGCACTATTGTTTATGTAATATCTGATTCAAACTTGTAATTATGCACTTTCCTACTGTTTTATCTATGTGTTCCATCCTCTGTACAACTCCTGCAATGTCCCAACTCATGGGATAGCAGTATTTGTGAATAAATAAATAAATAAAAACGTCTGAATCAAGTGCGAGGAATGTGCAGGAGCATTGTCGTGATGGATGCACCAATTTCCTGTTGACCTCAACTCCGGTCTCTTGCGCCGCACAGCACCACGTAGGCGACGGAGGACATCCCTGTAGTACTCTCTGGTCATTTTTTGACCCTGTGGGGTGCGTACTCGTGGTGTGCCACACAGAGGGAGTCAAAGAAAGCAGTCAGCATCACTTTGACGTTGCTGCACATTTGGCAGGCCTTCTTTGGTCTTGGTGACGTGGAATGCTTCCACTGTGACGACTGGGATTTGGTTTCCAGGTCGTACCCGTACACCCAAGACTTGTCACCAGTGATTATGGTGTTGATGAAGTCTGGGTCACTGTTTGTGGAATCCAGTATGTCCTTGAGACTTCAACACGAAGCTGCTTTTGCTCCATTGTGAGCAGTTTCGGCACGAATTTTGCCGCAACTCTCTCTATGGCCAAACCTTGGTGATAATGGAATGTGCAGAAAAATTGCTGATGTCCGCCTCTTCCGCAATTTCTCGGATAGTCACACGACGGTCCCGCATCAGCACAGCGTTCACTGCAGCAATTACTTGGTCATTTCGAGCCGCCGCGGTGGCTCAGCGGTTACGGTGCTCGGCTGCTGTCCCGAAAGACGCGGGTTCGATCCCGGCCGCGGCGGCTAGAATTTCTTTGGAGGAGAAATTCTAGAGGCCCGTGTACTGTGCGATGTCAGTGCACGTTAAAGAACCCCAGGTGGTCGAAATTTCCGGAGTCCTCCACTACGGCGTCTCTCATAGCCTTAGTCGCTTTGGGACGTTAAACCCCATTAAACCAAACCTACTTGGTCATTTCGGCATGTTGATGGCCGACCGGAGTGTGGCTCGCTCTCCACCGTGCGCAGCCGTCTTTAAACCAGTTGTACCACTGCTTAATCCGCGTGCGCCTCAGCATCGTCACCGAAAGCCGTCTGAATATTCCGAATGGTTTCCACTTGGTTGTCGCCCAGTTTCTGGAAAAATTTGATGAAGTAGCGCTGCTCTTGTCGCTCCGTGATTTTCCTTGCAATAAAAAACAGACGAGAGCACTGTGCACTGCCTCACTCAAACGCTAGCGACTTACGCTATCGGCAGGGGGGAAAAAGGTTTAAGGTCAGCTTATGCAAGCGCGCTTGTTTCATATCCATCAGGTGTTCGCAAAAAAAAAGTAAAGTCGGATACTTTTCTAACAGACCTTATAAGTTTGTATTCTCCTAAGGACATTCTCTTCAGCCTTGAGGGACTTATGTGGCGTTGAGTATGCTTGCCTGGCTGTTGTGTGGCGCGAGGTAGTCTGCATACATCAGAAAAGAGTGCTAGTATTGTTTATTTGCATTCATACCAAGCACTGGGATAGAGGAATGTCGAAAATGAATCATTTTTGAAGATTGTTGGCCAATACAGAGTTGCTGGTAGGAGTGATAATAGCGATACCAGCAAATTCACAGTGTGGCTCGCCTGGCGTCTGTTAGCTCTGCTGCTGA
Source organism: Amblyomma mixtum (assembly GCF_055824585.1). Taxonomy (NCBI): domain Eukaryota; kingdom Metazoa; phylum Arthropoda; class Arachnida; order Ixodida; family Ixodidae; genus Amblyomma; species Amblyomma mixtum. Next base: position 168,455,417 of record NC_143014.1, on the reverse strand, counting down.
AGGCGTTGTGGAAATCGAGCATATCTTCACTTTATTAAGAGATGGGGTTCACAGTAAAACAATGACTAGCGTAGCACCTTTATTAGTGCTGGCCAGTTCCGAAGCGCCCTCAGTTGCGGCGTTAATGTGAAACTGGCTGGCTTAACAACTAGGGCAGCCGGGGAGCAGTGTGGTTCGTCGCCAAGCGCACCCATGGGTAGTAGGACACTGTACAGACGGCGTCGTTGCCGAAAGCTTGCCTCACTCGCTAACTGGTTCAGCAGTTTGCAAGTCACAAGGGAGGAAAAGCGAGCAGCGCGCGACTCACCTGCGACTGTTGCTTTTCGGCCAAAACGGTTGCATAATCTTCGCGACTGGCAAGTGTGAATGGGCCCCCAAGAGCATGTTGTGCTTCGGTGGTTTTTCAGACAAAAAAGCGTCTGTCTGAGGAAAGGGACATTCCGAATGATGTGCGACAGAGTGCCAATGAAATAGACTTCAAGAAAGCCAGATATGATGTCCTGAAGTTTGGAATCAAAGGCTTGGAAAAGCCCAAGCAAGAAGCGGCTAATATAGCACTAGCTGTGCAGCTTGGAGCCAAGGTAGGCGAGATTATTTTATTGCTTCCACACCTGTGGAAACATACCTTATACAGAAGGACTTGCGTTTTTTTCAGCCGCCCAAGAACAAATATGTGAATTACAAAGAGCTCATTCACGAGAAAAAAGAGCAGAAAATAAAAGACCGAGAAGAAAGAATTGTGGTAAGTTGTTATAATTGAGCTGCATTGTAGGTGTACTGCATATGCATTTTTAAAATTTTCAGAATGCAAAAATGGGAGTGAAGCCAAAACGGCAAGGAAATGCCATGCACGGGTAAGATGCTGTTAGTTCATAAGATGCCAGAACTTTTTTTTTTTTTTAATTTCAAGACTTTTACAGCTCACATGTGTAGGTGACCTGTATATTTCTTGAATCCCTTAACTGAAGGCCTATTGTTGCTAGTGCAAATAAAATTGTGCTGTTTGCAGGAAAACAAACCATGTACGACATGAAGGTGTGCACGTCGTGAGCAAGGAGCTCATATCAAAGGTGCGGCGAAAAAAGATAAAATAAAGACAAACTTGCAACTCCACTTCCAAACAGCAACAAACCAATAGAGCACGGAAAGTTTCTCTTCGTCCGATGTTCGAGCCTCAGCCACCTCCATGGGACTACTGTCACATTACATCAAACAAGCCTGCTCGTCATAAGAAGTCGAAGTTCTTCTCACCGCCGTTACCCCAAGATTTTTCTACGCAATATGACAGCTGTACTCTTTACACAGATGTTGCCATAACCCCAACAGGAGGATCAACTGCTTTTGTAAGCCCCCGACACGCCTTCAACTCCACGGACACTTCATCATCTCTTCCTTTGGAGCTGCAAGCGATATTAAATGCCATAGCAGCTTTACCTGACGACCCTCCTTATAACCAGGCGCACCTATGTACCCATTCACAAGAAGCTGTGAAGCATCTAAAGAAAGTCCTTGGTACCCTTCGGGTTTCCCAGGCCATACATGCTGCTTGTAAATCTTAACAGGTACCTATACTCATCCAGTGGGTTCAAGCTCGCACAGATGTCCATAGCATCGCACCTGACATGTTATCTCGTGTGACTGACGTTCCACAAACTCCACCTGCCTCTTTGCCACCAGATCCACTTCTGACACATCTAGCATCTTCAGCCTCCCTCAGGCAGCATACACGTGCTCTTATTCCCCTGTGTACCTACCCCCTTCCCCCCCAACCTATCACGGGTGGAGGAGGTCTCTCTCAGGCGGCTGCGTGTCGGAGTGGCCCTTACGCCCGCAGTTCGCAACCAGTGGCAAAGTGACAAGATTCCTGTGCCGCAAAAATGCCCTCACTGCGAAGCACCCGCTTCCGACACCTATGTCCACCACCTACTGTGGACATGCCCAGGAACTTTGCTGGTGCGCGCTCGAGTTCTTCAAGAGGCAGGCCTGTCTTCAAACTATAACTCTAGTTTGCATGTGTGGCTAACGAAAAACATTTACGCCCGAAAGCTTATGTGACTGTTTACACGCAACCGGGCTTCATGCGTTTTTGTAGCATATTATAACGTTCGTCACTAACACCACATTTTATGCTGCGCGGCACACTCAGCGTCACAAATAAATAACTCCAGTTGTGATGTAAATAAATAGTGTTGATTTTATTTGTACTGTCGGACAAAAGTCTCTGACCCACATGCTTCAGAAATGAAGCCGATAGCCCTCTTATTAGCTGCTGGCTAGAGACCACACTTGTGGAGGTGAAAGAATAGGATTTGAGCTTTCACCTGTACAAGTGTGGTCTCCAGCCGGCAGCTAACAAGAACTATCTGCTTAGTTTCCAGAGCACATGGCCCAGAGACTTTCGTCTCCAATCCGTCGCCGACTGCACATGTACTGCAAGCACTGTATCACTTGGCCCGAAACCTGTCCAGGACAGTCTTCGGTGTTCTCTCCGTGTGGTCTTTTCGGTCAGCCTTTTTCTTTTGCTGCAGCTGTTTTATGTGTTCCTGCACAACAAAAAAAATTTTTTACGCTACTGTACTGGTAGATCAAAATGCAACAATGTGTATGACAAGCTATCTGTACACACGCACAAAGAAGCAGCCATTCCCAAGAAAAAGTTGTGAAGTAATTAAACTGACTGGTGCTTTCAGGTAAGTATGCATGTGGAACACTTCCAGCACAACTATGATGCAAGCTGACATGATCTGTGTGTGTGCTAATTGAAATCAAATAATCCCAATGGACTACACCTTGCCATGTAAAATGTTGGAAACCGGCTGCATATAAACGCCAATTCTGCTAGTGCAATCATGTTTAGTGCTATCCATGACTATTTGGTCAGTGCTATGAAGTAGGATGCTATAGAGCAAGAGTTATTCTATTGTGAGAAAGTGTACCAAATAAGTGCGACTCCCAACGTATCGCAACACATTGCTTAGGTCCACTTAACAGCACAGCATCAATTCAACAAATAAATGGTCTTGGTAACATTATCGAAGAAAAAGACGATAGTGAACATCAGAGCTGTACAGTCTCTAATATACTACATCATTTGGCTCTGCAATGCATCAGTCTCCGAGCATGTAGTGTGTGCAGCCTTATTGTTCCACATCCCAATGGCTGCCACTTTCTGTGTGCTCTGTTCACTGCCAGAGGCACTCTTCAGTGACGGGCAGAAGCAGCAATGTGCCATGCCTATTGCATTTGATAACTGAATATAAATTGCATACCAATAAATGGATTGCACAGCAACTAGTAGCCATTGGGATGCAAAAACATAGGGCAGCATAGTACTCCATAAGTGCTTGAGGAAAACTTATCCCTAACCCAAAGGCCAACAGCAGGTGTTTGCGCATCACACAGCATGGACAAGTATGCAGACAAATGACTGCACTCATATTGCTCTTTTTCCTTGTGACCAAGAATTTTGGCACCAAAACATGCACTCCTTGCAATGAAACAAGCACTTTCTTCAAAAGACTCCTTTAGTGACAGCCTCCATAATAGGCCTGCTATATCACTGAATGTTCCCAGATAAAAAAAAAAAAAACTGCCAAAAATCAGAACCCCCAGGTATGTCGTTTTTGAAGCCATTTAAAAGCGCAGTGACGAGGAATCTGAACTAGTCTTTTTGCCGCGGGAACTCAATCTACACGTTCCAAGCATTCTTAGAAACTTCGATTTATTGCCCTGTGTGGCCAATTTCCCTAATTAAATCGGATTAACGTCCGGCTCACGCCTTTTTCCTTTTTTTTTAATTCTCCCCGTACGGTGGGCGGAGTCGACCAACGCGTGGACTGCCTTTCAGCCAGCTCCGTGGAGGCTTGCCGCTCTGCCATCGGCGGAGTAATAAGTAGTAATCCGTAGTAGCGAATAGTCTGCATGTCTTTTTATTTCTACAGGCTTATTTTGCGGCTACATCATCTGCGAATGAAACTATTTATTCATGGAAATCTAAAAAAACAAAATAAAGCGAAAGCAAAGCCTCCATGGAGCTGGCTGAAAGGCACTCCACGCGTTGGTCGACTCCGCCCACCGTACGAGAATTTAAAAAAAGGCGGGAGCCGGACGTTAATCAGATTTAATTAGAAAAATCAGCAACACAGGGCAATAAGTCGAAGTTTCTAAGAATGCTCGGAACGTGTAGATCGAGTTCCCGCGGCAAAAAGACGAGTTCAGATTCCTCTTCACTGCACCTTTAATGGTTCCACGTGCATCTAAACAGTGCGAAAAAAGTATAAAATTTCAAAGAGATGCTTATGTTACAGTGCAGTCAATTTTTTTGTAGCAGTGACAGCAAATGTGGACACTACAGTCGAATACAGCTCAAAAAAACGAAGTCTACGTGCCTCTTCAGAGAGGCCCTCCAACAAATGGCATCAACATCGCGGTCAACTGCCCTACACCTACTAAAAGCACCTACACCTTGCACATCTATAAGCACCTTACATCTACGATATACTGCTGACTTGATGGCCCCTTTTTGGAGTGCATCTGCTGCTCTGTTCTTGAGTTGTATTAGACTATGATATGCTTGGCAGCAGGAACATGCCCAAATGGAATCAAGCAGATATCTCCCAATCTGTCTCGAAATTACCCCTGCAATGGAAAGAAATTTTGAAAACTACCTTCACATTTTGATCCTTCAAAGCTTGCTTTAGTTTTGAAGACTTCTTTTTACCCTTGGAAGTGTCAATTGTCTTTGGCTTCACCCCCTGGAAGCATACAAAAAGAGATGATAAACACAACAGATTCCGCATTCTGAAAAGCCTCATAAATGAGGACATACATGATCTGGCACTTATTCACAGAGTACGAACTGCCAATAACTACAAACTAATCATCTGCACTGATTACTAGCCACTTTATGCAAGCAGCGTTAAGTGTTTTGAGTAGAGCTATGTAAACAGTGAAATTTTCAAACATGAATCTGAGGAAAAATGCTTTTTAATATTGAAACAAGTACCCATTCAGCACGAAAAGAAAAAATTCGGGAAAAGAAATACTCAAACATTGCTGTCCTTATATTTTTCTAAAATAGTGCATGGTTTTTGCAACTGAAATTTAAAAAACGACTGACTCGGCACTATACCAAAAAAAAAAAAAAAGGAACATGCATGGAAATACATACATGTTACTTCACTGACAGCACAACAGTGTGCAACCAGTAATGTGGTTATGCAGTTAGTGACAAAATGAAATCCATGAAATGACATGACAGGTGCTTAAAAAGAAACCCATGGGTATTAAAACCTCATTAATTCGGACTTCAAGGGACTGGAAGAGAGTAAACGTTTATCGCCGACAAAAGTGTGGTGGGAGTCTGCGGGAGTGCAGCCTCATCGGGTGGCCTTCAGCGCTTGGCGTTCAGCGACCTCCCACTGTCTAAGCCTGTTGTAGGTATGTGGTGCAGGCAGGGGCTTATTATTTTTATTTCCTTCTCGGTTGCCCCAACCTATTCTTTGTACACACTGTCCGCGCCTTGACGGAGCAGCAAGGTCCTTACCGCTTTCGCGTTAAAAAAAGGAAGGGAAAGCAGCGAAGTCGCGTATTTCAGAGTACCCCCCGTTTCTTTTTATTTTTACCATTTTGCACCCCTCCCAACTGACCGGCGGCTGCTCACTTGGGCACGGTCAGAGTGCACGTTTCCTTCCTTCGAAATACTGTTGGTAGTGCTGGAATATGGTACTACTGCATGAGCGCAATCACATGATCTTTTTTAAAATTCATGCGCTTTATTTAAATGCCGGAAAAAAAGACCACACAGGAGTTATGTTGTTAAAAAAAAAACTAGATCGGTTCTTTCTCAGCCCCCTCTACAACTTAACGAAATGCATGTGACCCTAAAGTGAATATATTAGAAAATTTGAATAATTAATATTAGCTAATTAACTAACTAAATGGAATTTAAGAATACTCTGAGGAGACCGTATGACAAGAAACAATATGTCATTGGTTTCACCCAGCTCCAACACACCGCTTTTTTAAAACCCTTGGTTCAAGTTATGTAAAACACCATGAATAGGTTTAGGAAGGTGGTGGTTTGGAGTTGGCACCAGCCAACCTGCTGGGGTTTAGTGAGAACTTTTTGTGGGGGAAGGTAGATTATAATCTATCATTACAACAGTGTAGAGCGATCCCGTGGTAGGATACCATAAGCTCTCTCACCAGCTGTAGGTAAGGGCAGCTCACCACCCGGTCAACAAAACCGCAGGCAAAATGATGGGCTGCCTCATTGCCAAGGTTGGCTGAATGAGTCGGAACTGAGATACTTTGAATCTGGCAGTTTTTGAGGAGGTGTTACGGAGGAGGGGGATTGTGGTGGGTAGATCTTTTCCATGGCAAAGTGTCTGGACCACAGTTTTAGAGTCGCTGAGGATTACCGTTGCTGAGGTATGAGCGATGGCAAATGCTAGAAGAAATGCATGAATTATTCAAAGGTCCAGACACCAAATACCCTCCCCCCCCCCCCACCAGCAAAAATAAAAATAAGTGCTGAAAATACAGTGAAAGGCTCCATCACACAAGCAACGAGCACGCATTTTCAATGGGCTGGAAGCTTCAACAACGTGAACATAAGCAGGGGAAGTGCACATAGGTGTCAGAAATGCGAGACTGCTTCTGAAAAAGAAAAAGATGAGCAGCGATGCGGCAGTTGGCGTCCAAACCAAAAGTGGCACGCAGCCAAGTCTAGAAGGTCGATAGCAGCCAACGGAAGCCGCCACGGCAAAGCACAGAAACCAAAACTATGTGGTCAGGCTGTTGGCCTATTGACGGCACATACTAGTGACAGGGGCCCTCCTAGCATCATCATGCCTTCCACTGCGTGCATGTCAAATGTGCATGGGCTACAGTGCACCATTCGATAGGAAGAATTTTTACATGATTGCTTTACCTGTCAGTAAGACCTCGAATCAACCCCCCTTCGAGAGCCCCATACGAAATTCGTTCCACAAGTAGGCTTTCCCACATATCGCAAGGCTTGCACTAGAGTTGTCAGGGCAGCAGGGAAAGTGCCATGAGTGCGGATATTAAGCATGAAACAAATCATGGAAGAATAAAAAAACAGCGTGCTTTCACAATGTGACTGTTCTAAGCGGGTGACTGGCTATCTTGTTTTCATCAAGTGTGGTATGTGGGAAAGCCCACTTGCGGAATTTTGCATGGGGTGCAAGCCTTGGGGTCCATATGTGACCGGTCCCCATAACACATGACGAAGAAAGCGAGGACCCCTTTGCACAGTTTTTCTTATAGTAGCTAAAACTTGATCTTCGGATAAAATGCCAACTGATGAAAGTCAACGGTATTCAGTTGCTGCCGAATATTTCGAAATTTTCGAACATCGATATCTCAATTAGATATGAACCGAATAACGAACATTACTATACAATTCGTGTTCGAAATTTCAAGTATTTGCACACCCCAAGTTCGGAGTTTATCAATAATAAATTATTACATCATCCGTTACAGACCTGAGACGACATTTTTGTCCCTGTTAACTGAAATATATAAATCAGCAAGGCCAATGCGAGATTTTTCTGTGGACATTCATGCAGAAGCCACAAAACAGGGAGTCCATATGTTCACTCAACTTGAAGGGTGTAGAAAAGCAATGGCTTTTCACTGCAAGTGATGTAACAAGCACCTGGCATCTGCCCATAACAACGCTTGCAGCACCTCCAAAGATCATTATTGAAGAATGAACAGGTGCAGGGGTGTAGCACATAAAAATGCTTCACTAAGCATTTGCACTAAGCAGACAGTGTCTTTGCAATGCCCAAAATTTGCAAAATAATTCCTGTTCACACAACTGCAATGTTGAAGACTGCAAAAGGTTAAGCATATTCCATAAATTCCTTAAAGATGGGAAGCATGTGCATCTGTTCACCATCACCATATCGGGGCTGTATCAGGATGAGTGAGAAGCATGTGTGTTGGGTGTTGGCAGCATGCTATGTAGCTCCTTAAGTGTTTGGGCAGCCTTCATGGTGCAAGTGTTCAGAGGGGAGCCAGCACAATGGTCATAGGAACCTTGGTTGGTTTATGGGAGTTTAATGTCCCGAAGCAGCTCAGGCTCTGACAGACGCCGTAGAGAAGGGCTCTGGAAATTTCGCCACAGTACACGGGCCTCTAGAATTTCGCCTCCATTAAAATTCAAATGCCGCGGCCACGATCGAACACGCGTCTCTCCGGTCAGCAGTCGAGTGCAGAGACATAGGAACCTTACCCGTACTGACAGATGGACAAGTTAGTACCCTAGCATTTGAACACTAGTGCAAAAGGCGACAGCTAAGCGACAAGATGAGTGCTGTGTAGTCCCTGCATCTGTCCCCAAATCCCTTCCCCACACAGAGTAGCAAGCCAGCGGATTTAAGCGCCAGCTAAATTCTGCTTTTAAATTAAAGACGTTCTCTCTCTTTCTCAATCTCTCTCATTGTGTGTGTCTTTGAGATTACTTAAAGGACTACATATAGACATCAAATTTTTGTTCGCATGTTTTCTTCTTTCAAACGACTCGCTAGACATTGGTATACACGATGCACCATGTGGTATTCGCCTACGGCCGCTAAGTTTTTATAATTGAATTTCTTCTTGACGCAGTTTCGGTTCCATCAACGGAACGATGGCTGTGATGTGTAGTTGATGTTTAGGTCATGTGAGGCACAAAAAAACGGCAATGTAACTGCTGATACGTCGTTTGTTGTAATTCTAGCTATTGAAGCAGGCTGCTTTAAGTGTTGTAGTGAGTTAAAACTATGTATCAGTGTTTATATAGTATTGCCATTTTTTTCCTCCGTCACATGACCTAAACATCAACTACACGTCACAGCCATCGTTCGGTTGATGAAACCGAAATAGCATGAAAGAAGAAATCCAATTATAAATTATTTATCGGTTGCAGGCAAAAACCACGAGATGATCCATGTATTCTAATGTCTAAAGCATCATTTGAAAAAAGAAAATACGCAATAAAATTTGGTGTCTACAGTCCTTTAAAAGACAGTGCATCCATAGCCTATCCTCAGTGCTCAAGGCTTTGCTTGTGCTCTAGTGTTCCTTTTTCTTCTCTACTGGAATCAACCTCATACCTACTGCTGAAAAAGGCCATTGAAATTCAACACCACTGATTCTATACACGAATTTCTTGAACAGATTAAAATATTAAGTATGATTTTGGCACCCTCGCTAGTCACTGAGGCAATGCCATGTCCCACACTATGCAATCAAGAGTAAAAACTACATGCTTCATTTGCGTTGCAGGACCCTTTTAATTAGTGAAATAACTTCTGGTCAAGACAGGTTAGGCAAGGTTGCGTGTAAACCCTGTGGCTACAGAATGGGGCACACATTTGTCACTACACCTGTATTTAGATCTCTGCCTTTGAGCTTCCACAGAACCATGCACTAATCGCAGTGCATTGCTCAGTATAATAACAATGTGCTAATGCAATGAGCAACGGTACATTTGTCTGCCAGTTAGTATAAGCATGTGAAGGCACACATGATCACTAATGACTATCAGCAAACTGCAGACAGCATGATCCGCCAGCAGTTTATGTATCCTAGTCATAAAGGTTTTGACAGTAAAACAACAACCAAGACAGCACTGTGGTGTTGGAAGGCTTATCACATACCATTTTCTTGTCGTATTCTTCCACCTTTGCTTCCATCCTTTCAACGTTCACCTTGCCAAGACGTTTTGGGTCTAAGCAGATGAGCTCTGGTTGAACCTGAAAATGCCGAAATGCTCAATGTAACAAATACGCCCCTACGCCAGAATTACCATAGGAAAGTAAACCAAGTATGAAAGATGACAATTCTAGGACGAAAACTACAGAGTGAAAATAATTGGGCCGTACCTTCTCCAAAAGAGCCTTCACTTCCATTTCTCTTCGCTGCTGCTTTGTCATGTAGGGGTTACTTTCAAGTGCGTCAAAGTTTGGCTCTCCAGAGCCTGAAAATAGAATCACAACAATGACCATGTGAACAAATAGGAACTCATCCATCTGTAGTTCATACAGAAACCTTGACATCAGAATATTTCTAGTACAACGAGCTTGTCTTGTGCCACTGACTAATGGCCAGACTTATTTACTATCACCCAAATAAACTTCTGTAATGGCAAACTCTTCTGAACCACATTCTTTAATATTCCGAAGAGACAGGGTTACACCGCTGGTTTGTCACCAATGTCCTAACTGACTAACCTAGCACTCTCGCAGCGAATGCTCAACCTCAAAACTGACTTGAGGTTGCCACTGAAGCCAGTCTTGTAAAAATCAAGCTTTCCAAACTGGCGGAAATGCATGACATCCAGAAAACAAGCCCGCCTTTCATAACTAATCAATGAATCAAAATTCCACAATACTTATTCTGCATGCATGCACACACATTCTCTCTCTTTTGAGAAAACCTTTATTTTCATTCTATTTTTACAACAGTAATTTCAACCTGGATTTAGCTGAGCGGTTCTGCTTCTAGTTCTTTAAAAAGGCCCCTAACAACCTCTTATGACAGCTGCTGTTATTTAGAACATAATACAGAGACACAGCAGGCACGGCACATGCATAGCTCCCAGTGCTCTGCTAAATCTCTTTACAGCATTAGCTGCATGAATTATTTTCTGCAAGTAACTGGTATCACCATCGGCGTCATAGTACACCATAACTTAAAACTCTTGCATTCACCCGGCTGCCACTAAGAATGCTATCTAAGTGGGCCATATGGACTAGGGACATGGTACTTTCAGGAATGTGCCATTTGCAATAATGCACCCACGTGCACCTGGCCCATGCAGATGTACTTTGTGTGGTGGGCATATGCAAAGTAGCTGGCACAGTAACTTCCTCACTCAGGAAGAGTCAGGAAAGGCAAAAAGTCTAAGGGTCCTTTGTTGTATTTTTTGACAAAGCATTGAAGAATAGGATATCATTTCCTGCCATGTGAGGAATACAGCCAATGGTAGCATAACAGCTCGCACACAAGTCGTATTGAAACAATCCAAGAAGTCAGTAGCAGTGAAAAAACAAACCTGGAACAAGGATACTGGTGAAGCCTCGCTGGTGTCCAATACCTAACACATCCTCATAAGGGCAGAACTCAAGTGAAGACACTGTACCAGGGGCTTTGTGACGCAGGTAGGGAGCAGTAACAACGGAGCGGCAGCAGTCCTTATATACCTAAACATGGAGAGACCACAAAGCATGCTTTACCACATTTTTTAGTGCAAAAGCCCTGAAACCCTCAATCTAAGATTTCGCCAATGTTTGGCTACAAAGCCTGCTGGCAGATTGCCCACAGCCTGGTGGGCAACCTGCCAGCAGGCTTTATGGCCAACTATGCAAAACACTTTACGACAAAACACTCTATGGCCGCGAGTGGGTGTCGAGAATCTTGCGGGTCAGATGCTGAGTGGAGCAATGCACGCTAATACGTTTTCAGCGCTTGCTGACCTTCCCTATGCCCTCGCCCTTGAACAGAGGATTATGCGTTTTTCTTAACGGGCAATAAAAGGTCTCATTGCGCCTCAATCGAACTGCGCGAAGTGACACGATATCATTCTGCGTTGGAGTGCATTCATCAGTACCACTAGATATTGCCCGAGATGCATAGATCGATTATGAATACCTCTGAATTCAGATGAAATGTTACGTCATAGCAGAAAAATTTTGCTGCCAATCGTACGCAACAGCACCGCTCTTAGCCTAAAGTGGATGGGCAGATCACGCCTCGCAGCCAGTTTTGCCCTCGGTCACGCTGCGTGTGAGATTTTCACTTGTGAACTACCTGCGCTTGTGCGCAGGTAGTTTCCACAAGCTGCTTCTCATCAGCGCTCACCAAAGACGACATTCTGGCAGATGCAATATGCCGTTTGCGTAGAAATCTCCATATGTTTGTGTGTTAATTATACCATCAAATAATTTTTGCGTCATAATTAAATGCTACCTTCCGTCATTTGACTCACACTAAGCCTACTCAGCCGGCCAGACAAAATCAAGTCGACGAAAGGTAGACTCTAAGAACATGCAAGCCTGATGACGTCAATCGGCCTCCATCTCAACACATGTGCTGCTCATGTTTTGTACTAAGTAAGAGATAAACTGGCAGTGGCTGCAAACCATGTGCCAAAACTTCGTCGAACCGAAGATGGCTCGCATATATATGGCATAAGAAGTACACCATGTAAGCCTGAATTGCGATGTCCATTTTTATTACCGTATTTACTCGCATAATGATCACACTCGCGCAATGATCGCACCCCTGAATTCGGTTGGCAAAATTCAATCTTTTTTTATTCCACGCGTAATGATCGCACCCCGAACTTGCCACTGCAATTTGTCATGTGCCAAGTCTAGCCGATGATGATCGTGCTTGCTATCTGTCTGACAGATGGCACACGTGCAGATGACCATCTTGCTCTGTCAGCATTGCAGCAGCAGCCGCCTGTTGGTTGACCTGCAGTCACACGGGCTGTCTAAACGCCGTTATGCTTAACCGCTGATACCAAACTTAACTGCGGTTATCTCGAATCATGGTTCGCTGTTGTCACAAGGCTCGCCACCGTTCTGGGTTGTGGTGCAACGAACGAAGTGACGCGGTGATGCAAGCTTTGTGAACGTGTCACTTAATTTAATGCTGCGGCAGGCACCGGGTATTTTTCGGCATAATGGGGATAAAATGCGTAGCTTGAGCGTGTCGGGACATTGCTGCAGTACGTTGTTGCGCCTTCGTACGAGATTGAAGACCGCATAAAAGCGCCGTCGCGCGGCACTGCCTATTTTGATGTGTTGCTCTTGGAACATGATTTAGTGCGAAGAAAGTATGTTCTTGAAGCGGGCCAGCTCGTGCGCTTTTCGTACTCTACCTTCTCGGTTAACGACGTAAACCGCGAGGTCACCAAGATTGGTTCGCGATAACTGCGTTTAGCGGCGTAACCGCGGGTAGCGCGCCCGTGTGACAAGGGTAATCTGACCTGCAAGTTGTTTGCGTTTTCGGCGCTCAAAATTTTTTGTAGAAAATTTACCCCACGTGATGATCATACCCCTAAATTTGTGTAAATTTTTTGAAAAAAAAAGTGTGATCATTATTCGAGTAAATACGCTAGTCCATTTACTGCAAACTTTGGGACATACAGAACAGATGACGAGTGGCAGTCATGTCCATTATACGTGGGCTCCAGCACACCTTAACACTTTGAAATGGTGGCAAGAATTACGGTTTTATGAAACTGGGCGAGAACTACGGTTATGTTCGCCTGGATGGCCAGTGCACAGGGCCGCCAAATTCGAAAGTAGCAAGTTTGGAGCAGTTTTGGTGCAATTTACCCAATTTTTATCAGGATGGCGCAGTTTGGTGCATTTGGCGCAACAGTGCGGTGACTGAATAAGGCATAAATGAGCATTCTAGGACCATTTGGACGAAAGTTAGAGCTGGTCATACTTGAAAGAAAAAAAGCTCATTTCGGCAACTAAGACAAATTATTACGACAAATTAGCCACCACACCACTAAATTTGTTGGAAAGCCATTGCTGGCTGTCAACGAAACCTCCTTAAGGCATCATTTCCTCTTCTGCATAGCCACAATCAAACTGCCTCCAAGACCGGCTTCAAAAACTGTGACGTAACGGTCTCTCGAGTTCTTTCCTTTCTCCATGCCGCCAGCCAACCAAAAAGTCGTAATATTGATCACGTGATTTGGTAGACCAATAGCAGCATGTGTTTCACACAATTTTGTTCCTTTGTTTACCGCTTCCACGACTTGATCATGGTCGCAAACCGAAAATGCCTGAATCGCAACATTTGAAACCAAACCAAAATGGTGCCAGCAGAACGCGTATTCATTTACCTGCGGTCAACCAAACTTAGGTGCAATTTGACCTCAATTTAAAGGGCCATGCACGCGGATTCACGTCTGAGACGCTATATAATGCAAAAATCACGAAACGTTTTTCAGTGAAAATTCGTAAATAGCCGCAGAAGAACCTTAGGATCGTCAAAATGAAAAGATCAAAAATCATTTTTTTTTACACATTTTCAGCCGCAAAGAGCTGTGTCCCCCCTCAAAATTATAAATCCTTGTTTCTTCGATATTGCAGTGCTCAATTCTGACATTATGAGGAGCAATCATTCATTCCCACCATAAACTCACAACACGTTTTGGTAGTGGTCGGTTCCTTAAATAGGCAACCATGATATGAATTCAATGGAAAACAACAAAAAAGCAGCAAGCATAGACTCTTGGCACATTTTGCTATACCACAACATACCTCAACAAAGTTCCCAAGTGACAATGCTACCATCTCCTTCTGGCTGAAGGCAACATGGCCAGGACCAGCTTGGAGCTTGTAGGCATTCAGTGTCTTGTACATCCTCAAGTCCCAAATTTTCAAGGTCCTATCAGCAGAGGCTGTTGCAAGATACCTAATAAGATGGTTACCAGAAGTTAGTATTTAAGCCACAATCATTCCATTATCCACAGCGAGCACAGCCACATGTAAAAACAAATGCGCGCACACACTGACGCTACATTATAGTGCACAGAACTCATTGACTGAAAAGAAGATGAGCCTAAGTGGTCTTGTTCAGCAATGCAAATCACACTGCATATAGCAAACATCCTCACTACATTAATTCAAACCACAATCACTACAAAAGAAGGATAGGTTTCGAAGCTAGTCAGTGTGTTTTTTAAAAAGCCACAAGTAACAGTATACGCATATAATTTGTGTGTGCACACAAATACTGTTTCAGCCAGTTACCATGAAAGCAATTTGCAGCTAACAAAACTTTCCAATGTTTATCACGTCATTCACACTTCGTTCAATGCAGTAAAGCCCTGTTAATTAAATTTCATGCGACCAGTGTAAATATATCCAAATTAACCGAATGTCGAGTCACCAGAGGAATGAAAAAAAAAAACATAACAATGTACCCCATATCAACATACCGTTATTTCTTGTAAAAATCTTTAATCGGTGACTGCTTCATGCAAGAACTTTGTGTGGCATTAACTATTTTTCGTAGTTCTGCCATAAGGTGCACTGCACACACACTGTCAGTTCCACCAACACATACCGTATTTAGTTGTGTAATTTGCACACCCCTAATTTATTAGCTGCATTCATAAAAAAAAAATTCACTAGCATATTTTATGCTCCCTGCTGCGCCAGACCACCAGCATGCACAAGCGGGTGCGAAAGGTAAGTGGCGAGGGGATGAATTACATTCCATTCACTGGCTCCTTCGTGCTGAAGGTAGCTTTCCCGGACGAACAATTGCAAGAGCAAACTTACAGCAACCTCTGGCACACACTGCAATGCGAAACTAAAGAATCGTTTCCTGCTCGGTTGGGGCAGCAAGGGGTGTGAGTTGAGGGGTCGACATATAGGCAGCAATACACAGTATATAGTCGAACCCGACTAATATAAAACCCGTTTACATCGAATTACCCTGTATATCGAACAATTTATGAACACCGTAGTGTTACAATGAGAATATATAACAAAAAGTATGGATACATCAAAAAAATATAGAGCCGAGCTCGACATATCGAACTCCAAGCAGCGCAAAACTGCCCCAGAAGTTGGCTTTCCCACGCGGCGGCCGAGTGAGCTGCGCCAGCCCTTCAAAATGGGAGTCGTAACACTCTGATGTTAAAATATTTGCGTAAATTAGGGACCCCCTTTTTGAAGCCTTAATTTAAAGAAAAAAGTGCACAAACTATGTGAGTAAATATGATATGTCCTCTAGGCCACTCAGGGCATCAACAGCCTCCTCCCACATACCCACACACACACACACCCTACAAAAAAATAAAAGCACACCCTGCGTACATGTAAACAATGCAATGTAAAACGATTACATAGGCTGTGCAATAACATGAAGAAGGCTGGTAGCACAGTCAGCCATGTGCACATAACAAAAGCAAAGAAGAAACTGGCAGAATACAGTGCAAAACAAAAAAGTATCTCATCGTACCTTCTCAACTGATGATCATAAGGACAAGCACAGCGTTTTACATTCCGGTTAGACACCAGCACCACTAATACTAGATGCCAAACTTCTGAGTCGCTCACTCACTATCATCACCACCCCTATCTTTGCCACCCTGTACACATACCAGCTCCACCACCTCTCCGAATTAAGCAAAGCTGGAATAGATTGCTCTGAACTAACAAGAGTTTCACTTCACAGAATAGCAGTACATATGTTTGACGGGACCAGACAGGGAGTCCGAATTGTCCACTTTTTCTAATTAACAGGGGTCAAAATAAACAAGGTTTTGCTGTATTATATTACAGACACTTTACTTACAAACCACGCTGATCCACAGCAAGGTCTTTAACTGGCGCCTTAGCACACAACATGCTCACAAGTGGCTCCTTTACATTCGGTGACCACATCTTCACAACGCCTGAAAGGAGAAAGAAATGACCTCTCACAATTGTGTTCCTACCTCAATTCAGAAACTCAAAATATTACAAAAGTGAAATACATAAAAATATCACGAGATAAAAACAGGCAAACTCCATCTTAAGGGAACCATGGAGCGATATTTAAGTAAAGCAGAGGAGTATTAGGTATTCTATAATTTGTCACCCTAGTGCAAGAATTTTTTAGCTATCTTCACTAACGCTCTCCTCCCTTCCACTCAGCTCACTCTGGTGCACCCAAAAAAATAAAAATGGCTGGTGGTTTAGCATTGCTAAGCATGAAATACTGTGCGAAAGCATGGGGAGTGGCGGCAGCTAAGAGAGGCTCGCTCCTTTCGTGTTCCGCACAAGGAGCGAGGTGGCAGCTGCACGAGCGGCAGCGCTCAGTGAACCTGGGCCGGCCATGAGCATCCCCAGGGTTTGTTCCTGCTGCTCGGCCACTCTTTGCGCTGCCCTGGTGGAAATGCGTCCTCTCTGCTCCCGCAGAAATGACCAGGCGACATGACCGCACAAAGAACACCTCCCTGATGACTTAACGTGTTGCCGACACAAGTGTACTTGGGTCTGTGCGAGGCTATAAGCAACAAATGGCTGGCGGTTTAGCATTGCTAAACATAAAATGAGCAGTTTTTTGCAGGTGGACACCATCGCCACGTACCCGAAAGCACTATTGAGGTGTCCCCTGACTCAGGGAGACAGTTATGCGCGTCTTGAACTTTTTCATCACCAATGCCAATTTACCCAATGTACGCCTATGCTCCAGTGCCGAGTTTCTGCAGTAATGCTGCCAATGCATATTGCTCTACTGCTGTGTGTCTACCACTATTGTCCCCACCAACGCATGCAGTGCACATCTCTGCCACTACCACCACATAGCTCAAAGCATGAATATTAGTTTGATAGTAGTACTAGTTCATGAACAAGACTGTGTGCAATGCACGGCACAAGAGTGTGGTACAGTTTAACAAGATGCATGACTGGCTGCGGCAATAGCCTAGTGCTCTCGCGCAGTGGCCACTGAAGCTGATATGTTCACGTCACTGCGGCTTCGAATTTCAGTCGCGATAATATTTACATGACTTTTTTTTTTTTTTTTGGCACAAGCCCACAAACATCGCAAGATCTTGCTCGGGGTTTACCCATCGGAATAGTGCTTTTGCATTGAAAGAAATCAGGTTAGCATGGTTCCCTGCCCACTGTCAAGACCCGGTTTGTTTACTTCCAGTGGCTGTGCCTGAAGTCCCTTGATTTTCCGCCGCAGCGCCAACCCTCACAGTTCCTTCTTGACCAACTCTCACTCCTGTCACTCTGGAGACAGCAGTGAGGCACTTACTTCGCTTGTTTTTTTTGTTTTGCACGCCACCACTTGCAAGCCGGCTGGCCACATGCTAACCTTGTGGATTGAGCTTCTCCACCCTTTGGTTTTTCAGTTCTGGAGAGGGATCAAGCTTTAATGCGAAATGAAATGTCTCAACCACGAGTCTGATTACAGCAGGTACTGTCAGTACTGAATATTATTTCCGCTGCTCCTACACAAAGATACAGCTCTCCAGTTCAACTGAGCCTGTTCAGTCACCAGACGTAGCTTTAACAAAGTCTGTACCTAGCCAATGCACAGTCATGGAGAGAATATGAATCACGCTATGGTAGTCACGCCAGAAACTCTTCTGGCGTGTTACTTGGTGAAAATTGACGGTTGTCTGATATCTACGCAAGGAGACTCCACTTGGGTGCTTCTGCATAAAGACAGTAAACTTTACATTCCTGTTGCGCAATGCTATGGAAGAGTAAGAATGCCAAAGCGTGGTTGATATTGTTCTGTCCATGATGGAGAATGGTGCACACTTGTTTCCTTGTGCTTCAATGCTTTTATTGATCTCCTTTGTTCGAATGCATTGATATACATTTTTTTTTTTCCACGAACCCACATTGCACAAACTTCTGTCCATGACTGTACGTACATTTGCCAAAAATCACCACATTCCGACACCCTCAGCCCCAAATGAGAATTCAGGAGCAGATTTGGTTCCCAGTTCGCTCCCACACAAAACTGTCCATAAAGACAGTCATCCTAAATAATGAATCGTGAAAAAAAAAATGCTCAGGAAAAATTGAGTTGAGTTGAGTTGGGTTTAATGGCGCATAAGCGGCTGAGGCTATCATGCGCCAAGCTCAGGCTCAGGAAAAATATTGCCCACCTAGGTTTGCTTATGTGCATAGTGGTGGGCAAGGCATTGTAGTGGCAATTAGAGAAAACCTTTGGAGCTTCAACTGCATTATCCTTGTTGCCATTGTCTTTAAAACAATTTGGTGCAGTTTTGAGTGCCTAGTATTCAGTGAAAAACATCATGACATTCAATGAAGTGGTGACGTATTTCCTACTGAGACTATTCACACCTCATGACCCGGTAGTACATACATGCACTCAGTTGCCAGACAGGTGCTGAATGCCGCTTTCAACAAGCTGCAGAGAGAGTTTTCTTCCCAATTATTCATGCAATACAGCAAATGGGAAGGCGCGCGAGTGAACACCTTGAAATTTTAAAGCTTCAAACCACAAGAATAAATGGCATCACTCAAGCATTTGCACCTTCCCACTATGTTCCACTATGTCCTGCACTCAGAACGCAGGAAAGGAAAGATCTGGTTGGAATACTAGAGATTTTTTCCTCATTTTTGTCCACATTAACATGACAAAAATACATAATACACTGAAGAAGTTTGGTCAACAGAAAAACTGTCCATAATTAGAGTAGTCCATATTAATGGGGGTCATATTAATGAGGCACACCTGTATTAAGGTTTTGGCAATCTCACTGCCAATCTCACAGCAAGCCATGTAGCTATTAAGGTGCTTGCCCATCGTGCTAAGATTGCAATGCTCGGCGGTAGCACACGAAAGCCACAACAACGGTGAACTAACATGCTACTGAAACACCCGTGCCTTTAACAGCCACAGAAAAGCTGGAGCTGGCAATACTGATGCCGATATGGATAGCAGGAACTCGCGGCGGAGGAAAAAGTTGATGATGATGATGACCTACAGCCTCGGGAGCCATCCGTGGACGGCACCAGGAAGCTCCTGTGTGCGTGCGTGGCCTCTGCGAGCTATGCAATCATGCGCATCGTTGCTGGCAGCTGCAGCTGATCATGGAGGCCACAGCGCATGCATTTTGAAGGCTATTCCCGTGTGGGTCGTGGAAAGTCGTGGAGCTCACCATTTGTGTGTCCTGTTAGGATGACTGCATTGTATGGATTTTGCTTCATAACACTGAGTCGGCCAGACTTTGCATTGAACTGAGTAACCATCTTTCCGATGGATGTATCCAGCCATGAAAGATAACCTTTCTCACTCTGCAAAGAAGAGAGGGGGGGGGGGGGGGGCATTAACTACATTTTAATCATTATTGCTACCCTGAATTTCATTTCTGCATTTTTGCTCAAGGTTTGTTTCAAAAACTATGTTAATATATTCTGACTTCTACATTTCGACCAAGTGAAAATCAAGGCATCCCTGCTGCGAGAACTTGATACGTACCTGGTGGACACCCAGTCCATAGTTACTTCAGTGTCAACTCATAATGCACATCTCAAATATGCATAAATGTAGCATGTGTACTTCAGCTTTTGTAACATGAGCTCAACTAATTGGAAGTCTACAGTATATAAGTTGCAGGGACACTGAAACTGCTTCTTGTCTCTTGTTTCATTACATGTCTACATTATTATTAAGTTCCATTTAAACGGTTACTATATTCACTCCACTACATCCAGTCTTGTTTCACTGTAACAATGTTTAATTGTATGTACTCAAGTTCACCATACCAAATATGCTACGGCAGCACGGTCATCATGCCAACATTATTCCTCCTAAAACCACATTTAGCTCAAACTGGCAAGAAAAAAAATGCCCTCCAGAAAACTGTCTCCCAGTCCGCAGGCAATATTATTTCCACGTGTACACACAGGTGCTGAGGGCTTCAGCTCTCCTATATAACAGTTATTCCAGACACAGTACAACCCCTCTATAGTAAAGCGACTCAGACCAGAAAAACCAGGGTCTTTGCTATATCAGTTGTTGGTGATGGCATGGCTCTGAGGGTGCTCTCTGGTAATTGGCTACACTTACTAAACACAGTGTTGGTTTATGAAAGAAATACTCACAAATGCCCAGCATCCTGCTGTTATTGTCCTTTCATAGGTGCAGGCAGGGCACCATTATTTTTATTCCTTTTAGTCCCGACCCTACAGTTTGTCCCTTTATGTGATAATTGCCTAATTTCACATCTCATGTTATCACTTTTTTTATTTTGTTTACATCTTATGAAAGTATACCACATTTGCACAAATGCAAAGTGGCTACGAATATAACGCGTTTGATTTCACATGAAAACCAAAGTTTTGCTTGAACACTGCGTTACTTTCCGCAGGCTCAGCGTCGCAATAGTTAAGAAGCACGCGTGACGCAGTCAAGAAGTGCCGGTACCGCTCCCGTAGTGCCATTGCGCCTCCACTTCTTGCCGCCACTTTCCTGTGCTTCGCGCTGCCGTGCTGCGAATGTTCACCCTTTATTTTCCTTCCCTACTCTTCGCTGCACTTTTCCCCCTTTTCCTTTCTCAGCAACCCACGCCACGTTCTTTCTGTGTTCATAGTCAGCTTCACTTTTTTTTTTTTTTTATGCGCATCACATGCTTTGCCTCACGGCCCCAAGGACTTCCAGAAGTTGGCTTCTCCTCGCAAAGTTCAAGCTTGGTGATGAAGCTACCTCAAAAAACACTGTTTTATTGTTTTTGGTATCTGCCTCCGAATGTTGGCCCCGCATGTGTCACGTTATCATCATTCCATGAAAGTACATCGCCACGGCCAGGTGCTCTTCACTACAGCCAGTTTTGGAGAAAAAGAATCTTTACTCTAACCAGAAAAAAAATTTAGTCATCTATGGAAGGCGACATGGGACTGCAGTTTCACTTTACTACATCTGAGTTTTTACTATATCCGAGTTTACTACAGTGGGGCTCGACTGTATAAGCACTGTACAATGACAGCAGCAACAGAGCTGAAAAGCTTAAACGTCAAGCACACCACACATCAAGGAAGCAACACGGGACAGAAGCAAAGGGACAACTTACAGCCGTGACAAGTAGGAAGTGGTATGGCAGAAAGGCCATGCGGAGTACATTGTCCAAGGCCTTCAAGCAATGCAGCTCAACACCCTGGCTGTCATAAATGTAAGTCCACGACTTCTGAGCCACTGCAAACATTGTGGGCATGTGCAGCCACTGGACAGCATGCACCGACTCCATCACATTGGTCTCACACAGCAGGTGCTTGGTGACCCAGTCCAATGCTGCCACATGACCTCGAGCACCACCCAGCAGCAGGTGCCTGTAGTTGAGAGGCACGGCTCACTTCAATGAGCTACGCTGAGGTGATCTCTTTCAACAGCTATCTGATTAGGCTGACAAAGCATTTGGTATAAGAAATTAATTTAGCAGCAAACTAGTCTTCACTGCAACAAATACGTTAAACCAACATCTCCACTCTATGAAGTACTCAGGGGCTGCCCTTTTCAGGTTTTATATCTTTTACACCTTTTAATGCCAAGGGGGCAGTAGTGATGCATGAGGGGCATTCCTTTTATCAAGAAAGTTGGACAGTAACCAAGTTTTTATTAACAGTTCCACAGTTAATGTTTTCTCGTAATTTTTACAACGAAAAAAAAAACCTTGTGCACTTGCTTTGTTGCAAGATATAAATAACAAACTGAATTCCAGAAACATGCTGCAACTTGTATACAACAGAGAAATGTACACTACTGTTTCCTTTTTTTTTTTTTCAGACAATTCTGCCAAGCTTTTCAAGTAATCTTGCAGAGGATTTTGTCCTGGTAAGTAACTCAAGGGATGAATTACAACCACTGATTGAGTGGAGAAAGTGGAATAGTAGGCTAAAAGTTATGAGCAGTGGACCCAACTCTGCTGCACCTGCAGATTATGCTAGTGGTGAATTAAACTGGAGACACAAATAAATGCACGTAAGGGTTTTACAATTAACTGAAGCTGCCTATCCAAAGCTGAACTTTCATGTTAGCACACACAGCTCGTCAAAATATCACATCCATTTGGAGTCCTTTAGGTAGGGGTTCTGAATCTTCCTAGCCTCAGGAAGGAACCCCAGTGGCACTAAAAAGATGCTGAGGAATCCCACATGTCTTGGCTTCCATCCCTTTCTGGCTAGCATGCAAATAAGAAAGTACACACAGATGCACAGCACCTCACAAAATGCCAAAATTCAAGTAACAATGACTGGCTGTATAGTGACACAGTGTCCTACAAGCAATCACAGTACGATCAGTCCCAAAATAGAGAGTCAAGGAAATGTGGGGTTGAGGCATGCATAGATATAGGCGCACAGGGAACCTGACGAGCATTCCATGGAACCCTTAGAACATTATAGTACATGCTCGTGCAATGCATAATCTGTTTCTGAACAGCTTTGTGAGCTGTATGTTTGCATCACCCGCAGCCCACCTTACTTTACTTTCCTTGCGCAACAATGATTTGCCAAAGGTTCACCGAGTGGAATGCACTTATATATTTCTTGAAATAGGAAAATTTTGACTGTCACAAAAGAAAATTTGTTGCAGTTAACCTTACCACTAACAGCACATCAGATGTGCACTGAAGTTTTACTCTGAAACAAAGAGGAAATAAAATTCTGCTACTAACGACAAGTTTTGCAAACATTTCAGTGTACAACAGAGAAATCTGTTATTGTTTGCTCTATCAAATATTTCAGTGCAAAAGCAAACCATTGTACTGCTTGTATAACGTTGATATGTTTAAAAAAAAAAATGCAGGAAAAAAACCTACTATCCAGGAAAAAAACATCCGATCCAAACCGCCCAATTTAAAAAAAATGTAACTGCTGAATGAAGCGCATAGGCATTTATTGACATTTTCACCTCATACAAATCCAGACTAGGCACAAGGTCTGCACAGCTCCTTTTCTAGTACTTACAAAATTCAGTCCGCATCTGCTCTGTTCTTGGTGGGGGAGACACTTTGCAATACAGCCAGTCCGTATACAGCAATGTCAAAATTAGTGGTCTCTTCCTCATTTATGGATGCTTTGCATTCTTGCACAAAAGCCCCACACAGAGGCTACCGCGCGAATGACTGTCGCAGTGTTCTAGATCTGTGATCCCCAGACCCAGCCCATTCATATACAATTGCATCTGTGCAGTTCTCTGATACTCTACCCCCTTGCCCTAAGGCATTCCGAAGAAGCCACCGTCTTTCTCCTCTTCATGTTGCGTCCTCGAGGGAACAGCCCACTCTTATGTAAACGCAGAGTTTTTTTTTTGTGTGCATGTTTTGCCCCTGTGCAGAACTGCACTGCAGAGGAGCCACAATGGCAGGTGACTGCCACTAGATTCTAACTCTTCCATGATGCATGCCCCCAGGTTCATCCCAATTGTATGTTTGCACATGCATACTTGGTAATTAACGTATTATACAAGCAGAATTTGTCAAATTTTGAACGTAGTAGCCAGGAAATCGTGTTATTCGGGAACGTATTATAACTGGAAGAAAAATATTCTTCGTGGGGCATTTTTACTGTCGATTTTATCAGCGAAGTTTTACAGCAGACATAACAGCCCTTGAAAAAGTGCCACAAAAAGCAAAAACCCTTTCTAGCCGTCAGAGACTCATATGCAAAAACTAGCAAACAAATGCATACATTCATAAATTTGTGTCCTTTCTGATATGACCTTAAATGTTCACAGCAAAATTATTACACAACCACAAGAGTAATGCTTTGCATGCAATACACCATAAATCTTTTCCAATACCCAAACCTTAGTACAAGAATATATTTCAGGTGTATTAACGGTGCCTCAGCAGCTGTGAAAACCTCGTACCAACTTTGAACCTTTACCACAACGTGGCACTACTGTACAGGACTCGTGATAAGTGCGATAGCACTTATCATGGCAGTTCTAGCGACGTCAGTGTTACGTTTCATGTTAAAAAAAAAAACAGTTTGACTGCTGATGGCTCCTTTAAGTGAAATTGGTCACTTAGAGTTCCAGGTTACGATGCACTATTTTACAGACTGCGCTAGCATCTGAAACCGCCGTCATTTATCATAGGACATGCGCTTTTTCTCAAGCAACGAACACCTACCAAGCATAGGTCATCATTCTAGCATTTACCCACATCTCTTTCTGGACATGAATCTCAATGAATGAGAATACCATATTATTTGAAAGTGTCTTTTGCTGCGAGCTTCTTAGAAACTGCAAAAAAGTGTGCATTGAAACTGCAGTTCACATGGACCACTGACAAGTATTTTCTTATTGTAGAAAACACACACGGAAAAAAATGTCATTATCCCTCAAAAATGAGTATGCCGACAGGCTGCACATATCAAGAAGCAGGCAGAGTAGTAGCCGATGCTCACCGTATCATCTGCTCCTTTTGCAGAGTAGTAGCCAATGCTCAGTGTATCGTCTGCTCCTTTTGTTCTAGCATTTTGCAGATGCTATGCATTCTTTCAAGATATTTGCTTGTCCTTCAGGAATAAGCCACGAAGCCACTATTTAAGTCACTAAGTGTTGCAGCCCCACTAATCCAGCTCATCCTCTGAGCGCGGGCTCTTCTCCGCTGGCGGGTGAGAGTGTGCGCCGCTGCACAGCAGGAACCCGTCCTTTCCTCTCATGGAGTCACTGACCTAAGCTGCCACACAGACACTCCAAGCTGCATTTTTGGGCAGTCGAGCTCCTTATGCTTTGCATAAAAGCATCACGCTGTGAACACTACATCAAGTACTAAGCTCCCTCAGGAGTGCTGCACCCTGGTGGCATGGGAGGGAAGCGGGTACAGACTTTCTTCCCTGGTCGCTATGCAGCAGGTGCAGCGCATTCTTTCATCTCAAATACTTCTTACACTGTGGCCCAAACTGTACTGCTAAAAAATGTGCTTACCGGCTTTCTCGGGAGTAGTTAATGGAATATGGGCCAAACTCTGCCAAGTTCAGGTCGAAGTACTGAAAATAAACAACCAAAGATGGAATCAGATACACAGTACAAGCTACACAATCCATCATGCAACCAAATCTAGAAAAAAAAAGATCACGATAAATAACTGCAACAGTAAGCCCAACTACGGGGAGTGCTAACACACTGGTCATAAATAGGCTATGTTCCAAACTTAACCACAAGATGAACAAGATGAGTCAAACAAAGCTTTAGAAGGCATATTGTGCTTTCTAAGCTGCAGTTCTGCATAAGAGCCTCCACTGGTGCCAACCACATACACCGGAAAAGCACAATCAGGACAAAATGTATAAAAAACCATAGTATTCACTTCCGATGATGGATCGCACACTGATTTTTGCCCACAGATTATGTGTCATATATGCCATTTCGGGTTCGTCAGGTCCCTGCCTGGTCATGTTGGTGAACATAGCACGGCGAAAGGCCACATGCATGTGTAATCTACTTATTGCCCCCAGGAAAGGTGAAGGTCGGAACAAGTGGCGATAAGTGGATCAGGCATGCGCACGGCCTTTCGCTGTACTACCAGGCGCCACAGTGCAACACTCCTGATCACGGGCTAGGCGGGTACCTCAAGGACCGGAACGAACAGATCACATGATGCTTAATCCACGGGTGAAAACCAGCCTATCGTCAGTAACTGGAATCCCCCTTAAAGGTGCACTGAAGAGAAATCTGAACTTGTCTTTTTGCCGCGGCAACTCGATCTACACGTTTCTAGCATTCTTAGAAACTGCGACTTATTGCCCTGTATGGCCGATTTCCCAAATTAAATCGAATTAACGGCCGGCTCCCGCCCTTTTTTTTGAATTCTGCCTCGTACGGTGGGCGTAGTCGACCAACGCGTGGAGTGCCTTTCACCCATTCCCGTGGCGGCTTGCCGCTCTGCCATCGGCGGAGTAATACGTAGTAGTCCGTAGTAGCAAATAGTCCGCGCGTATTTTTATTTCTGCGGGCTTATTTTGCGGCTATATTATCTGCGAATGAAACTATTTATTCGTGGAAACCTAAAAACAAAATAAAGCGAAAGCAAAGCCTCCACGGAGCTGGCTGAAAGGAACTTCACGCGTTGGTCGACTCCGCCCATCGTACGAGGCAGAATTAAAAAAAAAGGGCGGGAGCCGGACGTTAATTCGATTTAATTAGGGAAATCGGCCATACAGGGCAATAAGTTGCAGTTTCTAAGAATGCTACGAACGTGTAGATCGAGTTCCCACGGCAAAAAGACAAGTTCAGAATCCTCTTCAGTGCACCTTTAAGCAACTATTACAAAAGAGATGAACACAGGACAAATTTAAGGAAGAGAATATGTCCACAAGAGTGTTGTATGATTTGTCAATGCTCACAACCTTAAGTGTGCTGTGACCAAGAATCCCTTCACTAGAGAGGTGGATATAGAAAGCATAGTGAACATAGTTTCCAATGCACTGTAAGAGTAACTGCGAACACAGCCTTTCAAAGGGAAGTTAAACAAAAAAACATTAGCTTGAACAACTCTTCTTTACTGCTCAAACAGTCAAGCCTCCACAACACACTGGCATGGCACTGGAAACTCCAGTAGCAGAAATCAAATGCACATCCTCCAGGAAAAGGCCAGTGCACATCACTAAGGCCAAGAAATTTTCAAAAAATGGTTTTACTTAAGTTATCATACATGGTCTAGATAGACATTTAATTGCATGGTGTACACTAATATTCTGTTTCACAGCAATGCTTTATTAAAAAGTCGCGGTTCTTGCAGAAAAATACTGTGAGAAGGCATGCGCGAGCAAAATCTCCGGCACTCGCGTCTTATGCAAAAATAACTTTTTTTATTTGTGCCTAACAGCACATTATACGAAACCTGTGATTAGAAATCAATTTTCAACACCATATGTACGTGAACCATCGATTTCATCTCCAATAACAATCTTTTTCTCTAGTTACTATTAATAAAAAATAAATTGGTACTGACAAAAGTAGCAACTGTCTCGCCTCTAGGTGGGCTGCTCAGCCGCACCATGAAGGAAGGGGTGAACGGGGGAGTGAAAGAAGCAAGAGAAAAAGGCACAGAACAGGAGGGCTCTGGATTAATTTCAACCACCTGGGGTTCATTAACATGCACTGACATCGCACAGCACATGGCATCTTTTGCAGTTATCGATGCAGAAATGCATTCAAGCATTCAAGGCTTGCAAGCCAAAACTTTTGGGGACTGAATTATAGACCCGCACTGCACCGTACCTAGATAATAAAATGCGCCCATGTCGCAAATGCACTGCACTGCATACACGGTCACACACAAAATACAATGCATGCATGGCTGTATACATAGGTAGGAAGTTGGGTTATCCACGTTAATCGGGTGAGCTAGAAGAAGGTGAAGATGAGAAGGAAGCAGCATAGACAAAGAAGATAACCTTGACAGAATAGAATGCATGGGCTTCTATGGGAGCTCCCAAAAGAAAAAAAGAGCAGAGCAAAGACGCAAAGACAGAATTTGTCACCAATCGCAAGCGCAATCAATGGGAATGCATTTCTGCAAAAACTGCACAAAGTGTTTCGCAAGTTTGTCAGCAATTTTTTTCCATCAAAGCAGACAAGCAGCTTTTACTGCAATATAACAAAAGACTACAGAACACTGACCTTAAACAAGAAGCATATAAACTAGAACACCGACCAAAAAAATTACAGGATGATCAGACATCTGATGTGACAGTTCTGTGAAAGCAGTTGTATATACTCTCAATGATTACTTTGAAGTTATATACCCCTCTTGTATGGCTATTCTGAAGTGGCCTTCAAACAGATAGTCTATCGATTCAAAGGCTAACTAACGCTGCTGCACTGGCAGCTCCAATGGCCATTAAGTCAATAGTGTAATGAGTGGCCATTAAGTCAATAGTGTAATGAGTCAGCAGACCAGCATGGAACTCTATCAAGATTTCAAAGCCCTTCGGCCAGCAGTAGCAGTAACAGCAGCAGTAGCGACAGCCACACGTAACTACATTGTAAACGAGTGCCACTTCGATAGGGCAGCCGTGCTTGTTAGTGCTACTCGAGCCTGTCTAGGAAACAGGCACAGCGACTAAAGTTGGTCACGGGTTTGGATCCCCTTGATTCTGGGATAGAAGCTCGGATAATGGTCAATGACAGCAGCACTTCCGTGAAACCGGAGAGCCATATGCAGTTCAGGCACATTCGCAGAGAAGAGATCGGCAACCTGGCGCCACTCGATAGCTGCGGTGCTCCTTTACATAAGTGTGGACTGCACATCTGCGTAGAGCCATTGATTTCCGAGCTCTACTACATATCTGACCTTGATATAACGCTTCAGATTTGAATCTAAAAAGTGCAGGATGGCCACCAAAGTTTGCTTAAATCTGTTGAATGAAAGGATGTGACCTCACGCTTTCTTTAATCTTGAAATGAATTCTAGGAACATGCGCTTCGTTTTTCGGTGGAGTCGTGGCCACCTAGGCGGCATCCTTAAATCGCGGATGATGTGAAATCTGCGCTTGCATCAGGGTGATACTGCAAGCTCGTGAGCTGGTGCGGCAACCTCGATGCCTACCAAAACAGCACACTAATTTTTTCACCGTGCACTGTGCTGTCAAATGCCGACACAAAAAGACATGACAGTGACAAAGCATGGACTATGCTAGCGGATACTCTCATGTCGAATTTTGTCAACACGGCGCGCAGAGTGCAAAAATGAACAACTACCTAGGCCAGTTTGCTGCCTTATGAGCAGCCATTGTGGCAATCTACGACCACCTCTGTGCAAAAGAATGACTGCTCCAGAGTGGTATCAAGGCTTCTGAAGTCCGGCCATGAGCATGCGTTGGGTGCAGAGGACTCCTACATAAGACATAATCGGCACCTTTTGTCACAGATTTGCCCGGAGTGCTCATGCACTGCAGACGCCGTAGCGAGAGGCCGGATCACCGATCACTTCCCCGCGAATGTGCCTTAACTAAATGCGGCTCTCTGGTTTTATAGAAGCACTGCTGTCAATGACCACTATCTGATGTCACTGACCGCTATCCACGCTTCGATCCCAGAATCGAGGGGAACCAAACATGCAACCAACTTACATCGCTGCACCTGTTTTCTCAGCAGCACTAACAAGCGCACTTTCCCAATCAAATTGGCACTTGTTTACGATGTCATTTAGTTCAGCTATCACACCCGGTGACTACTGGCCGAATCTCCAATGCTCATGGATTCCAAGTGGCAGCGCAACATGCGAAGAAAACATGCTTGCGGAGCAGGAGTTCGTCTGCTACATGCACCTCAATCATGGCGGCCAGAAGCGTTGCACCGCAGTGAGTGCATACCACCTATAAGACCGTACAACATGGAACCATTGAAAACCCAAAAGCCAGCTCTGCATGTAACACTTAGTGAGATTAGAAGTACTGAAGAAAAACAATATTTAACTGCAGTCGTATACAACTCAAGAACGAAGCAGCAAATGCCCCTTAAAGGTGGACTAAAGAAGAATCTGAAATCGTCTTTTTACCACAGGAACTCGATCTACTCTCCAAGCATTCTTAGAAACTGCAAATTATTGTCCTCTGTGGCAGATTTCCCTATTAAATCGAATTAAACATCCCGGCTCTCGCCATCTTTTTTTTAACTCGCCTCCGAAAAGAGGACAAGTTGGCCAATGTGTGGAGTTCCTTTCAGCCAGTCGCGTGGCAGCTTTGCTTTCATTTTATTGTTTTTTAGGTTTCCGTGAATAAATAGTTTCAGTCGCAGACTTCATAACCACAAATTAGGCCCACGGAAATAAAAATACACGTGGACTCTGATTTCGCCGATCGCTATGCATCACTCCGCTGATGGCAGAGCAGCAAGCCATCACGCGGCTGGCTGAAAGGCACTCCACACGTTGGCTGACTCCTCTTTTCGGAGGAGAGTTAAAAAAAAAAAAGGCAGGAGCAGGGACATTTAATTCAATTTAACAGAAAAATCAGCCGCACATGACAACAATTCTAAATTTATAAATTTCCAGCGGTAAAAATACGAGCTCAGAATTCTCTTTAGTGTACCTTTAAAGGAGCCCTTCCAACCAATGGCGTCGACCAATTCCCCCCTCTCTCCCTTGAATAATCTCCTTTGACTTGCTATACTCCGTTTCATACAAAGCAGGCAACGCTGCGGAGGTTGCTGAAGTAGTGCGTCCGCGAAACCATAGTACTCCGCCACGTATCCTTTGTTCTTCTTGAAACTCTGGTCATTGTTTGGATGAATACAAAGAGCGGTATAAAACGATGTAGTAGCATTGAAAATCACGGCTGAAGCTGTGAGGTGCTCAGTGTTCGGGCTCTCTGGCCACAACTCCTTTTTAAGCGCGGATTTAGTAGAAGCGATTCGCCCTACCAATTCGCCCTACCAACTGCGTATCATACCGCCATGTGTACTTTTTGCTTCTTGAAATCTCGACGAGTCGCAGGACAAAAATGTGGCAAGAGGTAAAACAAAGTCCAGGAGGTGCCAGTCACGGCACTTAAGATTTGTTGCTACGAAATGTGTTAGCGTTCGCTTTGATTGTATGGCGAACTATTTTTTGCGTACGGACTTAGCCTGCGGGAACAGGCACGCTAGCTTTGGCAGCGTTGCCTGCTATGTATGAAACGGAGTATAGTGTGAAATCACGGGGTGCCAGTTGAATGGGGAATAACCAAGGCTTAACCTGATTAATCGCGGCATCGTGAAAATTAGTCGACACCATTGGTTGGAGGGGCTCCTTTGAGGGGCATCGGCAGCTTCTTTTATTAGTTGAATCCAACTATAGTACAACCAATATTAAAATAAAATAACAAAACATCAAACCATAGCAAGACATATCTGACCCCAAAGGGCTCATGGTCATTTCTCATGTGTCTGACTACACTTTAGAATAAAAAGCTTCAAAACCTTCACAATATCCCAATAAATACATGCAACCTTCAGAAAAAATGCCTTGAAAGATTTTTACACAGACATAGGAACATAAATTATAATAACCAACAAAAGCCATAGAAACAAAACAAAGGAGGCAAGTATTTACATAATTGCTTGAAAGGGGCAAAAGTGCGCAAAATCTCAACATTAAATAGGCAATTTATTTATAAATAATACACAACAAAAGTAAACAACTACCTTGGTACAGCTTGTGATGTCCACCGCATTTGCAATATCATGTTGGCGCAGCTGAAATGTTTCTTCACCTTCATCAGCTTGCAGATACCTGCAAGAGGAAAACTTGCTTCACAATGTCGAGAACATAGAAAGGCTGAAAACTCACCCAACATCTTCAGGAAGCAACAACTCTGCACGAGCTGCCTGAAGCACTGACTGCCTAACTTTCTGTGCCCGAGCTTGGATCTTTTTACGCTGAACTTTAGTTTTAATTCCGTTCTGGAAAGAGTAATTTCAATTAATAAATAAAGGTGCAACTCCCAAGTGAAATTATGCCAAGCAGAAATGACAGACAACTTACAAGTTTCACACGGCCAGAGCGCTCATACTTTGCAGCTGCCTTTTTCAACGCAGAAGGGAGGGCCTCAGTTTCAGCCTTTTGAGCTTGATGCCCCTCTGTTTCTTGGATTTGCTTCTTTCTTTTTTTTGGAGGCACTTTCTTTGTAGCTTCATCTGCATTTGTAGGTGGACTTGTTTCTTTCTCAGGAGCACCTGCTTGCATTGCAAAATACCGACTCATCTGCAAGACAGAAACAGCAGCCAGTTACATGATTAACAGTTACATACATGACGCCAACAAATACAGCGGAGATGACTGCAAGCTAACAAGAGCAAAGCAAGGTTGATCCATGCTTTCAGTCTTAACGCTTTTTTTTTTTTTGAGGGGGGGGGGGGGGGGTCACACAAAAAAGGTACAACAAATCACACCGCATTCTCAATAATTTGCTCTTCACAAGAAAACTTCATGCAAAAAGCATTCCACAAGTTTAAAATGTGATACGGAAACTGTACGTTCCACCGGCCACTTAAGTCATAAGTTATAAACCTCCATAAATGTTTGGTTCACAGCTGCAAGCATTGCTCTCTTCGTTACAACACCAGCACGAGTTCTGAAAGTTTAAAGCATAAATTGAGCCGGTAAAAGTGCCTTCGGCACGAGTGTGACGCAACTGGCAAATCCTTAAATGTCGCACGGTTGGCACAAATAACATTGCAATTTCGAACTTCCGCACAGCTGCACATACACTACGTTCACAAAGAATTGACAAACCGTCCAAGCCTTATACCTTTTACGCAGAGCTTTTCCAAAGGTGTCGTGTAAACCAGCACACTGCACGTCACCAAGCGCTCGAAACACTGCAGACAGGGAACTGACACACGTTCAGCAACAGTCCCCACGTGCACGCGTCGCACACGTCCACTTCGCGCCGGCTGCACTCTCCACCAATTCGTCGCGCTAGGAGGGTGAGACCAAACTGACATGGACATATGACATGGACATGGAGAAAAGAGTGGTGGGCCCCCATGGAGGAAGAAAAAAACTTTTTTTCCTCCATGAGGGCCCCGAAGTGCAACTGAAAACTCATAGAGCTAATATACCAAAACTAGTTTATAGTTTAAAATACAAAAGTTAAGCATTATTATTGTATACATAAATTATTGTGATTGTTTTTTGGTCAAAAATGCGTGAAATTTATTTGTGGTACTAAGTGGTTGTATGCTGCATTCCCGCCTTCTGAGACGAGCGCGAG
The DNA here is from genome assembly GCF_055824585.1 of Amblyomma mixtum. Lineage (NCBI taxonomy): Eukaryota > Metazoa > Arthropoda > Arachnida > Ixodida > Ixodidae > Amblyomma > Amblyomma mixtum. The sequence continues at coordinate 168,422,184 of NC_143014.1, read as the reverse complement.
TAAAGCCACCGGAAGTTGGACGGCTTGTCTCGGAAGTCGAGTGTCTGCTGTGAATGCAAAAAGTCGCGTCTTTTGCCCTTTCGTTCTTTGTTTTTTGCGTTGTTCTCGTGTAATGTCTGCTGTTGTACGAAAGGAACAAGCAAGCAGAACGCGAGAAATCCTTGCACTCCATGGAGGAAGGAAATGTTGCACTCGAAGAGCTACTCGTTAGAGCTGCCGCAGTTTCAGTTTCGAGTTGGTGGCGGACGATGACGCGATTACGAGTTGCTCAAAATCGTCTCAATCGGAAAGTGTCTCAAAAAGTGTCTCATTTGCCCCGTTCCTATTGGTCGGTCGTGACCAGCGGCCATATTGGTTTTTTGCGTCACCGGCCGACGTCAGAAGTGCGCCAGAAGTGGTGACGTTGCTTGCCTAATTATGCGAGCCGATTGAGACGATTTTTTGAGACTGGACCCGTATTACGGAACTTTGTCAAAAACCTGTCAAAAGTTATTGACAGTGACGTCAAAATGACGAAACGATGTGACGTCGACGCCTGACGCAAAATTGACGCAACGAGGAATCAGCCAATTACAGCAGAGCGGCGCCCCGGAAGCGTTTGCCTGCACGACGAGGGACCATCTGCTAAATTTTTGCCAAAAGAGTAAAGAAATGCACAGCGATAAAAATAATTATTATTTTATTTTGCCAAAGAATGATGTTTAAAGCTAAAAAATATTAAGAAAAACAAGAAGCGCAAGAAGTTAGGCTATTAAATTTCCTGGTGGGTAACTTTTGCTGCCGCGGGGGTGCGCACCGGCGGTAAAACGTCAACAAGCCGCTTTGCACGTGAACAGCTGTTCCACGCCTTGATACTGTTTTCTTACGTGGCGACGAAAATCAAGGTACTGTGCGGTTGTTCTAAGTGCGGAAAAATCGACGAAGCCAACTTGTTAAGGTCTGTGTTGTTCGGCTCTTACGATCGATGAAAAAAGTGTCAAAGCGTGAAGCGTTGTATGTGATGTGTGGTCGTCTGTTTCTTTTTCCTCGACCGGTAAACAGAAGACGGCCACGAAGTGCGATTTGCAGGTGAAAATAAAGTTCTTTTTGCCAGCATAAGCATATTTTATTTGTATGTAGCTGTGGCACAGAGGTGTCGTCGGCTGCCGAAGCTTGCATGAAAGCCGCCGGTCGCAAATAACCGCTGTGCACGCAGCACCCGCCGCTGCACCGACAGCGCATTCGCACGCAAACCTCCAAATTCATCGGCGAGTTCGTCGCATAGCCACACCGCAGTCTGCCTCTCCAGTCGAAAAAGGCGTCGGAACAGCTCGTCCGGCAAGTCAAACGCGTCTTCGTGCGCCCTCCTTCGCCGTTGCTCGCGTCGCCGCAGCCGCCTCAGCCACATACGACGCCGCTGCCGCCGCCGCCATTTTCTGTCAAAAACGGAACGGTCCAATTTTGACCGCCTCGAAGCCGTCAAAAAAAATCGTCAAAATGCGCCTGCATAATTAGGTGTGCAACGTCACCACTTCTGTCATGTCCGTGACGTAAACGACAGCCACCCATGACGCAAGAAAGCAACATGGCCGCCGGCCACGGCCGACCAATAGGAGCGCGGCTACGGCGGGGCTATTTGACGAGTTTTTGACGCGTTTTTGACAAGTTTTTGATTTGGCAGTTCCGTAATACGGCCCCTGGGGCGCGATTACGAGTTTTCGTCTCAATTTTGAGACTCTGACGTCAAAATGACGACACCGCAAGATGCGAACGCGAAGACAACCAATCAGCGGTGGCCAGTGAAGTCCCTAGCTAGGGGCTTTAGCGGCTAGTAGCAGGGCTCCACCCAGGAAGCATTTAGTTGCGCAATAGGGGACCGTATGCAAACGTTTTGCTGTAAACAAGCCGTTAACAAAATGAACAATGTTTTATTTTCCCAACAAACTATGTTTCAAACCTAACAACATTAAGCAAAACAAGAAGCGTCTTCAGTTCTGCAATTAAGTTTGCTCTTCAGTCACTTTTGCTGCCGCGAGGGTGCACTGACGCTGGAAAAGCGTCGGCTAGGTGGCGTGAGCTGCCGCCTGATTCAAAGGATTCAGCTACATTCAGCCTTATCCCTCCACCCACATATTCACCCATCGTAAACATGGCAGCCAGAAAAAAAATCAGCTGATTCGACGGCTGTCCTCTTTTTTTACACATTACGCAGAATCAAAGTACTGCGCAAACGTCTGAAGTGCGCGGAAAAATCTGTTTAAAGGCAGTGATTGCTACGAGCCTGCCGAGATCAATTTGCAAGGAGCGCTTGGCTCGAAAACCGGCGAAGGCAGCTTTAAGGCAAGTTCACACTGGCAAGTTGCAATCGTCGCGCTAGTATTCTAGGCGACCGATTTCGGTCAATTAGTTACGGTTTGCGAAGCACATGTAAAGCGGAGAGGGAGCGTAATAAATCGATTTAAGCCTGTCGCGCGACCTCCGCGACTCGCCAGTGTGAACTCACCTTGCTGCTATCGATGGCAAATGTGCTCCAAGGGCGATGCGTGATTCTATTTATTTTTGTTCAGAAAATACCCGGCGACCATGAATAATCACACTGCAGCAACTGCCGACATACGGAAGCAGACCGGTGCAGCTGATGGGAGCTTGCAATCTCACTGCGGGAATTAAGAGCCGGCACGCCCGGTCACTGCGGCAACAATCACTCTTCCGCCTCGTAACCAACTCATGCCGCCCGCTTCGGGTTAAGCACTTGTTATTCGTGTTGGTGGTGCCGTTCCGTTCGGATGATGCTCGGATGACGCCGCCGGGGATACTGCGGTGGCGAAAGTTTATGCGAAGGAAGTCCACCTTCGCCGCCGCCTTGTCTTGAGGGGTCTCGCCGGAAAGCGCGCACCTTCTGCGACTTAACTTTGACAGTGGTCTCCGCAACTCACCGCAAACACTTGCACAGTCGGTTGGGCTACGCCGACGTTTACTTCATTTCCTACGGTGTCTTGAAACCCACCGGCGGCGAAGGCGCGCACAGGCACTTGCCGCTCCACTGACCGCGCACTCACCCGCACACCTCCAAGTTCAACGGCGAGTTCGTCGCACAGCCGTTATGCTCCTTCCTATGTCAAAACGTCGAAACAACTCGTCCGGCACGTCAAAACCGTCTTCATGCACCCTCTTACACCGCTGCTCGCGCGGCCACCGGCCATGTAAACAACCGCCATTTTCTGTCTCGAGCGGTTTGAGACCACTCGTTCCAGTCTCAAAAAATCGTCTCAATCGGCTCGCATAATTAGGCAAGCAACGTCACCACTTCTGGCGCACTTCTGACGTCGGCCGGTGACGCAAAAAACCAATATGGCCGCTGGTCACGACCGACCAATAGGAACGGGGCAAATGAGACACTTTTTGAGACACTTTCCGATTGAGACGATTTTGAGCAACTCGTAATCGCGCCCCTGGAACGAGTGGTCTCAAACCGCTCGAGACAGAAAATGGCGGTTGTTTACATGGCCGGTGGCCGCGCGAGCAGCGGTGTAAGAGGGTGCATGAAGACGGTTTTGACGTGCCGGACGAGTTTTCGACGTTTTGACATAGGAAGGAGCATAATGGCTGTGCGACGAACTCGGCGTTGAACTTGGAGGTGTGCGGGTGAGTGCGCGGTCAGTGGAGCGGCAAGTGCCTGTGCGCGCCTTCGCCGCCGGTGGGTTTCAAGACACCGTAGGAAATGAAGTAAATGTCGGCGTAGCCCAACCGACTGTGCAAGTGTTTGCGGTGAGTTACGGAGACCACTGTCAAAGTTAAGTCGCAGAAGGTGCGCGCTTTCCGGCGAGACCCCTCAAGACAAGGCGGCGGCGAAGGTGGACTTCCATCGCATAAACTTTCGCCACCGCAGTATCCCCGGCGGCGTCATCCGAGCATCATCCGAACGGAACGGCACCACCAACACGAATATCAAGTGCTTAACCCGAAGCGGGCGGCATGAGTTGGTTACGAGGCGGAAGAGTGATTGTTGCCGCAGTGACCGGGCGTGCCGGCTCTTAGTTCCCGCAGTGAGATTGCAAGCTCCCATCAGCTGCACCGGTCTGCTTCCGTATGTCGGCAGTTGCTGCAGTGTGATTATTCATGGTCGCCGGGTATTTTCTGAACAAAAATAAATATAATCACGCATCGCCCTTGGAGCACATTTTCCATCGATAGCAGCAAGGTGAGTTCACACTGGCGAGTCGCGGAGGTCGCGCGACAGGCTTAAATCGATTTATTACGCACCCTCCCCGCTTTACATGTGCTTCGCAAACCGTAACTAATTGACCGAAATCGGTCGCCTAGAATACTAGCGCGACGATTGCAACTCGCCAGTGTGAACTTGCCTTGAAGCTGCCTTCGCCGGTTTTCGAGCCAAGCGCTCCTTCCAAATTGTTCTCGGCAGACTCGTAGCAATCACTGCCTTTAAACAGATTTTTCCGCGCACTTAAGACGTCTGCGCAGTACTTTGATTCTGCGTAATGTGTAAAAAAAGAGGACAGCCGTCGAATCAGCTGATTTTTTTTCTGGCTGCCATGTTTACGATGGCTGAGTATGTGCGTGGAGGGATAAGGCTGAATCCTTTGAATCAGGCGGCAGCTCCCGCCACCTAGCCGACGCTACCGACGCTTTTCCAGCGTCAGCGCACCCTCGCGGCAGCAAAAGTGACTGAAGAGCAAACTTAATTGCAAAATTGAGGACGCTTCTTCTTTTGCTTCATGTCGTTGAGTTTGAAACATAGTTTGTTAGCGAAATAAAACATTGTTCAAATTATTAACGGCGTGTTTACAGCAAAACTTTAGTATACGGTCCCTTATTGCGCAACTAAATGCTTCCTGGGTGGAACCCTACTATTAGACACCACAACCTCGCTGCTAATTGGTTGATTCCGCGGTCAACAACTCGCGGTGTCGTCATTTTGACGTCAGAGTCTCAAAATTGAGACGAAAACTCGTAATCGCGCCCCAGGTGATGTTTATCGTTTTAGAGTGTCATTTACATTCCAGACGTGCTTTTAACCTAACTTCAAAGCACAGCCACGTTTCAGCTGCACAGCGCGAGACAAACGACTGGCGAGAAAGACGAATGGTGCAGCGCGCATGAGGAGCGCTGTTAGCAGGCATTACGAATAAAAGCCCATTCAGGCATAACTTGCTACAGTACGAAACAGTATATTACACACTCCGTCGGAAAAGCAGTGCCATACCTTTTGGAGGCGCTGATGTGAACCAACCGAACATCGCCCGCACCTCACCAGATAGTAGCCTCGCCCTCGCTCTGGTTCGGTCTAAACATAATTCAATAAAATGACCACTGCAAAATCGGCTGCCTGGTGAAGGTTTCCACCTATTCTTTATTAAATTTATCCCCCACTGATAGCATAGTTTGCTTGAGCTCGGGAACATGCATCACAGTAAAGAGCATAGTTGGCAACGGGACGACACGGAGCTAAGCAGACAAGGTTCCGTACTTGCTGCATAGGTCGGCACACTCACTCATGAGTGCACTAATATCGCCTCACATACACTCACGTCTGTGAGTGTGAGTACGAGTGAGTGGATATGAGTGTCGGTGGTCATGATCGAGTGTAAGTGCGAGTGAGTGGTTGCGAGTGTGAATGAACGTGAGTGTGAGTGCGAGTCAGTGGATATGAGCGGCAGTAGAGGTGAGTGGTGAGTGGACATGACTGATGAGTTGATATGTGAATGGACATGAGTGGATGTAAGTGGTGGGTGGACGCGACAGCGAAGTCGGTCGCGTATGTTTCGCGACGACAATACCCGCTTAGCTATTTTCATGTTTTTAACAGCTGAGGCCTGAGGGAAGTAAATATTCACTAGTGAGGGCGCTCGAGGCAGCATAAGGCATCATGCCAGTGTCTTTGGACAACCTAAGCAGAGGATTCCGCTGGCACGAGAACGGCAATCTTTCGTTGCTTTTGTACCGAAAACTATACATTGGCCACGAACTTGCGATTTCGCGTGGCGGTACTCCGAGGAGGCACAGAGGTCGACCTTGAGCCGTTGCCTAGCAACCGCCGAAGCTGGTGGACGCCGTGGGCTCGCCGCGCCATCTGGCATGACGTCACACCGCGCGTCTCACCGCGGAGCCGCCGCCGCCGTTTGGTATGGCGTCGCACCGCTTGCCTCGATCGTTGCGCTCGCTGGCCCGCCTCCGCTCGCTTCGCCAGTTGTGTTGCATGCCTGATAACAAGCTTTCGCTACGTATATCCTGGCATAGCCGAGCTAAGCCACTGACAATTTTTGTAGTTCACCGTTGGCCCGGGCGCAGGCCCTTCGCGGATGCAATGAGCCGCTACGAGTTTTGTGAGATCCTTTATTGAATTTCGCATTGCCAGTCTTGAAAATATAGATAGATGTCTCTTGCCACGCTCCCCGCACGACTCGATCTCATATACAAAAAGAGTTACAATGCTTACTGCTGAAAGAACGACTGCCTGTTTCTCTGCAATAACTACTGTAAGATGGGATCTCGAGCGCTGCAGTGGACTCTTAGGTTTTTCTGTGCCAAGGTGCGCGCATTGCAGAGCTCTGCTCTGGCCGTAATTTGTTGATTGGGCCCGACCCACGCAAACACCTGACCTATATGGCCCAGCTCAAGCCCGGAAACGACGCGAAAACCATGGGCGCTTTTCGGTAACGCCAGAGGATTTTTGTTTCTATCATGTATTTGGAGGAGCCCAGCGTCGCAAATCGAGCATGTGATTTTTATTTTTGTATGCATAGCATCAGACATGGTGATGATGCCTTTGACGCCCAAGGAGGTATCCAAAATGGTAATATTTTGTTTTAATTTGCGCCAAAAATAATTGTTTCGTACCCATGGTGATAGTGAAGTTCGCGGTGCTGTGCATTGTTTGCCGCATCCGGGTTCGCGCTAAAGAAATGTCCATTGAGTTTTTTTTCTGCCCTCCGCAGAAAAGCGGGTGGTCGCACTCGCTACACTGTAAACAAAAATATACCCAAAAGGGAGTAAAAATGGTGGCGGCCACCCTTTTTACTCCATTCGTGAAAACATTTACTCCATGAGTAGGGAGTAAAAAGGTGGACTGTCCTCCATTTTACTCCCACGAGGGAATAATGGAGAAAAAATGAGGATTTACCAGCATTTACTCCAGTCTAGAAAGGGAGTTAATTGTGCCAAATACTCCACTAGTGCCGAAATGGAGTAGAAAACACCATTTTGTGCAATCTGCCCCGCCGCCTAGCGTCTCGTCTGCTTCTCGTCAGTTGTCGGATAATGGCGGTAAGTGACGACCGCTTGGTTACCATCGTCGTTGGATCTCTACTGACCTCTGCTCCTTACGGGCGCCTACCGCGGTACAAGCTTCGACTTGCCGCCGTTTTCCGCTACAGTACGTTACATAATTGAATTGCTCCTGTGAAGCCTCCAGTGCTCTAACGATACCTGACTTTCCTTTGTTTGTGTCGCCACCCCGTTACAGCCCCCGCTTAGGCCTAATTCTCACAGGCTTTTTTCAGTGTGGTTCTCGCAATGTGTTGCAGCAGATTATGAGTTGCATGAACATGGAACATGTGACAGAACATAGTGTCAACGCTGAGCTCTTGATTGAGCTCATGAGGCCACATTTTTCCTCAGCTATGTTTAAAATCCAAGCCTTAATGAAGTGAATATGAAAGCAAACACTGCCATTCCAAACTACCATCAGGTGTATTTTGATCTTTTCTGCTCTGGTTTTGAGTCAAATATAGCGTGGTGCATGACCGTGAAAACTACCCAGCGTCTCCTTTTCAGTTTTGAACTACTGATTATAATGTTACATCCCTTTATCTACGATTACGGCCAACGAAACGAGCTCGTACAGCAAAAGGAGACGACAAGCAGACGACTCCTGCCGCCTACGCCGCCGCTGGGCTAGCAGACGGCGGAAAGAATGCGTAACGCGGGGCCACATTAAGGCAGCGCAGTTTCCCAAGTTGGGTTGCCGGCGGCCCGCAGAGCTACTGCCCGTTTCCGCCGTTGTCACTGCTCTAAGAATGAGCCTGAATGAGGATAAATATAAACATGACGCCATTTTTGGGCTCCATTTCTGTGGGTAGTAAAAATTTACTCCCTTTTCACTCCAAAATAACTCCCTTTTCACACCTTAATAACTCCCTTGTATAAGGGAGTAAATAAAAACACCATACATATGGAGTAAAAAAAACCTCCTTTTGGGTGTGCGTTAGAGGACAAGCCATTTACTCCCTTTTGGGTGTTTTTTTGCTAACAGTGTACCCAGCGGGATGAGGGGAGCCGGACAGCGGAGGATTCCGAGAATACGGGAAAGGTCAAACTCCCTCCGGGAACGTGTATCAGGTCGCATCCCACTGTGCACGTTCTTGCGGCAAGGCGGATCCGCGTCGCGTCGCGTGGCTTTTGTCCCAAGTCTATGGCGCGCGTTGACAGACGGTACTGAACAGATGGGCATTGAGGTGACTTTCCTCGAACTTGCATTTACCAGAGGTTGAAATAACCTGCACCGTGTGAAAGCGAGAATGTTTGCGAAGCTCGCGGGAGGAAGGGAGAGTCCTCCAAAATCTTGATGGTGGAAAGTTTGTACAGTATTTGTCGAGATTAGCTATCTTCTTTTCAAAATCATTGATTGGCTGTGTTGTCCTTTTCCAATTGTTGATTGGTGGTGTTTTCGTTACCCCAATGATTTATTGGGTGGATGTTTGTAGAGTTACCGTCCCCACCGAGGGCCAGGACTTATATGATTTAAAACCAGCTGTTTCGGCGGTACCGAGGACTGGTTTCGTCACGTTAAACAGCGATTCAGTCAAATGTAAATGTCCTCTCCTTGCTTGTATCTCCCTTTGTTTTATTATTTGTTAATAAAAACTTAACCTCTCCAGAAGTGCCCTCTCGCAACGTGATTGAGCAATATCGAATCCGCAAGGCATCAAGCATCCTTCAATGATCATCATGAACGCAATTTCCCTCTACAAGATTGAGAGGGAAACTCAACTGTACGCGATGAAAAGTTGCGGCAATTTTCGGCAGTGGATATGAGGTGGCAACCAAATTGGCAACACCCTTTTTGATTGGTTGGACGTACAGGCGCGGACAAAAGTAAACGGAGCACGCAACTGTCATCGAAGATTTTTCACGCGTCACCTAATTGAAATTTCCAGCAGTGGTACGCGCATGCTGGTAGCGGAGGTTGGTGGGCTTTCTTGTAGACAAACAATGCTTCTTCATTACAAATGGAGAAAGCGTGATTGCACTTCGAACGCAACAGCGTGATCCGTTTACTTATGGCCGCGCCTGTACAGTTCGAACTTAATTTTTATGTACTCGGGAAAGAGATATAAAACAGAATGTGCCTGAGTATTGTCACCGTTTCGCCCGAGAAAAAATGTACAGAAGAAAAGCAGTACAAGCGAATGAAAGCTAATAAGAATCAAGCTAGAGCGACAGTTTTCGTTTCTCCTAAAATTATCGTGCAAGCGAGTGCTGCTGTTCAAACTGCGAATACCCAAAAGGCAGCGAAGAAAAAAAAAACGTCCGACGGACGCAACAGCCAAAAATGTGACCAGCAGAGAACACAAAAACTGAGGGCGACGGGCAGAAGGAGGGGGGGGGGGGGGGGGCAGGAGCTTTTCATAAACAGGTCGAAGGGTGCCGGCATGTTCGACACTGGACTGTGTTCGTAGAACAAGAAAGAGTTGAAAATATAGCTCCCACACGCTCTCCTCGGAGTCAAAAAAAAACTTTTTCATTTCTTTTTTTTTTTGTGGTGATGAAAGGACTCCCGTCAGCGTCATGTAAGCGGAACTGTACGCCGTTGGCAATTTGAACTGCAGGTATTCGTAATCAACTCGGGCACAAAAAGACACCACAGCACGTCAGAGCCGATTCAAAACGATAAAGGCGAACCGAAGGTCGCAATCACAACAGCTCCTCAGGAGCTGATCCTTCGCCAGTGCCCTACGATGAAGATATATATATATATATATATATATATGAGAGAAAAAAACTGACGCCAACCAATATTTTAATTTTGCCCAACGTTTCGGGACCAACTCGGTCCCTTCTTCAGGGGTGACTAAAGTGTGCCAGCAGCAGCGGGGTGTTGCCTTCGCTCTCCCTTTGTTAGCACGTGTTAGCACGCCTTTGTAAGCCGGATGTGCCATGACTCCACATGTCGCCTCTTGAACAGGTTTGACTCCACGGCCAAGAAGCTCACCTCCTCGAAGGCTATTGGGTGGTCGGCGCGCTCGCAGTGTTCGGCGAGAGGGTTTGCTTCCGAATTCATTAGCCGGACGTCATTCTTGTGTTGCCTTATTCTTTGGGGGAGGTTTTTTGTTTCGCAGACGTATGAAGCCGGGCACTTAATTGGAGCACGGGATTCTGTAAATGACGCCCGGTTGTTTTTCTCTGGGGACGCGGTCTTTCGGTCGTGGTAAGAAGCGGCTTATTGTCGAAACAGGTTTGTGAGCAACGTAGATTCCATATTTTCCCAGAATGCGTGCATGTGCCTCGCTGGTTCCCCTCACGTATGGAAGCACCACGCGAGCGCGTTTCGTTGTTTCATTGTTGGCTATTCCTCCTGTCCTCTGAGCCTGACGGCGACCAACGCGTTGAATGAAGCCACGTGTGCAGCCATTCTTCTGTAGGTCGGCGAGAACGGTGGCCTCTTTTGCTCTTTTCTCTGCTTCGGAGGAGCAGATGGCCTTTGATCTTCTCAGAAGAGAGGAGACGACGGATTCCTTGTGGCTAGAAGCCCTTCTCTTCTTATGAAGACGTCCAGGAATGGCAATGTGTTGTTCACTTCTCGTTCCATTGTAAACTGAATTGAAGGTTTGTGGGGACGCCTTCGTCCCCTGCGTTCGCTTTCCCTCAACGCACCCCACTGTTGTTAGCTGCCCCCCCGAAAAGCACTCCTATCGGTTCGGTTACTGTAACTAACAAGGGAGGGCGCTCGCGTCGCAGCGACACCAGCGCCACGGATGGCGTTTTGCTGCGCGCTCGCGGGGAGCGACGGGGTCTCTTCTCCCTCGGCAACGGGAAGCGAACGGACGTTTCGCTCGCAGCTTCGCTCTTCGTCGACGGGCGCCCCTCGGCCGGAACTTACTCCCGCCGAGCCCGTTCCGCTCGACCTCGGAGTTTATCCCTTTGCCCTACCGTGGGCGGACGTTCGCTCGTAGCCGTGCTGGTGAGTCGGACATCCTAGATTCCTCAGTGTATTTTGTTGCTAGCTGGCGTTATTGTTGCTATAGCAATAAATGCCTTGTTTGTGTCAGCCAGTGTGTCGTTCCTTTGTTCCCGTAGAGCACGGCCCGCCGTGGTCGGCGTGCGCTCAGTAGCGTACGCGACCACGGGGTGGGGTCAGCGCGGTTTTGAACCATGTCAGCCGCGCTTAAACAGGGAGAACGTGTTTATCTCCCCATTTTAACCCCACATCTGGCAGCCCAACGTGGGGCCTGCTCTTGGAACATTGGACGACAGTCTGTTCGGTTCGAGGAACGCTCTTTGTCCGGACTTGACAAGTGCTAGGCCTAGAGTGAATTTTGATCGCTAGGACCTGCGGCATGCTTTCTTGAGTGCGAGGTGTATTGCGCTGCAGCATGTTTGAACTTTTCGACATGCTCAGCATGTTTTTTTTGTGAAGTTTTCTTCCTGGAGTTTCTTCAAGAACCACTTGGTCCGCATCGAGGGAGCGCGAGGCCTAGCGCCCGCGGAGTTGCCGAGCCCGAAGCGAGTGAGTACGGAAGCCGCGTGGGTGGTCCGAGTTTTCTGTATATATTTTCTCGCTGTCTCTTTTTCGACTCTGGGAGTCGCGGCTCTGGGAGCCGGGTGGCCTGGGGCCACGGGTGCCTTAACGAGCTCGCTGGTATTGCAGCTCGGCACCGGGCGTTCCGACACCGTCCGATACGGTGGGCGCCGATCGCTCAAGCTGCTTTGTGCAGTGAGCGGGGAGGACCACCCCACAACGCTGATGTCTCCTCGCGGCTGCGCGCACGAGACCCGTTTCGGGTCTTTCTTTTGTTGGGGGTCGTCGACCTTCACTGTGGCAGTGAGGCCTAAGGCTATTCATAGCCGCCTGCACCTTGTCAAAAGTGACACGACCACCGGACCGTGGTATTGAGAGGGGGCGCACTTTGCTGGCCACCCGTTTTTTTTAACCTCGCATGAACCGAGCATTCTCGTTCAACTCAAGAAAGGGCTTTGTTCACTCGAACTTTGCATTGCACAGCCGCCCGACACGTTTTGCTAGCGAGTTGAGCATTTGAGCCACGAGGCCCTTGTGTACGCCGTTTCCCCTCCCGTGACCTACGTTAAAGGCATGCGGAGTGTGTTTCGGAAATTTTACAGATCTGGAGCCACTGCGGCTTGCTGTCCTGTGCACATCGTCTCGCTGCCGCCTGCTGCGACGGAGCGGCCTGTATCCTGTTCGCCGCATCCATCCGGGGCAGCCGTGGCGAGACCAGACAGCAGCCACGTCTGGCTGCTGTTGCCCTGGCGACTACTGCGGAATCTTGGCCTGCAGTGGTCAACCGGCCCTCCTCTTCGCGGGCCTGCGGGCACTTAGCCCGCGGGCCATGCGAGTCGTCCCAGCGGAGACCTTCACGCCGCCTTCGGAATACCGGGGAAGACTGCGTGCACCCTGTCGGCGTGACCTCCGCTGCACGACCTGCCTCAAGTGCATGAAGACCAGGAGACTCCTCCATAGCATGTAACTTGCAGGCGCGTGGGTCTATTTAAGGTTGGGGGGATGTGGGGACGCCTTCGTCCCCTGCGTTCGCTTTCCCTCAACGCACCCCACTGTTGTTAGCTGCCCCCCCGAAAAGCACTCCTATCGGTTCGGTTACTGTAACTAACAAGGGAGGGCGCTCGCGTCGCAGCGACACCAGCGCCACGGATGGCGTTTTGCTGCGCGCTCGCGGGGAGCGACGGGGTCTCTTCTCCCTCGGCAACGGGAAGCGAACGGACGTTTCGCTCGCAGCTTCGCTCTTCGTCGACGGGCGCCCCTCGGCCGGAACTTACTCCCGCCGAGCCCGTTCCGCTCGACCTCGGAGTTTATCCCTTTGCCCTACCGTGGGCGGACGTTCGCTCGTAGCCGTGCTGGTGAGTCGGACATCCTAGATTCCTCAGTGTATTTTGTTGCTAGCTGGCGTTATTGTTGCTATAGCAATAAATGCCTTGTTTGTGTCAGCCAGTGTGTCGTTCCTTTGTTCCCGTAGAGCACGGCCCGCCGTGGTCGGCGTGCGCTCAGTAGCGTACGCGACCACGGGGTGGGGTCAGCGCGGTTTTGAACCATGTCAGCCGCGCTTAAACAGGGAGAACGTGTTTATCTCCCCATTTTAACCCCACAGGTTCGACTGAGTTGAGGTGTGCCAGGAAATTTTCGACCTGCGATGTCTTCAGTATGCAGAAGCAGTCGTCAATGTAATGAATGAAAAATTTTGGTTTTTCTTGAAGACTTGAGTGCCTCCTCCATCGTCCTCTTTCGATGGCCTCCATCGTCAGGTTGGCAGCAGTCACCGAGATCGCGGCGCCCATGGCAGTGCCGCTGGTCTGCTTGTAAAATTCTCCTTTGAAGGAAAAAGTTGTGCTGCTTAGGCAAAACTCCAAAAGCTAAGTTCTTGTGGGCTCAGGCTCGTACTGGTGGCTAGGTCAGCGTCCGCTTCGAGGGCTTGCTTCGCTGCGGAAACGGCAAAGGGCACAGGAACGCTGGTAAAGAGCGAAACCACGTCGAATGAAACCATGCACTCGTCCGTGGGACAGACGTTCGACGAAGTGGCTGCAGTTTCGCACCTGCGTTGACGTGTTGCCTGTTAGGGGTGATAGGACTAGGTGGAGCGGATGGGGCGCAGCGGAACGCCAGGTTTATGGATTTTTTTGGCGGCGATGAATAGAACTTCAGGAATGCTCCCCTCTGCGTACGTTGCCACGTGCTAACAAAGGGAGAGCGAAGGCAACACCCCGCTGCTGCTGGTACACTTTAGTCACCCCTGAAAAAGGGACCGAGTTGGTCCCGAAACGTTGGGCAGAATTAAAATATTGGTTGGCGTCAGTTTTTTTCTCTCAACTATCTCAAAAACCCAACTAGACGGAGCTCGGTCGAAGATATTTTCGTTCAGAAACACACACGCACGCACGCGCGCACACACACGCACGCGCACACACACACACACACACACACTGGGTGTCCCAACTATCTTGGACCAAGATTTAAAAAAACCTAAGCCTTCTCCATAACTGAAATCGATCGGGTGGATGTTGTTAGGGTTTATCTAAAGTTACAGCACCATTTTTGTTCGCTCGTCCTATTTGAATAATTAGTAAAGATAAATAAATGGAGTTTTTTAAATATAGCTTTAAACGTTCAGGCGTCAATAGGAGAGTTGTCGAGCTCCACAAATATTGTCCAACACATGCACTTCCAACGAGATAGACTTAGCGTGGCCGTTTTTATTCGGGAAAAACGAAAGCCCGCGGAGTTTAAAAAATGCCACGTGACAGCGCGCTCTGTGCGCCCGGATGCGCCACGATTACAGGCCTCTCATCCGTGCTTTGTAAAAAACATCACTCGCTTCACGCCTTTCGTGCTGTCCGAGACAGAGCTTCGCGTTGCTCTTGGTTCCAATATAAGCGCCAGAGGGTACCTCCCGTTTTTCAGCGTAATTCACACGACGTTATCAAGCTTGCTATATGCATCAAAACTCAAGCAGTTGAGGAAAGTACGTCTACGCCGCACCTCAAATGGTACGCCGCGGCCGGCTGCTGCCGCCCGGTTTGTGAACAGCAGCTATGACGCCGTTGCTAAGCTGCGCCCGGACAAGATGGCGTCCCGATTGAGAAAAACCATGTGATTTCTTCCACACTTTTTCCCATCATGGAGGAAGCATGTCTCCCATGATGTGATTTTCCTTCCTCCATGCTTAATCCACTCATCCACCATGGATGCCAGTGGCATGCCGGGAAGACAGCACACCGGATTGACATCTAGTGAATTGTTCACTGTGGTACGGATTGGATGTTTTGGTTGTTCAGTTTTGTCTTCACTGCTGTAGTTATTACTGACTTTTTGTTTGCACTTTGTGGTTGTGTAGTACAGCTACGCAAGCAGTTCATTTCAGACCCGAAGCATCCGAAGGCGCTTGACTCGAAGTGAGCTGAACACAGTGTCTGGGGCCTGCTAGGCCTAAATTCCGTTTGCCCCCTCTCTGGGAGCTAATTACGAAGCAGACTAGGTTTCGCTTAGCGGGAACCTATGCTACAGTGAAATGTGAAAGAGGGGAACAAGTTTTTTTTTTGTGACCTGAGAACTCAGCTGCCGGCTGCTGTGACCATTCTGCACATTTCTCGTAGGAGTCTCGGATACACTTATCTTTTAAAAGCACGAAGTATATCGACCAGCGCAACTTATGTTAACCGTACTCGCCCAGGACCGCGTTTGGTTCATTTCGAAGACTGGCGGTGGCCGCGCATTGCATGCAGGAACGGCTTTTAACTTCATGAATTAATTCACGCAAATACCCGCATGTCAGCATGAACACGACCGTCACTTAGTTGTGGTAGGACAGGTTTAATTAGCTTTCTAATTCATCTTTTTCTTGGCAAAATCTGTAAACGCAGCGCCAGGACATGGCGAGAGCCGGCACTTAGTGCGCGCAAACTAGTTTCCCATAGAAAACCGGGCGCTTGTGCAAGTGTCTCACGGCACGAACATATCCTATGCACGAATATATGCGCGTCCTACAGACTACATCAATGAAACGTTTCTGTTTGACACAATGCAAAAACGGAAGCTTCTAAAGTTTATTATTTGTAGAACTAACAATTTTTTGGCAAGGATATTTGCTCTAAAAAGTGTGAGCAAAGTGGAGTTCTGAGCCAGTTGGTAAAGCATGTTTAAGGGAGGCGTAGCGCGAAAAAAGACAGTGACGAGAGAGACACAAGACACAGGACCAGCGCTAACTTAAGCTGAAAAATATGAAGCGAATTCCCTAGCTCGAGGAACCAAACGCGCATGCCCAGCAACAGCTGATTAGATGAAGCGGAAAGATAAACCTGACCTAGCACGACTCGAACACGACCTAATCACCATGACAAGAGCTGGACAGCCCCGTTCCAAACCTTCGAGCGGTAACGCGAAAGCGACTACTTAAAATTTAGAAAGATGGATTCCTTTCGAAGCAGAACTACCGGCGTTTCACTGATGCACTTATCTCTTCCCAGCTTATGAATGAATGAAGCCTCAAGAACCTCCCTTGCTAGCTGTTCTTTAGAGCGACCAAGAAAAAAAAAGGTTTGGCACGGGGCTGTCCAGCTCTTGTCATGGTGATTAGATCGTGTTCAAGTCGTGCTAGGTCAGGTTTATCTTTCCGCTTCATCTAATCAGTTGTTGCTGGGCATGTGCGTTTGGTTCCTCGAGCTCGGGAATTCGCTTTATATTTTTCAGTTGTAAGTTAGCGCTGGTGCTGTGTCTTGTGTCTCGTCCCTGTCTTTTTTCGTGCTACGCCTCCCTTAAGCATCTAAAAAGTGTGTCTGTTAAAGGCAAAAAAAAAATATTCCCCACGGTTCGCTATACTTGGCGGTATGAAGAAAAAGCCCTCTCTCGCCATGGGCAAATTCGGCGGTCGTTTACGCATATACAGGGTCTGTTCTGAAAGTAGTAGGACTGATTTTTTTTTCTAAAATTTATTCATGATAACAGTACAAATGATTAGCGTTTTTCAGAGGAGCACCCTTGCGCATCTACACACTGCTGCCAACGAGTTTTCCAGTTTTTGTACACCTCCAGGAACGCCTGGACCGGAATGCTGTTTAGCTCCCCCGTCACGGCCTGTCGAACCGCCTCTACCGATCCGTGATGCTTCTACTTGAGCGTCGAATTAATTCTCGGGAATAGAAAGAAGCCTGGCGGGGACAAGTCGGGGCTCTAGGGGGGCCAAGAAAGCGTTGCCACCTTGTGCTGGGCAAAATACTCCATTACGAGGAACCCTGTGTGGCTCGGCGCGTTGTCATGTGCAGCCGCCATTTGTTGGCGATGGCTGGGCGGACACGAACAATGCGTTTTCGCAGTATTCTGAGGACTTCCACGTAAAAAACTGCATTAATTGTTTGTCCGGGTGGTACGAACTCTTTGTGGGTGACACCATGTTGATCAAAAAAGCAAATGAGCTTGGACTTTTCTTTGGATTTGCTCTTTCGCTCTTTCGTGGGGCGTGGGGAAGAAGGGGTGGACCCTTCTGAGCTCTACCGCTTGCTCTCCGTGTCGTATTCAAACACCCACGTCCAAGGGCGTCCGCAGAATTTTTTGCAGGGGGGGGCCCCATTGGTTGTTGGCGCCGGAGGGGGGGGGGGGGTATGTTCGTAGCAAAAAGGCACTATTTGCGGAGTAAATTTATTTATTTATATACAAATAAAATAAATAAGTAAAATACACGCATGAAAGAAAAATTACAAACAGCAAATTAAAGCGAGGCTAGGAGAGATACATTGGAGTTTATCAACGAAGAAACAATTAAAATTAATAAAAATGCAAAAAGATACTATCACTTCATGGAGAAGAGTGCGCAGTCTTGCTGCATACGGGTTCTCGACACACCCGGATTGATGACCAGCACACAGCACAATATGTTCACAAACACGCAACGACAGTCACTCAGTCAGTCTTCCTTGAACAGAAACTGTAGACGCCTCGGATTTTTCTGGGCGAATTGCGTGATGACACTGGTGATAAATTCATTTCTGTGCTTCATTACACGCTCTCGGTGCACACTCATCATACAAAGGCCGTCCAGTCTGTCGTTTGTCATCGTTGAGCGTAGCCACGTTTTCACTCTCCTCATTGTACTGAAGGAGCGTTCGACCGTACAGGTAGTAACTGGCAAAGCCAGAGCCACCTCAATGGCTTTTGCAACACCAGGGAAGAATGTCTTGGCCTGATGTAGAAGCTCGCAGTAAGTTATTTCTGATGGGTCCCCAGTTTTGTTGCACCACATCTCGTACCAAGAGATGGCCTCTTCCTTGAAGTTGTCGATGCCGTAAAAGCACTGGAGTTCTTCGGCGAGAACAGCGAACTCAACACGGCTCAAGTGCTTCATTTTTGATGGATGCAGCTGGAGAAGTTTGAAGCTCCTCTCATTGCTTTCAGAAAAGCGCCGAGCTAAAGAAGCAGTGAGGGAGTCCAAGTACGGCACATATATTGCCACACGGTAGTATTCCTCTGGCGACTGAATCCCGTAGTTGTCTCGGTGGGCCTGACGAGAGACTTGTCTTGGTACAGATATCACCACATTTAAGTGATTGGCTGCCTCCCTTGCTGCATTCATGATGTTAGAGAACTCCTCTACAGCGTTTGTCCGGTGGCCGCGAAAAATACGTTGTAGCTCAGTGATGTGGCCATGCACAGAATGGAAGTCCATGGATACACCTTGCAGAATGTTCGTAGCTGGTTCGAGCCGAGCGCTGTACTTCGCTACAATATGCAAGCAGACGATGAAAGATGAGCTTGTTGTTGCGCAGTAGAGGATGTGAGCTCGTTGTCTAGTTGCAGCGTTCGAGCATGATTCCGTGGACGCGAGCTGCTCGAGTGCTTCGACTATGGCCACGTAATGCTGAGAGAAGATCCTAATAGACTTGTACTTTGCAGACCATCTTGTCTCACACAGCATCGGAATGTTGGGCACCAATTTTCTCCGGAGCACGCTCTCGCGGAAGAAGTTTATGGTTTGTTTGATTATCCCAATTGTGTTTCGAATTTCAGAGACGTCGTTCAAATCGTTGATGACGATATTTAGTTTGTGACTTGCACAGTGGAAAAATAGTGCCTTCGGGAACTGTTTTTGTATAATTTTGTTCACTCCAGCTTCTTTTCCAGCCATTGTAGAGCATCCATCGTACCCCTGTCCAACGAGGTTCGAAAGAATCAGTCCGACATTCGTCAAAAGCTTCAAGATTGCCGCGGCGATGCAAGCGGAGTTTAATTGCTCCAGCTCTACAAATCCCAAAAACTGCTCTCGAACGCACACTTCGACTTCCGCCTTGTCAATAAAGCGAACGCCTATAGACATCTGCTCTTTTCCTGAAATATCTGCAGTTTCGTCAGCAAGAACGGAAAAAGCAAACGCTTTGTTAGTTTCGGTAACTATCTGCTCTCTCAGGATGTCGCCACAGATTGTGATGATCTCGTTCTGGACGCGGACAGAAGTGTACTTGGCATTGCCAGCAGAAGAAGCGAAGTGCTCCTGAAGTAGAGTATCTCCAGCTTCTACACGAAAGTCAAGCAGATCATTGAAGACTCCACTATCGGACTGCTTGCCGCGAATCGGCAAGTCATGCGTCGCGCAAAAGACAATGGTGGAAACTATTGGAAATAGTTTCTCACGGTTCCTTTCAACTTGCGCGTGCAGTGCTCTGTTCAGCTGCTGTACAACGGGTAGCTGCTTGCCTTTCATCACATCCATAAAGTTCTGTGAGGCCGTCATTGCCTCCTGGTGCCATTGGGATTTTACGTGATCCCTGCACGCCTCGTGCATTTTTCTGTAGTTACTGAAAGCGCGCACGATAAAACTACCTTGAGTACCCCGGTGAACACGCGGAGGAAAAATGACGCAAAAACGACAAAAGGCGCCTTTCGCTGTCGCTGAGTACGCAAGCCAGGGGGCGTAATCTCCCAGCCACTGATGTCAAAAAGGCCTCTTTCCAGGTGTTACATCCTTCTTAAAATCATATGTGACATTTGGCGACCATGGCTTAGTAAGAAGACGTAACTTCAAAAAGTCTGGTATGCCAGTGAGTTTAGCTTTGCCTAGAAACTCTCCTAAGTCATATTCTTGAGGCAAGTTATTTGTTTTCTTGATGTTGTCTCCGGACTTCGATCCCAAGCAAGGAGAAAGGGAATCGTTTCGGCTTACTGCGTGACCGGAGCTCGCTGGTGGAGTTCCTTCCATGGAGACGACGACGCCGGCTACTGTCCGGTGATGAAAGGTTGCATCGCTCTGGTCAAATCCGGACTTGAATCCCAAGAAAGGAGAAATGGAATCATCTCGGCCTGCTGCATCACCTGAACTCACTGCTGACAGAGTCCCTTCCATGGAGTCGACGACATCAGCTACTGTCCGGTGATAAAAGCTTGCATCACTCTGTTCAAATGCTACACCGTTGTCACATGTCACACCAGAATCTGCAGGGGCGCATTTGGATAATGCTTCGTCAGACAACCGCTGACGCTTGAAGAAGCGTCGAATATCCATCATTCGGGACCGCGCGAGACAAAGCTGGCTATGGAGTTCCTCGGGGTTGGTAGTGTTAAAAATATATACACATTGATTGGAAAAACGGTTGAATGCGTACGTTGAAAACAAAAAAATGACTATGTATGCAGCGAAAACTTATTTACAAGATAAATGCACGCTCGCAGCTTCATACACCTCGCTCCATCTTGCTCGCGCAACCGCACAGTCGAGTATTTGCACACACACTACTCGCCGCTCGTCGTTTTCTCGTCCGCTGTCTTGGTTGTTCTCAGCTTCGTTGACAACCGGCCACTAAAAACACCGAAGCACAAACAAAGAGGCGCGCACTGTTGTGCTCGGAGATCGGGACCAGGGTCTTCACCGCATTAGGACGAAGCAGCCAGACTACGGAGGAAAGCCTTCGGGAGGAATAGCAAAGCTGGAAGGTTTATTTTACATTTTGTACAGTAGCACGGAGCCCAAAGTCAGAAAATGAGGGAGGATGATCTGGCACCCCACAGATTGCTGCTTAAATGCAGTTCAGATTCCCCAGGTACCCAGGTAGGGAATCTGATCTCGGGTTGAGCGTCCAATGGGCTGCTAGCGTCTTCTTTGGCTCCGCCCTCCCCACGTGACGGCGCACACCGCACAGACACACACATACACGGGCAAGGAGGAACTTGGCGTCTCTGAGTCGCGAACTGTTTTCCCAGGCCCAAAGGTCGTTTGCTGCTGAGTGACGATCCTGATCGATGGGGACGCGAGCGCTGACCGCTCACACCGGTGACCTCTTCAGTTCGGTGGAAGGGACAAATCAGCCGTGTCGCCCCTCGGCTTTGTCTGCTGCCCAGGGCGCACGCGGGTAATGAGTTAGCGGCGCCGCCGCCCCGCCGTCGTCGCCACTGGGTCTCGTCGGTCAGTCCACGGGCAGTCCGGGAGAAGCACCGCGCTCAGCCTTCCCGGCGAAGGGATTAGACGTCTTTGTGTACGCCGACGCCGTCGCCAGTAGCTGCCCCACGCAGTGTCTCTTTTGTCTCCCCCGGAGAGCAGCGCTTTCCGTCGCAGTAGCCTGATGACGCCGGTCTGGCTCGCCTGTTTCCGCTGCCAGTCCCCAGGAACGCAGTCCGGCACCAGAGCCGCATTCAGCATCGCCGGCGAAGGGGATTAGAGCCTTTGTCCCCGCAAACGCCGAGCCAGAAGCCGCCTCCAGGCCAGCTTTTCCTTGCGTCTTCTCCGAGAAACAGCAGCGCTTTTGGCCGCATACCTGATGACGCCTGACTGTCTCGCCGTTCTCCGCTGGCTGGGCCTCCGATCATTACAGCACACGCAAGGAACGCCGCGCGACTTCCGAGGGGAAGGGACACTCGCCACTCCGGTCGGAAAATTTGTTTTGTGTGTTTTTATGAGGTTCAGAGCCCCAAAACGACTCAGGCTATGAGGGACGGACGGTCTCTTTACCACGCACTGACATCGCACAGTACATGGGCGCTGTTGGGATTTGAGGCCCAGCCAGAGGTGACAGGCGAGCCAGGCAGGCGCCATCGGGCTGCCTTGACCAAAGGCGCTGGTTTCCGGAGAAGACGCAAGGAACGCTGGTGTGGGGGCGCCTCTGGAGACTGCGTCGCCGTGAACAAAAGCAGCTAATCCCCTTTGCCGAAAATTCTGAAAGCAGCGCTTGTACCGAACTGCGCTCTCCCGTGGATCGGAGGAGACAGCGAGCGGCGGCGGCGCCAACTCATCGCCCGCTTGCCCCTGAGCAGTCCGACAAAGCGGGGATGGACACGGCTGATTTGTCCCTCCCTCCTGAAGAATTCATCGGTGGCCGGGGTGTGCACTGTCTGCCTCCGTGTCGCTATCTCTCTAGAGATCAAAGAAACAGGCACACATCTCAAGACGGCTCGAAACACATGCTCGCCGGTGCCGCTGTATGTCTGCAACGACGCGTCCCCGGACGCGGCACTTTGCAGATGTGACCCAAAGCGTGGAAGCAGGGCCGCTTTTACTCTTTTGGCTGAGCGCACCGCCGCCCCTGACGTGCGGCCATCACTCACGGTTCGAGTGAGTGATTTTCCAGGGGGTGCAGCCGCCCCCCCTTGCCCCCCCTCCGGACGCCCATGCCCACGTCGCGTCACACGTCACTACGTTACCCAAAAAATCGGGGTCCTCATTCACGTGACGAAGAAGACCCTGGCAGATCGCTTTCCGGCTGGCCTTTTGCTCCTCTGACAACACTCGCGACACCAACTTCGCGCACACTTTCCTCATGGCTAAGTTTTCTGTCACGATCTCAAAAACTTGGGTTTGAGGAATGCTAAAGTCATCAGTAATCATTCTGATACTCATCCTGCGATCACTGTTAAGTAAATTTTTCATCGTGACACATTTTCGTTCGTCTTACTGGTCGATGAGCATGCGGAGCGGTCATCGTCTTCCACTCTTTCCCTACCTTCTTGGAATAGCTTGTGCCACTCAAAAACACTTGATCACCAATGGAAGCATCACCGTAGGCCTCCTTAATCATGTCGTGAGTCTCTTTGCCCGTTTTACCAAGCCTTACACAAAATTTGATCGCGCATCGCTGATCCAGTAAACACTCTATGATTCTGCGTGACGAGGCGCTTCGATAGGGGTCCAGAGTACAAGCGACCTCCTCTCTTCAACGGCCGAGAGCCGACTGCCGATTTTCCCCAGCATTCCCAACATCCCCCTTCACCGATCCTGCGCGCGCAGACAACCTCTCGTCCGCCCATTCGCCCAGGAAAAAACCAGTCCTACTACTTTCAGAACAGACCCTGTATAGTGATCTATATTTACGTCCATCAGCATTTCTGCTAATTTACTGCGATGTACAGTTACCATATTTTATTACAGGACATACTAATTGCAATACAACGCTTTCTTGCAACATATAATTTGCGAAAATTTGTATTTCTGCAGTCGTAGTCACGTTTTCGGGTCAAGCCATGTACGCCATGCTGTCTTCCTGGCATTCCCACGATGGATGAAGTGCCCTTTAAGAAACTCGCATAGACGGTGGCGCCAGCTTTCCCTCTAGGTAATACTTAGAAACTCTATGCCCATGTACCTTGAATTAGCCATTAACCTGCCGGATTACCTCCAATACCCAGGATTACTTATGCCTTCACCTGGTGCAGGCCACGCTGGTGCAATAAAATGAATAAACTGATGGCAACTGTTAGCAAATTGCTAGCAACAGCAACCGTGACAGTAATAAGTTAAGGCATATGAGGTAACTATTATGACTTATTTGATTAAAAATACACATTAAGCACAAAAGTGATACAAATGACAGAGGAAACCGAACGCAACAAGTAAACAAATACTAAAAACGTAGCATATTAGCAGTTAGAAATCACCATATGAAGTTGGCGTTTAAATGACGATAGCCATGGAGCTTTAAAGGGTCACTGACCAGAGGTCTGGACATTTTAGACAAATAAGCCCAGTGCATAGATGAAGCATCGAAGATAACCTCTGCAAAATACTAGAACCATGCGCGTCCCGAAAAGCTGTAAAAATTCAAATCAAAGACCTTTCGCTCTTTCCTTCGAGAAGCAAACATCCTCATCCTCTACTCTGGCTCCCAAGCCTTCAAGCTGACGTCATCTTGAAAACCTTTGCGAAAGGCATTCCACTGGCGCATCGTTCTGACTCGCGTGCTTAGAGTGGGCGTAGCCTGTTCGTCGCGTCGTCTGCTCGTTGCACGCGCGCTTTCCGTAGCGTCTTCCATTTTCGCACACGCATACAACCCCCCCCCCCCCCCCCAAAAAAAAAAAACATAAAAAACAAGGTTTTAGTTACTTGTGCCAGTTCGTGTATGCTTCAGCGTGTTCTGTGCGTGTGCCGTGTCTTGTGTCGTAAAGCCTTTTCCTCGTTCGCACATTCTGCTTCTCGCTCGTCCATCTTGTCTACACAGCCAAGACAGGAACTTAGGAGCAGGAAAAAGACACAAACACATAGAGCCCATAAACACACATGGAGAAGCGCAAAGGTGCATTTCCAAGAAATTCCAGACGGTTCCCAGGTCCGCGCTTCGCCGTGCGTTTCGAACAAAAGCGACTCCCGCCCCTCCGGTCGTAAAACGGTGTGGAGGCCTCACAGGAAAAAAAAAAACTGCATGCATGAAAAGGAGGCTCGCTAACTGGGGATGTCACTGACAACAACAAACAGATATATGAAAAGATGCGCTCGCTAACATGTTGAGGTGTCGAGCCGATCGCGTGCAACGACGCTGTTTCGTCGTTGGATGCGCACGCAGCGACTGGAGTCGAGCCACAATCCGGTACCGATTGCCAGCAGAATCTGAGTTGAGTAGCGCCTGGCTCCAACGCATCGGCTTACAACGGTCAAGAATGTGGTGGCTTGCGGAATACACTTCACTCCGGATAACTACGTCCACGATCCAAGGCTACTTCAGGCAATGAACAGCAGTGAGGCTGGGGCGAAGGACAAAGAAAAAAAAGCGCGGCGAAACACTACGAGGAGACCCAAAGAGCAAAACAGAGAGGATGTTGGAAGACTCCCCCCCCCCATGAAATATCCGGGGTAGCAAATAGCAAGAAAAGAATTCTTTTCAAGTCAGGGCCATGACGTATACATGTGACGTACTCCACCAGACACCACGCCTCCCGCTAACATCGAAGGAAGAAGGGCGAATTTCCCTTTGCGGAGCCTACTCGACGAGGCGCGAGAGAGAAATATCTCGAGGAGGGGGACAAAAAATATTGTGGGACCATAAAAATGTGGGACCATAAAAATATTGTGGGACCATCTTCGGGGAGGGTACAGGAAGAGGGGAGCATGACGAAGTAGCTTGATTTCGATGGCTGTAACTACGCTATTTATGAGTCTTTTCATAAAATATTTGCGGCCGCGCCTTCCGGGGACGATGCCTCGCTACCAGAGAGGTAGAAAATATTTTCGATCAGAGGGTGGTCAGTGGCCTTTTAAAGGGGCCATGACATGGTCTACCAACATAGCGTGATTTTACGTTGACGCTACTAGCCACGACGCTATTATGTGCATTTTAAAAAGATGTAAGGCTCCTCTACGCGCGCATTTAAGCTAGAAATTGAAATTTGAAGTTATCGGCTCTAAGCACCTCCCTCTGGCAGCGACGGCCATTTTGAAGCAGCCTGAGTGACTTCATAGACTGGCAGCGTCGTCCGCTACAAAACTGAGTGCGCACGCCCACTCGAGTCCATCCGTGGCACATTATGGTTAAGTCGTCCAGACCGGGCAGAAGCTGCACAGAAAAGGAAACGACAGGTATTTCTTGTCTTTGTCCCCTTCCAACTTCCCCCTTCGCCCCATCGCACCCCAAGCCTGAAAAAAGAACAACTCGCTCTCTTACACTCATTACCCGCAGTATGGTCCCTGCCCGCAGTTCAGTTGTTCAGTTGCGACCAAGCACGTGACTGACAGTCCATGTCATGGTGGCTATCTATGTCGTCACGAACCGCGAACTTAAAGTGTTGCCTGACTTCCACACGGTTCGGGACAACTTTTAAAATTCAATTATAAATTTCCCGCTGCACCAAATGAGCTCATATTTTGTCCAGTTGTTCAGAGATGCATAGCGAACAACATTCAATAAACAGCTTGAGTCTGCAAAATGGTGTCATGACCCCCTAGTGGAGCCCATTATAGCCCCTGAAACTTGCGGATACCAAGGTTCTAGAGCACTGTACGGATACCGATATGCAGGCCGAAGCACTGAGCATCGTTTCCAGCCGTCAGCCGACATTTCTCGTCTGGCCTCTCGAATCTGGCGCCTTTGCGTTCCGACGCTTTGCTCTGCTCTGGTCCGACATACGAATCGCCCGACCGACGACTATAGGAACGCTGCTTAGTGTTTCGACCTGCATATCGCTACCACGAATCACTGCACCCGCTGCTTTTAGCACAGAACGCGGCCAAGTGTCAAGGCAGACAGTCGGGCTAGTTGGTGGCTCATTATTAGTTAAAAAGACTGGCGCCTAGGAAGGGGACGAAGAAATCTGAAGGAAGGACGAGCGTTCGTCCTGTCTTTTTTTTCTATTTCTTCGTTTCTGTCCTAAGTGCTAGTCTTTTTAACTAGTAGCGACCAGGTGGCAGGTGTTGCTGTCAGTTTTCCCGCCAGCGCTCACGTAGTTGATTTTTGCCCTGTCACATTCGCACTCGGAGGAAGGGAACTCCGTGCATTAGCAGCACCAACAAGCGCCGCTACGTTCACGAGTTCCATGTTTGTGGGCACCACCATCGCGGCGCGCGAGCGAATTCTCACGTGGTTTCTTTTTTAAAATTTTGTGAGCTTTCTTATCAACGTGCAAAAAGCTATCTACAGCGCACGTTAAAATTAAAACTAATGAATTAAACGTTGTTAGGCATGTTCTGCAATTTGGCACTGGAATTTTCGCGAGAAGCGCAAAAGCTGGAAAGGTAATTTAGCCAATTTATTTGATTACTCAACTCAGCAAAGTATGAATATACTCTGACATACCATATACTATTCGACAGCACGGTTAAGGTTTCCTCCACCTGGTGTGCCTCGGTATATATTTACTGTCTGACTGCGCTCGTTTTGATTCTCACTTAGATCCTCGACCCCTTACACAGGCCAAGATTCTGGGTCCTTGGACTGAACCTCCATCGCCGAGGGCAGCTGTGAAGGCGCTTTTGAAGTTCTTGAACGACTCAGGATTGAGTTCAAGGTTGTAAACTTCCAGTGTGGGCCCAGTGTACACTATTAGTGACGGCCTACGGACACGTGGTAAAGTGACCTCCATTTCCTCTCTCCTTTTTCTATCTTTCCCTCCGTCACCTTCCCTTGTGTAGGGTAGCATACTGGGCGTCGCCTATAGTTAATCTCCCTGCCTTTCCTTTCATCTTTCTCTCTCTCTCTCTCTCTCTAATATTCAGTCAAGGTTACATGGGTGAACGTACCGCTAAAGTGAACATCTACATCCGTAAAAAAAGAAAAAAAACCCTCATGCTTGAACCCAGATTATGTTCACCCGACAGCAGTTTCGTACTTCCGGCGGCCAGGAGTGCCACATGTTTTGCAGGCGATGACGACGCCAACTGCGGCATTTTTCCGACTCCATCGACCGGCAAAACATCTGATGATACTGGCCCAGGTAATCTCATTTTCCACACTAAACCCAGTAACGCAACGCGGTAAAGTTATGTTGGGAAAAAAATGCTTTTTTTTTTTTTGCAACCCAAAACAGTGCTGTGAGTTGTAACTTGTGAGGGATGCCAGGGACTGCAGATTGACTTCTCACCTTCTAAGCACAATATTTCAAGTGCTCCGAAATCTGTTACATGGGCGCTTTAGTAGCACGCCCCGCGTTATTAAGTGCGGCCGCCGCGACCATGCAGGCATCAAACCGACGACTTTGTGAAATCGTATCTGAACCAATAGTAGTTTTTTTTTTATACAATATCTATCACGAGCGAAAATAATATTTAATGCAGAAACGTTGAAGAACAGCAAGTAGCCAAAAGTTGTCGAAAGTCCTGTATCCCTGCATGCTGCAGCACCAGTGGCCATGGACGAGGTTCCACTTCCGACGTCCGAACACTGCGAGGGCACGGACACGCGACTCGATGTCCCCACGAGTCGCTATGCATGCTCGTTTTCGCAGAGAATCGCGCAGCCGTGTGTTAACTTGATTGGTCAACATTCGTTGCAGCAGTTTAAGGAGGAAGTATATGAGATGGTTCCCGCACACGGCGAGTGTATCTTAACACGTTCTCTGCGGCAGCGATTTTCGAAGCCCTAATTCCTGTGCGTTCTGGTCCACCGCTGGGCCACCCTTAAATTTTCTTGGGTGCGGCGCGACCCCGAAGTGAGCTTTTCGAGAAGCAACCTTATTGGAACCAACAATTGATTGCAATAGCAACCTGGCATGGGGTTTTTTTGGCAGGCTCTTTGAAAAACAAGACCTGTCCCACGGCTTCATCTCGCTACTCATTGTTTGTGCCGCACAGATTGATTACAAGACGTGCCCCACCGATGACCCACGAAGCAGCGAACGTGTTACCACTACGGTTCTAGCCCCCTTAACAGCATGTCGATGTATACATATGGACCACTCTGAATACCGCAGTTTTTAGCATGTACCGTGAAGCCTTGCTTCCGTCGTTATGTGTTGCAGTTCTGGGTGTAGCAGTAAATTTAAATGCTAGACGGCGTTCAAACGTAACGCAAAGACTGTTAAAGCGAAACGAGAAAACGGCCGTGTGATGTGCGACACTGTAATAATGCGCGTTAAAGAACTGAAGGCGGTCGGATTTAATCCGGATCCCTCCACAACGACGTTTCTCATGGTCTCCATGTGCAGCTCTGGGACACTAAACCACGCATATACTACTACTACTATATACTACTATTACTACTACTACTACTACTACTACTACTACTACTACTACTACTACTACTACTACTACTACTACTACTACTATTAAACGGTTTTGTGAGTAGTAAAAATGCAGTAGCAAACAAATGCTGCTGTGTCTCGTCACGCCAGGCAATAAAAATGAAAAAAAAAAAATTGGTGGCGGTTTAGCATTGCTAACAACGAAATATTATGCGAAAGCAGGTCTTTGAAGGTGAACATGAACGCCACGGACTTGAAGGCGTGACTGAAAGCGCGTTTCCTTTCCTTTCGTGACTTGTGCACCGATGGAAGTTGATGAAGACGACGACGTGTAATGCACAGAGATTGAGAGTGAGGATGACGCATGCTGTTGGCTTGTAGACAGGTTGTTTCTTGTTTCTGCGGAACACTCTTCTTCGGTCTAGCCTGACCTACTGGCGCCGAGGGCCGGTTCATATGTTGCGATTTTCTATACTTGATGGGAAGCCATGGCGATAGATAAATGTTTATGCCTTCAATAATGCAGCCCAGCGCATCAGTCTGTTTGAAGGTATGGCTAGTTAACTGGACTGTGACCGGCATACCGTACTATAATGGGTAACTTTAATTCAACAAAAGCTCTACAATTCGTCAACTGAAGCTCAAAGTCATTTTTGTAATGGCAACCTGCTTGCATTGACATGCCGACGCATACTTTTTCATTGCTGCCAGATCATCAAACATCATTCAGGGGTCTCTGGTTGAGAAACCTCCCTCATTTACGCGACGCTCTCACGCATGCATTACTGCCATTTTTGTCTTCCATACCCTGTGGAGGCTCAGGATATTCATACATCGTACGGAACACCTGCGTTTTCGACCCAGAAGGTAACATATGCCATGAGGAGAGTTACTGGTAGGTCTTTTGTAAAAGTTTTATGGCCGACATTCCGGTGGAAAATGGCGTCCCAGCACTCGATGAAAGCATGTTTTATCGCTTAAGGCCTTTTGCACAAAATGCATTTGGTTGATCAGGGGGACAAAGACGCCTTTCGCACCGAGTCGCGGTACTGCTGGGCGGGTACATGAGTGGAGCTTAAAGAAAACCAAAAAATTATAGAAGGTTTTACGGGCATTATTTTCATCCGTTTGTTTCCACAAACTCGACACCCAATGTTGATAAGCTCTGCTCCCGTTACATTTGGAGGACCAGGCGTTTTTGAGAGAGGTAATTGATCGATTGCTAGTTCTATCTTCTGAGGCGTGAAAGAGCTGCTAATAATGGAACAATCTTCTCTTGATAAATGTGCCACCAGAGGTGTGAAACGCGCGACAATGTCCGAATTTTTATATCAGGAGTGCCGCTAAACAACGCCGTGTAGTAATCCACAAATACGGACATTACTTCGCTCATTGGACATCAATTCCGAAATCTGCTTTCCAATCGCATGACGACGCTCATCAAGCAAAGCATAAGCTTGGTACGAATTCGAACTATAGGGCACCCCTGTATTGTTCCGCATCATGTCTCTGTAACTCACTTTTGACACTAGCGTATGTGTGTGTGTGTGAGTGTATATATATATATATATATATATATATATATATATATGAGAGAAGCCAACAGCCGCAGAAACCAAGGGACAGAGGGGATTTTTAATTAATTTATTTATTTTGTGCTGTTGTTCGATTTAGAATATTACTGAATATGTTATCGCTTAAAGCTAAGTGATTAGAAAAGCAGAAGAAAAAACAACCACATGCCGCCGGTGGGATCCGAACCCACGACCTCCGAATTACGCGTTGCCCTTTGAATGCAACGCTTTTTGAGGAAAAGTTCTACGCCTTGCTCGTCGGTAACTTGGTTTTTGAGGAAAGGAAATGTATCTGTCTCGCATACCTCGGTGGACACTTGAACCTCGCCTTAACGGGAAGGGAGGAAGATGGGAGTGAACGAAGAGAAAGTATTCACTAGACGCGCCTTTGTTCATTCCAAACTATCGAGCTGGCATGGCGGAGTGGTTAGCATGCTCATCTCGCACTCCGGAGACCGCGGTGTTACGTGTTACGCACTCCGGAGACCGCGGGGGAGTGTTAGGTAGAGAGAGTCCAATTCTCAATATATGAGCATTTTTAACACATTGGCTACCGCGTCGTACCCTTAGGGAAGAGGGCGGGCCGCGGTACCGCGGCTACTACCTTCACGAAGCAAATCAGAAGGGGTGCGGCGGCGTCGCGGCGGCAGCTGCGTGGAGCCATGCAGATAGAATTGCCAGCTGCGTGGCGTCGGGTTACATCACTCCGCAGCGCGCGGCGACTGCGTTCACAAAGTGAGCGGGCGGGCTTACGGCTTCTCACACGAACGCAATCTGTCTGTAGACCTTTTAGTGCAAAAGCACTACTCCAGACGTACCAACCCTGAGCAAGAATCTTGTCTTGTGCTCCGAACTAACCCGAGCTTACTCGAGTTGGGTAAGGTCGGAGGAGCGTCGCGCAAGCTGCAGCCAGTGGGAGTAAGCTCGGGTAAGTTCGGAGGAGCGTCGCGCCAGCTGTAGCCAATGGGAGGAGGGCGTCATCACAGCCTGCCGACCGGATTTTGAGCAAACTGTCCGCCGTGGCAGGTAGCAGTTATTGATTGGTGGCGAGAGGTTGTTCGGAAAGAGCAACACGGGTCGCACAATCCCTACCGGTGGCTGTGATAGAAACAGCTACCTGCCAGTGTAGTGGCGCGTCGCTTAACCGCTGCGCCACTGCCCTGGTATACTGGTATGAGGACTCGCTTCCATCAGTGAATGTTAAGTAGAGAATGACCAATTCTGCATATATGGGCATTAACCCACGAAAGCGTTATACCCTTAAGGCGGAGCTTAAGTATCCCCTCAAATTGAAGAACAAAACACGTTTTCGCACGTCTACTCGTTTTAACTACGTTAAACCCCTACCACTTTGTTTGTTTGCTTGTTTGTTTGAAAGCAACCGCAAACAAGAACTACAATTAAGACGCGTAAACACCATGGTGACCCTAAAAAAAAGACTTGGGGGCCTTCTTAACACATTCTTAAAGAAAATACGATAGCATTTAGGTTGCCTGCTGTGGTGTCTGAAACGAGTAGCGTTGTTCGTGCGATATTCCCGCCAAAATTATGGTTGAAACCGATTCCATTGCCCGTATATAGCATGCATGTATGAGTCATCACCTGCCATAATGTTCTAGTGCCTTGCACTAGATTATCGTATGGAATTATACTAATCCGAACTGCTAATTCACCTTAATCAACCCTCTAATCCCCACTATGTTGTTGTTATGTTAGTGGCTATTTATTGGTAATAAGAAAATAAAATATGAAGGGAAAAGATGCTGCTAGCCGCGGCATCTGCCATCGAAGCCTGAAGCACCTGAGCTGCGGCTAGCGAGAATAAAATGAGACGGAAAGGACAGTGAGAAGGAAAGAAAGGGGGGAGCGATAGAAGAAAGGATAGGGGTAGGGCGGAAGTATACACTGTGTACAAATACAGATAATTAAAATAAAATAAATGTGGGGTGCTGCCCGTGCAAGGTTGTTGAGAGTGCGCGCGGGCGTGCAAATTGCGTGGAGGAGGGGGAGCGGCCGGCTGCAACCGCCGCGATGCCTTTCCGGCCGGCACAGATGCGTTGCCCTGCGCCAGTGAGGGCATCGCGCGGGCCATTGTTCGTGGGGGAGCATAGGGCACGCGCACATTCACTTGGTCGTCACAGGCCGGCCGCCCAAAGGTAAATATTTAAATGCCGCGCGCGTGCCGTGTCCTGTCCCGAGGGAAGAAAGGAAAAGCAGGACCTTAATGCATTTTTGGGGAGGGCGTACTTCCAAACCTTTGGGGGTCTTCTGTAATTTGTGGGGGTGAGCCAACTTCCAAATTTATTTAGGCATCCTCATCTATCATTACATACCGTTTTATGCCCTGAGGCAATCAACATCGCATTAAAAAAATTGCAGGTTCACCTGCCACGGTGTGCAGGTTGTGATGACGACACAAGAGATGTGACCTCTCTTGACCAGTCAGGATGGCCCACCAGAGCAAGTTGCGATGACACCACAAGGTCACGCGACCTTTCTCGACCAATCAGGGAATTTCGTGACAGAGAAGCAGTAATTTTTTTTTCAGTCAACCTAAGTGCTATCGCAATAATATAAGCTAGCCTCAAGCGCATCGGGCAAAAGAATGGCGGAGACTCAGTCGCGAAAGGGACCCGTAAAATTATCTGATAATCTGGCGCCCGCTTCCTCGTTTTCCTCTATAAGGAGCGCAACTTTTTGGCAGGGTGTTGTTGCACGATCAAAAACCGATAAAACTTCGGCCAGCTTTCTTTTTTTTTTTTTCTTCTTTCTTGGGCTCCGCACTCGTACGCGGCGGAGTCCACCTTTTTCCGACCGCAAAACGACCGTCGTTCGATGAGAGGCGTCCGCATTGCTGTGTATAAGGCGGGCGTCCTGCTTGAGGCCGCGACGTGTGTTTTCCTGCTTCTCTACGCAGTCGCCTGGGCGGCGCATCGGCGCATCCTCCGTGAATGCAGTCGCGCATACCGGTTATCCCATGAACCTGCGGCGACGGCGCAGTGCGTGCTCCAGCCGCCTGTGATCCGAGCACAATCTTCGCCGCTCCTGGTCTGGTCCGGCTGCACGCACCTCTCTCCACGGTGGGTGGATTTCGATACACGCGAAGGCAGCAACGAGCGGCGCTGTACGAATCACCGGTTCTTGTAGGCAGCATGATCCCATCTATACCGGCTCTCCTGCCGCGGATTACGAACTCGATGCAAACCGAGTTCATGACGCGGGCACGCGTCATCGCTAGCGCTGACATGAAACGGACGCTTCGCACCAGGTGCTGAGCGCGAGGCGAAGTGTCCCACGACTTCCAGCGGAGGCCTAGGATCGTGAACAGACTCTCCGAACGCTCGGACCTCGGAACCTCGGAAGTTTTAACCGCACCAAGAAATTTACACTCGCCGACCGATCTCAGCGCGGCGTCATCCTTCTCCTGATGCATCGCGAATTCCTGAACCTATACGACGCCGCGCGCTATTTTCGTTTGACGATGTTTCTGACCGATCAGGGCGTCTTGCGAGAGCCGTGCCGCGCGTTCACCCCTCGGCGTCACCGAGGAAACAAATGCTACGCGCAGTAATTTCAGGCCGTTAC
Source organism: Amblyomma mixtum (assembly GCF_055824585.1). Lineage (NCBI taxonomy): Eukaryota > Metazoa > Arthropoda > Arachnida > Ixodida > Ixodidae > Amblyomma > Amblyomma mixtum. Next base: position 168,388,428 of record NC_143014.1, on the reverse strand, counting down.
GGAGCGCAAAGGCCATATGCTAATTTTAGCTAGCTAGTGCCACTCTTTCCAGCTAATCGCGCATGCGCAGAGGCTTCGCAGGGAGGAGGAGGGAAGGGGGTGAATGGGAAAAAGTTGACTGTGACTGTCCCTATAATTTCTACCTGCCTACACCAATAGGCTATGTGACCCAAAAACCTGCACTATCAGCTCTAAGGCACGTACTGCAGCACCACCCCTGTCCAAAAATATTGTCTTTTTTTTTTACAGGAAAACATGTTTGATATTTGTGATCACTGGTGATTCTTTTCAAACCTGCAAGCTACAGCTGGTGCGATTATTGCAGATAGGGTAGGAACTCATGAAATTATCATAACGATGTCCGAACTTGTACTCACGCGCGTGTGGCGGAGGGTGACATGAATCGCTTTCCCGTATACCACTGCATGGCGGACATCTATACTCGCAGGTCGCTCCGAACGGTCGCTTCGCGTCGTTTGAGCGCTGATAACAAGATACTGGAAATAATTCGAATAGCAGTAAGTGCCAATTGAAAGAACGTTTAATGTATGTATTCGCCGCAGTGGCAAACTGATAGTCCTTTGTGGCTAGCATCCAATGGATTTTGGAAGGCTCTCCACGCGCAATGCTGACACCTCGGCGATTTCAGAGGGAACCGAGAAGGACGCGAGAAAATTAGCGATAAATGAATACGAAAGCCGGGAGGGACGAAGAAAATGGCACGGGTGCACGCGCCGCGGCCAGCTCATAAACACAATTTTCGCATGTGCCTCTGTCGTCTTCGTCGTGTTGACTGGCCCATGGTAATTGTTATTTTTTTTTAATGATTAGTGCTCGCGCCACAGGACAAATAGGGCTGTACTCAGTAGATAAAGGCAGTTGACAAAAACAAGGCGCTTGCACCAACAAACGCTTTCTATGCGTACCTTTACTTTGATCAAAGGTATACCACTCGGTTTGCTGCTGGAGCGCGTCGCGACACCAGGCGGGGTCTCTCCGCACCCTCTAAAGTTCTGGAACATTAGGAGTGCACCACCAGCCGCATTGAGCCAGCAAACAATAGTGGAAGCCTGAAAACTGGCGCCAAAAGTTGCACATGAAGAGGCATGCTTTGACTCAGTTGTGTTTATTTAAAAAAAAATTAAGAATGTAACAGTTTCAGCTCATATGTTAGGAATCGCAATGGCATGCAGAGCGACTTCGGGCGAAGCAGCTTTCTTTCTTGGTTGCTGATCGAGTGAAGGTCGTTCAATAACCTGCTTTCTCTCGGGACAAAAGTTTCCTCTTCATGTGTGGTTGTGCTGGAATAGATGCGTCCCTCTCTCTCCCAAGGAGGCCGTGTATGGAGAAGTGGTGAAACTGCTTTATGATGCAACCTGCAACTGGCCGTCACCGCGCAGAGCAACGTAACACCGCGCCCGTAATACCGAATCAGCCTGCGCAAGCGTGCCCGGGCATTTCTTCCGCCAATTTGTACATGTATAAGCATTGAATTACAGCTTTTAATTAGCGAGAAAGAAGCTGCTGACGAGGCACCTATATTGTCTCTGAAATTTTAAATTATATTTGGAGAAGCTCCATCAATAATCAATGACCACTGGGCTCATCATCATTATCATCAGTTCTTCTTGAGTTCGGCGGCCGTTGATTCATGATAGGTCTAATGTGAGCCCCACGGTACGGGAGAAAAAACTTAAAAAACAGCGAATTCCCCAGCGGTGCGGAAGAAAGCGCGCGAAATTCGTAATTTCAGCTGGAGGAACGCGCTCCTGGTATACAGTGTCAGTAATAAGTGCTTGTTCGTGGGAAAAGAAGAAAGGGCGTGCCAGACACCGTAACTGCCTCGGTCAAGGCGGGCACCTGAATTACGGCCCCGAAGCTACACATGCGGGACGCCGTAGTGGAGGGCTACGGATTAATTTACACTGTCTGGGGTCCTTTAAATCGCACAACACTCGTTTTTTTTTTTTTTTTTTTTAAATTTCGCCTCCATCGAAGTGCGGCCGCAGCTGTCGGGATTCCATCACGTGACCTTGGGATCAGCACCTGAAAGCCAAAGCCACTGAGCCACCGCGACGGTCGGGTCAGGAGGAGGAAAAGTTGAGGTTAGAGAAGGAGGAGGAGGAAGAACATTTATTTCCGCCGAATATGGCGCGGCAGTCACCTCCGGGTCCGCACGCAGGCGTCCGGGGAGGCAGTCTGTCGCACCGCGGCCGGAGGACATCCGACCCTGTCTAGGAGAAGAGGTCTTCAGCCTCGGCCTCCAGGCGGACGGCGAAGCGCTGAGTTTTTTCGTCGGAGCTTCTCAGCGAGGTCTCCCATTCATCGCTAGTTTTAATCGCGTTGCGCCCTGGGGCACGAACGCATCTCCAAATTATGTGATCTAATGTTGCCACGTGGCCGCAAAATTTACAAATTTCGGTTTCTGCACCGTCCCTCTTCCGCCCTCTGGCACCCGTCCAACTCCTCCACAGGGGCGAGAAGAAATTCCGAGCTTGGAGTCTTCTCCAGTCGTACGACTCCTTTTTACTCAGGGATCTATCCTCCGGTCTTCAGATTTTCGGTTACATCCCTAAACCTACCAATACTTTCTTTCCTTTTAGATGATGTTGTGGAGGCGTCCGCAGCACCCCGAGGTAGCGAGGAGCGGGCGAGCATGTGGGCAGCCTCGTTGCCGGCGAGACCAGCGTGTGCTGGGGTCCAGGTTATAGTCACGCTTTCGGCGAGAGGCGACTCGTTCAGAATTTTGGCAGCACGATTGCTGACTCTACCCTTGCTAAAATTCCTAACCGCCGCTTTGTTATCGCTGACGACGTGTTTCACGCCTGGTCGTGCAATGGCAATGGCTATAGCAATCTCCTCCGCCTCTACCGGCGGTAGATGTCGGTTTCTTTCGATTCCTAAGGCGATCCCGGTGTCTAATAGGGCGACTGAGGAAGTTTATGAACATATAGAATATATACAAAAAAAACTTCCCGCCCCCTGCGCGTTAGTCGCCAGTCGACCATGCAGGGCGCTTCCCTGAAGGCTGTTAAGCTGTTCGTAATATTGCAACATGCGGCAATTTTATTACAGACGGAGGATGGGGGCGGACGCCCGTCGTCACCTGGATTGTTGTTGCTTTTGTATGCCTCCCTCTCCTGACATGGCACATTCCCACGCTGATCGTCGTTCTCTTTTGCAGGGGAATCGTACTTCTTTGTTTTCGCGACTGTTTCACTTTTCCGATGCTCAGCTAAAACACACGGGGCGAGCTATGCAGTTTCGCGAGCTAGAACAGCAGGGCTTCGAATGGGCATGAGTTCGTTTTTTGTCCAGCTAAGATCAGTTGCGGTGAGACATGTGACCTGGTAAATCACGTCGCACAGTCAGTCAGCAACCACACGTGCCTAGCGTAGTACGCCAACAGTTTCTGGTGTAGGCCGTGCCCCCTGAGCGATCGCCAAAGGCAGACTATCGCTGGGGCGTATGTCATAAGCTCACGACGGTCATCGTACATAGCGTGTTTTGGAGCGCTCTTGAGATGCAACATTACAGGAGGAAGAATGGGCTGTATACTCTGTAATCTTACCCGCGGTGTTGAAGACGTGCGTGATGAAAGACATTATGGTGCCCCAGTTTTTGCGATACAAGTCCACATATATATGCAAGGGCGTCCGCAGAACTTTTTCGGGGGAAGGGGGGGGGGGGGGGGGGGGCACCCGATGTCCGGGGATGGGGGCGGCGGTAAGTTAGCACCAAAAAGGAAGTACTGCATAAATAAAATCTGTAAATCCAGGGGGGGGGGGGGGGGCAACCGCCCCCCCTTGCCCCCCCTTCCGGACGCCCATGTATATATGTATGCATGGCACACATGTTGGTTAGAGCCCGGTATGGTGCGCTCAATCTTACCGCTCGTCTGTGGGTGATAGGGCGCTGAGTGTCAGAAAGCTCATGTGCACAAACGCGCGCTCCTCACAGGCATCAGCGGCAAACTGACAGTCTCTTCCAGAAATTATGACCCACGGGGTTCATTGTCGTGAAATGAGAGAGCGGAGTATGAAAAGGGCACTTGGTAGGCGCGGTAGCTGATGGAGGAGCGACCGTTTTTTTATTATTATTATTTTTGATTATTCATTTAATCGAACCACTACCACTACTTTCGCAGTAACAGGTGAGGCAATCGGCTCAGGACGATCCAGCGATTGAGTTGGAGACTTTAGAAACGGTCTCAGAAGGACTTGCTCAATCGGACCGCTTGGAGACGGATACAGGGAATTAGTCACGCTGACGCATCGGGCACGTGGTCGCGCACCGTTTAGTCGCAAAACGGCCTTTCGGTCAGTAAAGCCGTTCTTGGGCGCAGTGGAGTGAGAGAAAAGATAAGGATGGCCAGAGGTGGGGTCACGGTGCATTACACGTAAGGCGGAACAGCAAAGGCGCTTTGTAACTTCGAGTACAACTCGCTGGCCTACAGGGGAGTAGTTCAGTTTATACAGGAGGCCTTCGCGCACGCAAAAATGATTAGTATCACTCTGGTCTTGCACGGCGGCGAAGAGAAACTTCAGATCTGGATATATATTTTTCTTAATTTTCAGTTTTAAAGACGTTTCTCAGCGTCCGCCCAGTTCCCGCGCATGCGAGCGCCCAGTTTCGGATCAAGGTGCAGAAAAGCAGGGAATTGATTGATGAATTTCTCAGGAGCAATTACACTTTGGCAAGTTCTGTAAATTGAATTAGTGTGAAATTAATACAGCCTCCAAAACTGCGATTGCAACACGTCGCATAAAATGAGTATTTAAAATGTTATTCAACAATTTGTGGCTAATTATTTGCATAACAGTAGCAACTACTTGTGTACGTCGAGCCCAGTCACGCATTTACACTCACTCACAATCACACACTCAGTGATGACAGCATCCACGTGACCATTTGCGCCATTTTTCTATAAATCTGTAAAGATTAAAAGATTACCCGGCATGTACAACTGCGAAATCATGCTCTTGGAAACGAACAGCCCAGGGCACAACGCGACCGCACGGATCTCGAATGTTGACGAGCCAGCAGAGAAGGACTGTGAATAGGTGTCCCTAAAAGCATGAGCGAAATTGTTGTACGGCGAAGATCACTGCAAGCTATTCTTGTTTGATGACCGGGTAGCTGCGCTCACATGCCCTTTCACGTAGCAGCTTTTAACAAGAACACCACCGATGCCAACCGCACCATGCAGCATCCGCGTGAACTTTTGTTGGTGCATAAGGGTAGAAGTGCTAGAGAGTATAGGATGTGACATCAGGAGGAACTTCAGTTGGCGAATGGCGGTTTTTCACCCGGGGGTCCGTTTAAAAGAAGCGCCATTGTGGAGAAGACACTTCAGCGGGCAGGCGATGTCAGCAAAGCGATAAATGAAATGGCGGAAAAAAGAGCGTAACTTCATAAACTGCGGAGCTCTTTGACTGTATTTGGTTGTTTAAATTTCTCAACGGCCGCAGTTTTTCTGGTATCAGGCTTCACGCCCTGTTCGTCTAAAGTTTCGTTTACATGAATGCGACAGACGTCGACTCCAGTCCACTTTTTGAGGGAAAGAGCAAAAACGTCGAGGAAGAAAGTATAGAGGACAAGTCACGCCTTTCCTTCTCAATATTTGCTCTTTATCTCGAAAAATCGACTCAAGACACATTCTGTCGCATTCGTGTAAATGCCCAGGCACCAACGCTTGACGCTCACCAAAGTGGCACCGCTTGGAATTGAGAATTGTGCTGCCACTGTGTGAGCAGTCCGGCAAGGGCTAAGCGCTCGTTATGCTCATGGAATGTCTTCTCGAATATGGCAACATAATTCAATCAGCACAAATACGAATCTGCTATTTCAAGCTATCTCCGCGAATCTTTCGGTCACAGGTGCACTACAAAGGCTGAAGGGTAAACATCAAATTCGAAAAGTCCGTCAGGCGTTATAAAAATCGATTTTTTTTCCTTTTTCCTTGTAGGCTGGATGCACACGAATCTGCCAGCATCCTGCACCCGATATCCAGAGAAGTAAGGATAGCAGAAGGAAGGCACAGACGCGTTATCGGGGACAGAAGTGCCCAGGACGTGCGAGTGCTCACGCAAAAAAACGTATCGCCGGCGGCGGTGTATTTTATCACCGTGTCCATTCCTTCTAGAAGGGGTGATCGTCCGAGAATGTCCCCAGAACAATCAACGCTCCGGCAAAAAGAAGTGCAGCTTGCCGGCGCCGCATCAGATTGGATATTCTGTCCCCGATAGCACGTCCTTTCTGATGACTGTCACTCAGACGGTGGCAGTAAGCCGCCGCGTATATATAGTCTTTCTTCCGGAGCAGAATTACTGGAACTGCCCAAGAAGTGGACGACTCCTGAACCACTCCCTCCTCTAGCATGCCTTGTACTTGCTCATTAATAACCTGGTGTTCCGACGGCGACACTCGATGTAGCTTCAACATATATTTTAAAATACATTTTTTGTTTTGTTAAAAGGGTGCCTTGTTTCGCATGGTATCGTACACTGTGCCAGACATCAGAAAAGTTCATACGCGTTAACAAGTTGCTTAACTAACATCTAAAAATAGTTAACTTCAAAGGGATCATGACACCATTCCTTTCAGATTCAAGCTGTTTAGTGCATTTTGTTCGCTGTGCATATCGGAATATCTGGGCAAAATATGAGCTCATTTGGTCCAGCGAGTAATTTGTAATTGAATTTTCAAAAGTGCTCAACCGTGTGGCAGTCGGGCGATACCGGCGCGCTCGCGCACCGTGACGACATAAACCGACGGTCACGTGCTTGCTCGCGACTGAACGACGGCCGGTCTCGACGCGCGCGCGTCGAGACCGGCCGTGATTGAGCGTAGGGGAGTGGGCTGTTCGTTGTTCGAGCTAGGGGTGCGGAGGGGTGAAGGGGGGAAGTCATGACAGGGAAACGAAGGCAACAAAGACCAGTGTCCTTCCCTTTTCTGTCTAGCTCCCGATCCGTACTCCAGTTGGCGCGCGCTCTGCTCAGCACCGACCGTGCGCGCGGCAGTTTTGCAGCAGACGACGGACCTGTCGGTTTATGACGTCACTCAGGCTCAATGTGGCCGTCGCGGACAGGGGGAGGGGCTTACAGTCGATAACTTCTAACTGCAATTTATAGCTCAAATGCGCGCGTACAGCCCTACTTCTTTTTAAGTGTGCATAACAACGTCTTGGCTAGTACACTGCAACGTAAAACCACGATTTGTTAGTACACTGTGTCATGGCCCCTTTAACTATTACAGTTAGGTGCCTAACTGTGATTGTAGCTCGCCATTAGAAGGCAAGCAAAGCAGGAGACGGCAAAGAGAAGGTAGGCGGATGAGATTAGAAAGTTTACGGGGACAGGGTGGCCACAGCTGGTGCAGGACTGGCTGCAGGAAGCGCAGCTGGGCCACGCACACATGATTTTTGGCCCCACGTGCAGGCTGATATGGCGAGCGCCTGGGAGCTGTGGAACGCCGCCGTACTGGTGGCAGCGGTGGCCGTAGCCCTGGCGTGGCTGACGCGCCGGAGGCAGCAGGGTCTGTTCGCGCGGCTTGGCTACCCGGGGCCCAAGCCGGACCTCGTCTGGGGCAGCTGGAAGCAACTGCAGAGGGACCGCATACAGGTGCGCAGGCCGCTTGCTTCCTCGCCGATTGTACACCGCCACCCGTTTGCAGGGAGCAGGTACCCCGGTGGCATCTTTCATGTACACCCCCATGTCTAAAGTCTTCAGGCCACAGCGTTCGCTGGTAGTGAAATAAATGACCTTTGAATGCTCCGCTACACGGAGCATTCACACCGCACACCAAGCAGCAAGCTTCTCTTCCGCGAGAAGAAACCTTCGCCTAGCATTTCAAAGTCCCTTGGTCATTAATGGTGACTCATGATAGCTCCATTATGCGACTCAAGCGAAAAGCCTTTGGCCTGAAGACTTTGACCAAGATTGTACTTAGCATGTTAAAGTACGCAGGGGAATATTAGAACAAGGCAGGTTTACATGCTGAAGACGCTGCAGACGAGGGTGGTGTGCGGGAATAAAAAGAGACGTGGAGCCGCAGGCTCTAGTAATGACAAAGGCTGCAGCGGCTGCACCTCCGTGCTAAACACTGGGTCGTCCACAGTAAGAGTGAACACAAGAGCGCCTGATGAAGTTTGATTACAAGAGCACAGAGCGTCACACGACAGAGATGACCGCATTTCTGCGCACGTGCGAAAAGCGCTGGGACATCCAGTATATGGCGTATTCGTGTTCGCGCTAGCAGTGGACGACCGTATATAACTATGCCGGGCCTAATCTGATTCTTACATTCTGCGTTTTTTACCTGTTGTTTAGTGCTCTTTCTTCCTCCGTCCTTGTTTCCTGCTTACTTGTAGGTTAGATTCATATTCCTAGTTATTTCCACCACTGGGAGTCAAGGCTCTTTGTGTATAAGTCTGTTTTAGTTGCCCTTCTGTTATCTTCTAATTCCCTCAGGCGTTCGTCATATAATATTTTACTCTGAGCTTCCCCTGCTTCGAGCGATGCCCAGCCCATGTCCCCCTGTACTGCTTCATTTGTGGTTTTGCCGTGGGCACCTGATGCTAATCTTCCAACAGCTTTCTGATTTATTTCTAGTCCCGACTGAACTTGTTCCCTTCGGCACAAAACCGTTCCCAAAAGTATGCCCTTGCACCGTTATTGCTTTTCCACTTACATCTCAGTACTTCATACCGGTTGTACCCCATCATATGCTTAATTATTGCGGCATCCCTCCTCCTTTTGCCTTAATAGTTTGTTCGTGCTTTTCCATTCCGATCGCCTGCTGCTGACAGAGCGCTACCGCGGCCAGTGTGGCATACATAGTGTTTCAAAATTCCAGTTAGGAAATGAGTGATATCGCTAAGAACAGAATAGCGTGCTCCGTTTACCTATAGGTCAGCACATTTACACCTACACTTATTTTAGCTATCTTCCAATTTTCTCCAACTTTACACTTTCTCTCGCGGCGCGGTCCATGAAGCTGCCTGCCAGACAGTTATCGCGCATTTCGATTTTTAAGCTTAACTTCTAATACAAATATTCGAGGATAAAACTGAGCGAGGTTTGTCCGATCAGACGAATATATAATCCTGCAAAATTTTACGTTTGGTATCCTACAAATACTCCAATAAAACGACCGTCTTCGCAATCACTGCCGCGAAAAAATTAGGTGCCGCGATCTATAGTGGGCGCGTCATTATTGGGGAAATTCTTAGTACAAAGCATACTTTTTTCAATTAATGAGAGTGCTGTAATTTCCGATATACATTCCGCGGGTTATGCATGTTTATAAGTTGAAAGTTTGCGCTTTGCGGACTATATGTACGGACTATACATTTTTTTTTAAACATCATCCAATATACAGCATGACATGCCCAACGCGATTCTAGCACGAAGTTTTACAACACTTGAGCGTTGCTCCTGTTGTCATCGCGTGCTGCACGCGTGCTTACTGCCACGTTGAGAAAATGAATCTACGAGGGGGTACCCAAAAGAAACCGGACTAAATTTTTTGGCCGGCAAAGCTTCTGTAGTACCGCGTTTTGCCACTAGGAGCGCATAGAACGATTATTCCAGAGTCAGTAAGCCGAGTGCCGTCGTTGAAGGAGGTCAGACTAGTTTAGGCAGAGTTTTAGAGTGACGACTGTTTTGTGTGAACGTCGTTTTTGCAATGGCTTTTTCGTGAACAGCGTGCACCGGTCAAATTCTCATTTTTTTCTCAGAAAAAGTTGAATGCAAACTCTTGAAATATTAAAAAAGACGTACAAGGACGATGCTATGGGGACAACTCAAGTGTTCCTGAATCGAATCCTGAATCAAAGCAACAATCATGCCAATGGAAAACTTCAAATTCACCTCTCCTCAAGAAAGCTCGTCAGGTGAAACCAAACCTCAAAACAATGCTGATTTGTTTTTTCGACCTGAGAGGAGTCGTCCATTGAGAATTTGTTCCGCAGGGTCAGACAGTTAACCAGGCCTTCTTCTTGGATGTTTTGAAAAGATTGGGCAACAGTGTGCTGTGGAAGCGGTCAGATTTGTGGCGGTCGGGTGACTGGTTTTTCCATCATGGCAATGCCCCAGCTCACACAGCCCTGTCTCTACGACAATTTCAGACCAAAAATGGCATGACCCCTATTCCTCCACCCTCATACTCTCCCGACCTTGCCCCGTGCTACTTTCTTTGTTTCCTAGAATAAAAAAATAGGTCAATGGAAAGCGTTTCGTTGATGTTGCTGAGGTGAAGAAAAAAACGACCGAGGCACTGTCAAGCATCACAAAAGATGAATTTAAACAATGTTTTGAAAAATAGAATGAAAGATTCGATAAGCGTATCATTGCAAGTGGGGAATACTTTGAAGGAGATTGAAGGTCTGTGCTTAAAATGTGAACAAATAAGTTCAAACAAAAATAAGTCCGGTTTCTTTTGGGTACCCCTCGTATGTGTACCCAGAATTTTGTAAGTAGTTGGCGGAATCCTTTAAAACGATCCAATGTCAAATTATCGTCAATGACTTCATTAAAGACGGCTTGGTTACTCGTCTTTGGACGCAGAAACGACAGACCGATATCAGCCATGCATTTCTTTGCTTTTTTTTTTCGTCGAAAAGTGGGATTCAGTATGGTTTTCCTACGTAAAATTTCTCGCTTGTAGGCCCCTCCTCTCATAAATCCACGCATATTTGCACCTATACAGTTTCTAACAGCTTGCATGGCTACAAATGTGGCTGCTGTTAACTCGTTTCTTTTCTTTTTGCAAGACTTCCCCACCCCCTTCCCCTTTCCAGAGTGCACCTTTAACGCTCTCAGCTATTCGCAACGCCTGCAGGTCATGCAGGAGTGGATCGACAAGTACGGCAAAGTGTTCGGCTTCTACCTGGCTAAGGAGCCCTACATGGTGATTACGGACACTGAGATGATCAGGGAGTGCTTCGTCAAGGACAGCCACACATTTCAGGACAGGCCCATGTACTCCCTCGACATCGAGCCTTTCACTAGCTCCCTGCTTTTCATTAAAGGCAAGTCTCCGCGTGAACCATGCAATGCTTCCACACGCCATGCACCTAGCACTAGACCAGAAGACGGCAGGTTTGGAGGCAGGCATGCCTTTCACAGCCGAGCGCAGCAGACGACACACTAACTTCTTGGCGCCAGTCGCGAAGGCAGGCGGCGCATGTTTCAATGTTTCAAAATAATTACGCAACGATATTACTCAGAGATTATCAGAACGCTTGTGAAAAAAGAAAACACTTTCGTTTCCAACTGTATCACGGTGGCCGAATTTCGATGAAGGCGAAATTCTAGAGGCCCGTGTACTGTGCGATGTCAGTGCACGTTAAAGAACCCCAGGTGGTCGAAATCATTCCGGAGACCTTCACTACGGCGTCCCTCATAGCCTGAGTCACTTCGGGACGTTAAACCCCAATAAACCAATAAACCAACCTGTATCATTATTCATAGCCATCAACTTTACCAAACACACGTTATTGATAACGATAAACCATACAGCGCCAGTTAAGACTGACTCGTACCTACGGTTGCTGGGCACACTTGATCAAAGCTTGTATATATCTTTATTTTCTACCGCACTGACACGGAGGTTTCACGGATGCACAGCGCACAACTCACTATCATCCACACGAGCGCAGCGAAACGGCTGCAGAGGGAAGCTCGCAGCTTAATTTTCTTCCACAACCAAAATTCTCAGAAAGCTGCGTAGCCTTTAAAGAAGTGTTTTCGTAAACCTTTCGCCACCTATCACGCGTATCTATTCCTTCAACAGCGGGCGAGAGGAAGCACGGTGTGGGAGGAGGTGTGCCTCGGGTTATCTACGTCGTCTTCGGATGGGGCGCGCTAGGATGCCTCGGTGACCAGCGGAGGCGCGCGGACATCAAGGCACCCTACCCTTACAAAAAAGCATGTTGACTTTGTGTTGAAATTCCAGCAACCCGTGTCAACACACACTGTTGAAAGTATGTTGAAAAGGTGGAGAGTTTTGAGTGATGCAGTGTTGGCAGCATGTTGAGCGCATGTTGAAAATTGGGACATGAGTTTCTGTACATATATACATACACATCATCGTCATGCCCTATACATCATCAGATAAACAGCACGGCACAGCATTTCACACGAGGCTGTAGCATGAACTAAGAGTTCGCGACTTTTCCATCCTAAGCGCAATTGTTGTTGCGACTGAGAGAAGGATGAAAAGGAAAGTGCACGGGCCTGCCGACTGGCTCAAGCCGAGCCACCACCGCTGCCACGGGCAGATAGAAGAGAGTTGAAAGATAAGAGGAAAGAGAAAAGCGAGAAAAGACGCGCGTCGCAACAACCGCGTCCGCCGAAGTGGATGCTGGCTGAAACAAAAGATAAGCGGCCGAGTGTTGTGTAAACTCAACACACGTTGAATTTCCATTGAATTTCTGTTGGCTCAACACATGCTCAACATTGCGTCAACAGAATTTCAAAGCTCATTTTCATAAGGGTAGGGCGCGCGCTCATCCAGAGCCACCTGGCTGACCTGTGATCACACGACCAATCCCGGCTCACACCCGGAGCCTTGCGCTTCCTGCGACCTTCGTCGTGATCTTGTGGGAGACACGTCGTAAGACGCCGCCAAACACTTCGAAAAGCCTCTCGGACGCTACACGTAGCCGGGAGACGACAGTGCCCAAATTTGCGGTGGATTGAACGCAAGGAGCTCGCGCTATATAAGGACGCTGCTCTATATTGTGTAGGTATTTGGGAAGGAAGGAAAGGGACAGAGATTAAAAAAAAAACTGTCAATGTTAACACTGTAGTTCTAGATGAATTCGTCGATTTTCGCAACAAGGTGAACGTTGTAAAGGCTGCGCTCATGTGAATGCTAATGGTTAATCAGTCGCATGATTAGGTTTCGATCTAGCTTAAAAAGCGTTATCCCTTATTCCGCCCTTACAAGCAGCAAGTGTCTCTGTGCAATAAGCAACTTATGACTACCGAAGATAGAAAACGAACAAAATACGAAAGTTTCACAGCATATGCGTGACAAACCCTGTAAGCGGCGTATCTTGCGCTCCCACCAGGTGTCCCAGCTAAGGTTAGCCATATTGAAAGGTGAACAGCGCAAAGACGAAGACCGCAGCAGAAGAAACACAGGACGAGCGCTGACTCACAACTGAAAGTTTATTCGAAGACAGCAACACAGTATATAGAAAAAGGGCCAACCTATCAACAAGCATACACACAAACAAACCCGTGTTGCTATGTGGCATCAAGGCATGCAACCTCACTATCATGTAATAAAATAGATGGCTTACTAACGCACAACCTTGTTGTCTTCCTCATGTGGTAGGCTCCCATAATCTCACGTGTCAAGCGGGATGGGTGCTTGTATAGGATATCACAATAGTGCAAGGAAGGAAAACAAGACTTGCAGTCACGGGCATGGTCAACGAGATTAGTAGAGTTATTAGCTTCCAAGCTATTTGCATGCTCTTTCAAACGTGTATTAATGCGTCGCACAGTCTGCCCGATATACACTTTACCGCATGTCGCTGGGATTTTATAAACTACCTCTTCTGCGCATGGCACATACTTTGTTACGTGCTTGACCCCAGAGGTTATTTGACTTATTTCAGATTCTTTTAGTTGCTCAGCCTTTTTTAACCTAGCACGGATAACACAGCTGTACTGACGTCAATGATAGCTATATGTGTGTGCAAGGCTCGTATTGCGTCGTGGTATGCGAGGCAGTGCCTCTGTCCACCGGATCTTCCGCTGATGTGCGGTTTCCTGCAGCCATCCAAGGGCCATTACCGCCGCATGTGCAAAATACTGTCATCGGAATGGTGGAACCAAAGTCGTTTCTTCGAAGACCGCCTTCATGTTGCTTGTGAGCTGAGCGGAGGCCATCACGGCCACCTACGTATTTTCCGGGAGTGGTGTGCAACTTCTGACAAGTATACGGAGTTCCTGCGGGCCACGCTGAGACCACAACTACCAACAAGAAAGAGGACATCACAGCGGCCAGGGAAAGTCATCATTCTGGGTGAAACGACAATTCCAGAAAGGCACAAGAACCTGCTACGAATGGGACAGAAGTTCTGCGTGCAGCCTCATCTGTGAAAAGAGGAAAAGGAGACACTCTCCCGGTCGATTTCTAGTCTCGCACAGGACGTTTACCAACCGAGGTGCGTTGAGGAGTCTGTTGTCTGCATTATCAAAATCTTGTATCCATATGACAACGAAAAGCTTCAATGAGCAAATTAAAAGACTCAAGGTAGTTGGATACCCGGAGGATGTTGTATTATTGGGATGCAATAAGACACCTAAGAAGCTTAAGAATTCAGCTCTGGTACCTAGTCCAGAAAAAGAGAAGGAAAAAAAAAAAAGAAGTTTGCTATTCTCCCTTATGTACACCGTCTGTCATATAATCTTAAAAATGTAGCAAAAAAATATATAACGTAGGGGTTGTTTTTTCTGCAGCAAAGAAACTTAAAAGGGTTTGTGCGATTTTGGAAAAAATCCTGAGCAACTAAAAGAATCTGAAATAACCTGTGAGGTCAAGCACGTAACAAAGTATGTATGTACCATGCGCAGGAGAGGTAGTTTATAAAATCCCAATGTCATGCAGTCAAGTGTATATCGGGCGGGCAGACTGGACGATGCATTAATACACGTTCGAAAGAGCATGCAAATACCTTGGAAGCTATAATAACTCTACTGATCTCGTCCGTGACTGCAAATCTTGTTTTACTTCCTTCCACTATTGTGATATCCTTTACAAGCACCCGTCCCGCTTGACACGTGGGATTATGGAAGCCTACCACATGAGGAAGAAAATGAGGTTGTACGTTAGTAAGCCAACTATTTTATTACATGATAGTGAGATTGCATGCCTTGATGCCACGTAGCAACACGGGTTTATGTGTGTATGCTTGTTGATAGGTTGGCCGCTTTTCGAATAAACTTTCAGTTGTGAGTCAGCGCTTGTCCTGTGTTTCTTCTACTGCAGTCTCGTCTTTGCTCTGTTTACCTTTCAATACGTACCACCAACTCGCCCGTTTTACTCTTTTCCTAAGGTTAGCCAAAGGTTAAAATGGTTGAAGTTGCAACTTAGAACATGGTTTAAGTTGCCTGCACCAATTATACTACAGTGCAGCTAGGAGGCCACCGCGGTGGCTCAGTGGTTATGGCGCTCGGCTGCTGACCCGAAAGACGCGGGTTCTATCCCGCATGCAACGGTCGCATTTCGATGAAGGCGAAATTTCAGAGGCTTGTGTACTGTGCGATGTCAGTGCAGAACTCGAGGTGGTAGAAATTTTAGGAGCCCTCCACTACGGCGTCCCTCGTAGCCTGAGTCGCTTCGGGACGCTAAACCCTATAAACAGAAAATAAATTGAGGTTGAAAGGAGCCTCACCCGCTCCACTAAAGTACCGCGGGTACCCCATAAACAATAAAGTTAGCTGGGACACCTACTATAGTCGTCAGCCTAGTGAGTGTGGCTTTACATATCACTATAGCTGCACTGTACGACCTCGGCTGGGAGGGGGCTTAGCTGCCTGGTGTGTTACTTCCCACAGGCGATGCGTGGAAAAAGGTACGCTCGGTGCTGAACCAGGGGTTCACGACCAGCAAAGTGAAGCTGATCTTCGACACTGTAAACAAGTGCTCCGATGTGTTCCTGAACGAGCTTCACGAAGAGTGTCGGAAAGGGGATGTGGCCGAGGTCTACCACAGAGCGCAGCGCCTTTCGCTAGACATCATCACGAAAACGGCCCTCGCCTGGGAGGTAAGTCTATAAAAGTATAAAAGCACATGTTGTCCCATTATTTGCTGCGAACTGTGCCTGGACCGACACTATATAAGGACCCTGAAATGCTCTTTAGGTTGACTGCCAGAGACAGTCGGACGACCCTGTGTTGTCTGGGATGCAAAGACTCTTCCAAGACGTAGACAAGGTGGCCTTCGAGAGTGCGTTCGCGTTTCCCGGTGTGCGTGCCATTCTCCGCTACCTGTACCCGCTGACGGCCTTTTCGCGCTGCATGAAGAAAATGATGAACGACGTGGACACCACCGCCCGGCTCCGTCGCGCAGGCCAAAGGCCCCGTTCGAACGACATACTGCAGATGATCTTGGACGCCCAGGCCGGCGACAAAGACGGAGAGCACGTTTATGGCAGAAAAGTGATCGAAGACCGCTATATTCTATCGAACTGCATCATCCTCCTGCTGGCAGGCTTTGACACTACGTCAGCAGCGCTCGCGTTCACGATGTATCTTGTGGCCAAACACCCCGAGGAACAGGCATGGATCCTCGAAGAGGTGGAAGCGCGCTTCCCCGGCGCAGCCGAGCTCTCCTTCGACCAGCTACATCAACTAGAGCGACTGGACGCGGTGGTCAAGGAGAGTCTGCGCCTCTACCCGTCCGTGCCCATCATGGTGATACGCCAGTGCGCGCAGGACACCACCGTGCTCGGTCACTTCATTCCGGCGGGGGTGACCGTCGTGGCGCCGCCCTGGCACATCCATCACGATCCGCAGTTGTGGCCAGAGCCCGACGAATTCAGGCCGAGCAGGTTTTTGGGCGAAGAGTCGACCCAGCGCCACATAGCCGCTTATTTGCCTTTCGGCCTCGGCCAGAGGACTTGCATCGGCAAGCGGGTAGCACTGCTGTCGCTGAAGACCGCTTTCATCAAAGTGCTGCGAGCCTACAAGCTCGACATATGTGAGCAGACCCAAGAGCCCATGCGTGTCGTCGTGCCGAACCTGGTGCTTAACCCAGAAATCGGAGTACACCTAAGGTTTACGCCCAGGGACGCATAATCCGTGAGCATCGTCCGTGAATACTGTGAACGAGCCCGCCATCTGTCGTCGTGAATCATGGATGGACAGAAGCTATCACAAAGCTTTCACCGCTACAGATTTTGAATGTAAACAGTTCTGTACTTTGGGCAAATAGACGAAAAAAAAAACTGCTGTTAGCTGTCTTTAATACGTTGGACATTCACCGTTCCCACTTCGAGTTGCTGATCAATTCGGCCTCGCCCTGCCAACAGCTTTAGCTGTCCTGGTTAGCTTGGTAGAGCGGCGACTTCGGACAGGCGGTGTTCCGAGATTTGAGCTCTAGACCAGGACGAATTTCCCTTCAACTGCGAAGTTTCTGACACAGCTAGTTGTACAGATTTTCTTCGTAGCTGTATGGCTCCGTTTATGTGGGTAATCAATGAGTAATTGTTGCCTTGAATGAAATACACTCCACTAGGGGATAAGCTGTCCAACATCGTGCAAGTGCTAACACATTACAGTGCGCCAGTGAACACTGTGCAACCAGGAGACCCTTTTGGAGACGGCATGGGTATCAGACTCCCACTTTCATCTAAAGGATAAACAGAATTTAACCGCGACGCTATGAGGGATTAACCGTTAGGGGATTAACCGTGACGTTATGACAACCGGTCATCCCCATTTACTGGAGGGTCTTCTTTGAGGAGCATTCGCCGTTGTCTTCATGTTGTATTCGGCTATAGTGACCATGTCAGTGCGCGCTTTGTTCTTCCCCTTTGTTTTTTATGGCTGGATACTACAACGTAACTTTGCATTCCAAATGGTTGCCAACATGGATACCATCATCATATTAGTTGCCCGCGGGCGCGCGCATTACGCAACATGCGCGGCGCTCTCGCTTCACTCATGCGTCATGAGGACTGTGCGCGCGCCGCTTGGGCTGCCGGACAGAGAGTAGGCTAGTAGGCTCCTTCCTTCGCTCACCACGAGACTTGGAAGAAGCTGTCGCTGAAGCATGCGTTGCTTCGGTGGCAGCGTGCCAGGGGAGTCGGCAATTTTCGCGCTGAAGGAGCCCTGACAAGTGTCGACCACTGCGCGCGTGCTACTTGCGAATCCCCCCCCCCCCTCCCCCATCCCTACACAACCCACCCCGCTCCAAGCAGTGCCCCCGTTCAAAAGGGTGGCAGAATGCGAGCGTACCCCCCACCGTAGCCACCAGTAGGTTCGTTTAAGTTCTCCACTCGGTTCTCCCTCCGTTGTGGCGCCAAAGTCGCCTGCGGCGCACCGGCGACGGCAGCTAAAAGCATTTCATGCTTAATAAGCACCTCCATGGGCGTCCGGAGGGGGGGGCAAGGGGGGGCGGCTGCACCCCCCTGGAAAATCACTCACTCGAACCGTGAGTGATGGCCGCACGCCAGGGGCGGCGGTGCGCTCAGCCAAAAGGGTAAAAGCAGCCCCGCTTCCACGCTTTGGGTCACATCTGCGAAATGCCGCGTCCGGGCACGCGTCTTTACGCCGTTTTCAAACCACACCATCGTTAGCTCTGTTGAAGGGCGACCTGTTGCAGACATACAGCGGCACCGACGAGCATGTGTTTCGAGCCGCCTTGAGATGGGTGTCTGTTTCTTTGATCTCTAGACAGATAGCGACACGGAGGCAGACAGTGCACAGGGCATCTTGTTTTCGCCTTCGTTACGCCGGCCACCGATGAATTCTTCAGGAGGGAAGGACAAATCAGCCGTGTCCACCCCGCTTTGTCGGGCTGCTCAGGGGCAAGCGGGCGATGAGTGGGCGCCGCCGCTCGCTGTCTCCTCCGATCCACGGGAGAGCGCAGTTCGGTAGAAGCGCCGCTTTCAGAATCTTCGGCAAAGGGGATTAGCTGCTTTTGTTCACGGCGACGCAGTCTCTAGAGGCGCCCCCACACCAGCGTTCCTTGCGTCTTCGCCGAAAACCAGCGCCTTTGGTCAACGCAGCCCGATGGCGCCTGCCTGGCTCGCCTGTCACCTCTGGCTAGGTCTCAAATCACAACAGCGCCCATGTACTGTGCGATGTCAGTGCATGGGAAAGAGACCCAGGAGGTCGACATTATACGGAACTCTGTACTACTCCGTCCCTCATAGCCTGAGTCGTTTTGGGGGCTCTGAACACCATAAGAACACACAAAACAAATTTTCCGACCGGAGTGGCGAGTATCCCTTCCCCTCGGAAGTCGCGCGGAAGTAATCCCTTGCACGTGTGCGCGCCGCTGTGTTTGTGCTTCGATGTTTTTAGTGGCCGGTTGTCAACGAAGCTGAAAACAACCAAGACAGCGGACGAGAAAACGACGAGCGGCGAGCAGTGTGTGTGCGGTTGCTCGACTGTGCGGATGCGCGAGCAAGATGGAGTGAGGTGTATGAAGCTGCGAGCGCGCATTTATCTTGTAAATAAGTTTTCGTTGTATATATAGTCATCTTTTGTTTTCAACGTACGCGTTCAACCGTTTTTCCAATCAATGTGTATGATGAGTGCGCACCGAGAGCGTGTAATGAAGCACAGAAATGAATTTATCACCCGCGTAATCACGCAATTCGCCCAGAAAAATCCGAGGCGCCTAGAGTTGCTGTTCAAGGAAGACTGACTGAGTGACTGTAGTTGCGTGTTTGTGACCATATTGTGCTGTGTGCTGGTCATCAATCCGGGTGAGTCTTGAACCCGTATGCAGCAAGACTGAGCACTCTTCTCCACGAAGTGGCAGTATTTTTTTGCATTTTTATTAATTTTGATTGTTTCTTCGTTGATAAACTCCAATGTATCTCTCCTAGCCACGCTTTAATTTGCTGTTTGTAATTTTTCTTTCATGTGTGTATTTAACTTATTTTTTATTTATATATAAATAAATAAATTTAGTCTGCAAATAGTGCCTTTCTGCTACGAACATACCCCCCCCCCCCCCCCTCCGGCGCCAAAAACCAATGGGGCCCCCCCCTGCAAAAAATTCTGCGGACGCCCTTGAGCACCTCACTTAATCCTGGACGCCTAGTCAGTAGAGTTTCACTAAGCGAAAAAGATAACGTGCAGAAATTCGCGCCTTATCGACTATTTCTCCGTAATTTTACAAAGCGAAGGTTCCCGCGAGCAAAGCATGTTTGTCGTCGTAGTGCGTCCGTGCAGCCGAGCGTGACCGGAAGGGCAGGATGGACCCCGCACGGAGTGCCACCCTACGGGAGTGCTATCACATAATCATCCCGCGCCGACAAGTCTTACCGGATATATCGCGCTTACCTAACACAGAAAACACTGAGCATGCGCAGAACTGCATACAGACGAAACGCGCTTCGCCTGTACGCCGTTCTCTGCACGTTCCGTGTCTTCTGTGTCAGTTAAACGCGATATCTCCACCTGTGCCCGCAGCCCGTGCCTTATGCCGTGTGCCAATTTTCCCAAAGCAAACAGAGAGAATGTTCCCGGGAAGGGCATGTTTGTGATTATTATTAATTATGGCGCAAGAGTAGCTCTGCAGCCTAAAGAGCACCATGGCACAAGGTATTTTTCGTAACACAAGGTGGGGTCAGAGACCCATTTTCCAAGCATTTCAACCGAGATAAACCAAGTACCAGGTCAAAGGAATGCTTGTACCTATTGCATCACCGGTGAGTACACCCAGCGGCACAGGGGATCGAATCCCGCACCTCGCGCATTCAAGGCGGATGCTCGAACCACAAGGCCACCCCTGAGGTCCATACGCATGCTTGTGTTCGCATTCGCGTCCGTGCAGCCGAGCGCAGTGATGTTCCATTACGGGAAATTTTCTCTTTTAAGGGAATTTTTGGCCTAAAATTTAAGTGAAACAAAAACAGCGCGTGGAAAAAGGACACGGGAAAAGAGCCGCGCACGAGCTCTGACTAACAACTGAAATTTTATTTCAGAACAAGGCGCATAAATAGGCCGTGGGAAAATGTGAAACGCTGCGCGATCGCCGGGAATGAGTGTGTAAAAAGGTTGCGAAGAAGGGCGCAGAACTGAAGATAAAAGCGATAAGAACCGACGGTGTAAAGGGCCGTGACAAGTAAAAGGCTTTAAAACAGTCTTGGAAGGCATACAATTGAAGGTACATATGTCGTCGGTTCGAATCTCTGTAGCAAGCCAACCTCCAGATTGACTAGCACATGTAAGTTATATGCAACGAGAAATCGTATTGCCGGAAGTCTTTGTAGTTTGTTCGTTAGCGCCCCGCCGCGGTGGCTCAGTGGTTACGGCGCTCGGCTGCTGACACGAAAGACGCGGATTCGATCCCGGCCGCGGCGGCTGAATTTCTTGAAGGCGAAATTCTAGAGGCCGGTGTGCTTTGCGATGTCAGTGCACGTTAAAGAACCCCAGGTGGTCGAAATTTCCGGAGCCCTTCACTACGGCGTCTCTCATAGCCTCAGTCGCTTTGGGACGTTAAACCCCAATAAACCAACCAAACCAAACCATTCTTCAAAGCTGCCGGTATGCCCCTTTATCGCTTTGTTTGTGATGCAAGACGCGACCGAATTTATCTCAATGATCGCATCCAGGCGGAGCCGAGTCTACGTTGTTCCAGAATGTTTAACTTTG
Organism: Amblyomma mixtum; assembly: GCF_055824585.1. Classification (NCBI taxonomy): domain Eukaryota; kingdom Metazoa; phylum Arthropoda; class Arachnida; order Ixodida; family Ixodidae; genus Amblyomma; species Amblyomma mixtum. Next base: position 168,367,072 of record NC_143014.1, on the reverse strand, counting down.
CACGCTTTATCTCGTAAGTTCGCTATCAGCTTTAAATGAAGCGCGGCCGAGAACGGCAGGCATCTGTTCGACGACCGCGAGCACGCGTGTTGCTTTGCCGCCGCCCAGTGATCGCGGTCCACTGTGAGCGCAAGTCAGCCCAAATAAAGAGTTTTGTTAAGAAGCCATTTTCGTTGTATTCCTGCTCCCCGGACTGCAGCCACCACTACGTGATAGTATGATACCACCCGGAGCGCTGTACGACAAACGGTACGTCACAATTTTGGTGCAAATGTCTGGAAAACTGGCGCCACATTGAGATTGACCAGCGGGGAGTATGCATAGACGAACGACGTACAGAGCTGGCGTGCGTGACGGCCGCGTTTTCCGTGCTCCTGCAGCTTATGACGGAGCAAACTTGCGAAGATATCAAATCTAAACCCAGGCTCACTAAGCCCGTGCTTAATATTGAGCTTTCCGCAAGTTTGCTTCATCCCGATGCGCAGGAGCACAGAAAAAGCGGCCGTCGCGCACGCCAGCTGAAGATTTGGCCGGCTGTACATGTGTAGAATTGTCTGAAGTGGCGGTGCTTGGCTTGCTGTGTTCGTCATACGGCCGCTTGATGAGTCATCAACATATTTCTTTCCATTGCTGGGATTTTCTGTACCATCTGCGAGTACGCACGCACGCACCGCCGGATTTTCTCGTAATGGAACTAGTAGTGCTTTCGCATTGAAAATGGCTGGTGGTTTAGCACTGCTAGGCACAAAATATTGTGCAAGGCACGGTTTTCTGCACGTGGACACCATCGCCACGCACCTCAAAGCGCGACAGAGGTGTCCACTGACAAAAGGAACCAGTTATGCGCCTTTCCTTTTCTCAAAATCAACAGGCGCGCTAGCTTTGGCAGCGTTGCCTGCTATGTATGAAACAGAGTATAAACCTTCCGCTGGTTTCGAAAGGGAAAGGCGCATAACTGCCTCAATTCGTGTGCGGACGCCACCGCATGCTCACAGCGCGATTGAGGAGTCCACTGACCCGGTGAACCAGTTAAGTTGAGGTGTCCATTGGCCCAGTGAGCCAGTCACACTTGCTACTCAGAGGCTTCACCACACGTACCGCTGAAACCCACGGAGACTAGAATTGTTTTTGCACTAAAATATACCGAAGTACAACAGGTGGAGCAAACTTTACCCATCTTGTCGGTCGCTGTGGCATGTAAAGTACTTCGGAGTTAATTTACATAGTTGAACTGAACAGAAAAAAAATGGACCGATACTCTGCCTTTCCAATGAAAATTTCAGCGTGAAATTGTACAGCGTCCCAAAAGACGTTTAATTCACGATTTTTCATTTTGATACGTGCCATAGATTAGTTTTTTGTGCGTTGAAAAGAAAGTGCGCGAGATATTAAAAAAAATCCCACGAGACCATGCGCTCTCACGCCGAGCAGTATGAGGTGTTCAAATGTTTCTACAGATCTACCACACACAGCACATGCGCCATCTTCGTCAAATTTCTTTCTGTAGCAGCATGCTCTTGAGTTATCCCAGAACAATTCCTTCCTGATCTCCCCTTTCCAGTATCGATATAGGTCTACACTACGCTTCTTTTCCATTGAAACTAATAAAATGTTTACCTTCCGCGCTTTTAACCTGTCTATTGTGAGACATTCCAGCGGCTAAAAAGACACGGACGAAGGTGGACGAGATAGGACGAACGCCGTCTACCTTCGTCCGTGTCTTTTTAGCCCCTGGAATGTCTCACAATAGTACTAGCAACTAGCCCAGCTTTCTACGCTTTTTAACCTGTCGTTCAATGCTCTTTCTCCGTCCTCGTGTCCGACATACTTACTGGTTAGTTTCCTAGTTCTTTTCCGTCACTGTGAGTCAACTCTTTATAAGTATTTAAATACTTTAGCGTACGGTGATATCACCGCTGCGCACACGCATGCGCGGACCAGCACGACAAACTTCACAGTAGATCAGGGGCCGTATTACGGAACTCTCAAATCAAAAACTTGTCAAAAACGCGTCAAAAACTCGTCAAAAAGCCCCGCCGTAGTCGCGCTCCTATTGGTCGGCTGTGTCCGGCGGCCATGTTGCTTTCTTGCGTCATGGGTGGCTGGCGTTTACGTCACGGACATGACAGAAGTGGTGACGTTGCACGCCTAATTATGCAGGCGCATTTTGACGATTTTTTTTGACGGCTTCGAGGCGGTCAAAATTGGACCGTTCAGTTTTTGACATAAAATGGCGGCGTCGTATGTGGCTGCGGCGACGCGAGCAACGGCGAAGGAGGGCGCACGAATACGCGTTTGACTTGCCGGACGAGCTGTTCCGACGCCTTTTTAGACTGGAGAGGCAGACTGCGGTGTGGCTCGCCGATGAATTTGGAGGTTTGCGTGCGAATGCGCTGTCGGTGCAGCGGCGGGTGCTGTGTGCACAGCGGTTATTTGCGACCGGCGGCTTTCATGCAAGCTTCGGCAGCCGACGACACCTCTGTGCCACAGCTACATACAAATAAAACATGCTTATGCTGGCAAATAACTTTATTTTCACCTGCAAATCGCACTTCGTGGCCGTCTTCTGTTTACCGGTCGAGGAAAAAGAAACAGACGACCACACATCACATACAACGCTTCACGCTTTGACACTTTTTTCATCGATCGTAAGAGCCGAACAACACAGACCTTAACAAGTTGGCTTCGTCGATTTTTCCGCACTTAGAACAACCGCACAGTACCTTGATTTCGTCGCCACGTAAGAAAACAGTATCAAGGCGTGGAACAGCTGTTCACGTGCAAAGCGGCTTGTTGACGTTTTACCCGGTTTTGTTTTACCGCCGTCTGCGCATCCCCGCGGCAGCAAAAGTTACCCACCAGGAAATTTAATAGGCTAACTTCTTCCGCTTATTGTTTTTCTTTATATTTTTTAGCTTTAAACATCATTTTTGGCAAAATAAAATAATAATTATTTTTATCGCTGTGCATTTCTTTACTGTTTTAGCAAAAATTTAGCAGACGGTCCCTCGTCGTGCAGGCAAATGCTTCGGGGCGCCGCTCTGCTGTAATTGGCTGATTCCTCGTTGCGTCAATTTTGCGTCAGGCGTCGACGTCACATCGTTTCGTCATTTTGACGTCACTGTCAATAACTTTTGACAGATTTCTGACAAAGTTCCGTAATACGGGCCCTGGGGTGGTATTCTCCCGGGGTGGTATTCTCCCGGTGTCGCCTTTTGCGACATGTCGCATTAGCTCTTCGCTGATTGGCTCGAGCCGCGGTGACGGCGGCGTGACGACACGGACCCGCCTTCCTGCTACGTCATCGTGACGTCGCCCCTATTTACTACGCTTAGTCGAACAACGGAATGCGCTGAAGCGATTCGCGCGGGCGACGGGCTACCGTTAGCGTACGAACGCAATCGGCAGTTGCGGCTTTTGCGCCCTTGGCGTGAAAACATGGCGACGTCCTTTCAAGCGAGAGCCGCCCGCTTCAGCCAATTCAGCAGTCCTTGCGATTCTGGTCGGCATGTTTACCGGCAACTACTGGTGTTGTTACTTTTCGCTATGACTTACCTTGTTTCGACGATAAAGTTTAAGCTGCAATTCAGCCTAGTTTTTTAGATACGCTCTCGATTCTGGAGCGCGCAAGCCTAATGGGACCTCCAGCTACACTGCTAGAGGAACACTATAACACTGCTACCGTCTGCAACTGCCCGAAACGCAGCCGAAACCTAGCACAACCGTCCGGAACGAAAGAAAAATAGATTTGGAACTTTTTCACGGTGTTTTATAGACTTAAATGAAGTAAAGCGAGTTTATATTAAATAATCAAATGTTTTTTTGAACATTAGACGTCATGTGATGACAAATATTCTTGCTATAAAAGATACGAAACTACTGCTGCTAGTGAATCAGCAGTGGTAAATTGTCGCTTCTCGGAGTGAATGAATGCACCGCAGACGAAAGTGCCGGCGGCTTTTTCCGTTTCTTCGAGAATCTGTAAGCACTTTTTTAGGCCCCGCCCATATGCGACATGTCGCAAAAGGCGACACCGGCAGAATACCACCCCTGTAGATACTGTGGGGACGCGCTTTACTCGTCCCCTGTGGTTCGTTTCCCCGCAATGTACCCTCAACCCATCCCTTGTGGTTCGCTTCCCCGCAACGCACCCTAGAAGTGTTACTTTTAGTAACAAGGGAGGGCGCCGGCGTCGCAGCGACACGAGCTCCACGGATGGCGTGTTTGCTGCGCGGCGGGGGGGAGACGGCCCTTTTCGGCTCGGGATTCGGCCGTGTTCAGGCCCGTTCACACTTGCCCAAAAATCCGGCGAGCGAAGCGGAATCGGCCGCTTTTGACGCCGAGTGAGGCGGAAAGCGGGGCGGCGAGGGCGATCGGGCTGGACCGATTTCTGCCGCGCGGCGACAACATGGCGGCGCCCTTCGAAGCCGGACCCCTCGCTTCGGATTGAATTCTCATTGTTGCTGCCTTTTTCAGTGCGTTCACCGGCCAGAAATGTGGCACACGTCTTTCGCTTCGTCTCATCTCGCCTCTAAGAACACGTATAAGTGATAAATTTGCTGTTTTTTTAATTCAGAGTGACGATTCTGCCGCTTCTAGGCTGAACAGTAGAGTCGGTTTGTTGACAGTAATGGTTCCTGCCCTAACAACCAGATGGCGCCACTATATGCTAAGTTTATTTTTGCGTTTGTGCTAGCATACACTGAACTAAAAGTGAGAATGCGCCTGCGTTTAACGTACGTAAGCATGCTTACTCTTATTGTACGCAGACAGCGTAAATTTATGCTCTTTTCTCACTATATCTGTGTATGCCGCTAGCAGCGACGCGGTGTGGAAAAGCGAGAAACAGCAGTGGCTCGTCGGATCCGCCTCGCCCGCGCGTGAACAAGTGAGAACAGGTCGTTTTTGCGGCGAGCGAATCCGCTTCACTCGCCAGATTTTTGAGCAAGTGTGAACGCGCCTTTCGAGCGTGTCGCGCGGCACTCAGCTCTTCGCCGGCCTCGTGGTGGGAATGTGCTCCCGCCAGCTCGTCCCGTCCGGCCTCGGAGTTTAAATAAAGTTGGTTTTTGAGGAAAGGAAATGGCGCACCTGAAGCGCGCCGTAAGGGGAGGAAGGTAGGAGTGAAAGAAGAGGTGCCGGAGTGGAGGTCTCCGGAATAATTTCGATCACCTGCGGATCTTTAACGTGCACTGACATCGCACAGCACACAGGCGCCTCTTGCGTCTCGCCTCTATCGAAACGCGGCCGCCGCGGTCGGGTTCGAACCCGGGTACTCCGGCTCGGTAGACGAGCGCCTTACCACTGAGCCACCGCGGCTGGTTATCGAGTTTCCCTCTTGCCCTGGCGTGGGCGAACGTTCGCTCGTAACCGTGCTGGTGAGTCGGGCTCGGACGTCCTCGATTTTTGTTGCTAGCTGGCGTTATTGTTGTAGCAATAAATGCCTTGTTTGTGCCGGCCAGAGTGTCGTTCCTTTATTCCCTCAGAGCAAGGCCCGCCGAGGTCGGCGTGAGCTCGATAGCGTACGCGACCACGGGGTGGTATCCGGCGGTTTTGAAATGTGTCAGCCGCGATTAAACGAGGAAAACGTATTTATCTCCCCATTTAAAACACCCATCTGGCAACCCAACGTGGGGCTTGCTCTTGGGACACTGTACGATTGTCTGTTCGGTTCGAGGAACGCTCTTTGTCCGGACTTGACAAGTGCTGGCATAGTGTGAATTTTGATCGCTAGGACCTGCAGCACGCTTTCTTGAGTGCGAGATGTATTGCGCTGCAGCATGTTTGAACTTTCCGACATATTCGGCACATTGTTCAGGTTTTCTCTGGAGTTGCTTCAGCACGAGAACCACTTGGACCGCATCAAGGTAGCGCGAGGCCTAGCGCCCGCGGAGTTGCCGAGCCCGAAGCGAGTACGGAAGCCGCGTGGGTGGTCCGAGCTTTCTGTACATATTTTCTCTACTGTCTGTTTCGACTCTGGGAGTAGCGGCTCCGGGAGCCGGATGGCCTGGGGCCACGGGTGCCGCTACGAGCTCGTTGGTATTGCAGCTCGGCACCGGGCGCTCCGACACCGTCCAATACGGTGGGCGCCGATCGCTCAGAAGCTGCTTCGTGCAGTGAGCAGGGTAGGACCACCCCGCAGAGCTGATGTCTCCTCGCGGCAGCGTGCACGTAACCCGTTTTGGGTCTTTTTTTTGGGGGTCGTCGTCACAATGGTAGTGACTCAAGCTTTTCAGAACTGCCTGCACCATGTTGGAAGAGACAAGACCACCGGACCGTGGTGTTGAGAGGGGGCGCACTTTGCTGCCCGCCCGTTTTGTAACCTCGCATGAACTGAGCAGTCTCGTTCAACTCAAGAAAGGGCTTTGTTCACTCGAACTTTGCGTTGCACAGCCGCCCGACACGTTTTGCTCGCGAGCTGAGCATTGAGTCACGAGGCCCTTGCGGACGCCATTTCCCCTCCAGTGACCTACGTTAAAGGCATGCGAAGTGTGTTTCTGAAATCTTGCAGATCTAGTGGAGCCACTCCGGCCTGCTGTCCTGTGCACATCGTCTCGCTGCCGCCTGCTTGTCAGCGGCAGCGAGACCTCCGCTGCAAGACCTGCCTCAAGCGCCTGAAGACCAGGAGACTCCTCCATAGAATTTACTTGCAGGCGCGTGGGTCTGTGGGGACGCGCTTTACTCGTCCCCTGTGGTTCGTTTCCCCGCAATGCACCCTCAACCCATCCCTTGTGGTTCGCTTTCCCGCAATGCAAGTGTGTTATTTTAATAAGGCGGGCGCTGCAACAGGAGACCGCCCTTTTCGGCTCGGGATTCGGCCGCGTTCAAGCGTGTCGCGCGGCGCTCTTCGCCGGCAGGCTCTCTCGTGGTGGGAACATGCTCCCGCCAGCTCGTCCCGTCCGGCCTCGGAGTTTCCCTCTTGTCCTGGCGTGGGCGAACCTTCGCTCGTAACCGTGCTGGTGAGTCGGACGTCCTCGATTCCTCAGCGTATTTTGTTGCTAGCTGGCGTTATTGTTGTTGTAGCAATAAATGCCTTGCTTGTGTCAGCCAGAATGTTGTTACTTTGTTCCCTCAGAGCAAGGCCCACCGTGGTCGGTGTGCACTCTGTAGCGTGCACTCTGTAGAGTACACGACCACGGGGTGGGGTCCGGCAGTTTTGAACTGTGTCAGCCGCGGTTAAACAGGGAAAACATATTGTATCTCCCCAATTAAAACTCCACAATACCAATAGCAGAATGTTAGGGACTGGCTCAGAAAGGTAAAACGGGAGAGAGCGGCTTCATAAGCACTTTGCATGCGAAGCCTGGCCGCATGACGTCACGCTCTCCTGACATTTTTGAAAGCATTACTTCACTAGCAAAGCTGAAAAACCTGGGGCATGTGTGAAACCTCAACCTTTGAAGGAATACCAGCAGCGAAGGCCTTGCACAGGTGCTAAGAAAGAGATTACCCGAGTCAAGAAACAAGTAGTATTGTTTTGCTCACCAAGTGCAACAGTAATGATGTGCATGGTCATAACTACATTGAAAAGTGCTCAATGAGAAGTACTTCAGCCTTAATGAGGGGTTTCAAGACCCCTTAAAATAAGTGCAGTATACCAGCATTAATATACCAAAGAGTACAACATCAAGTCATCAGAAATCTTATTTAATCACACCCAGGTTGAACAACTTTTTGTTCTTTGACACAGACTTTGTGCAAAATGAAGAAAAATCTGATGAGGGAATGTACTATGAATGTAACAGAAGTTATCAGTACTCAATGAGTGCCCACAGTTCCCAGTTAAAGCCCCAGTTGTGCCTTAAAGGTAGAAGCAAAAATTGTTCAGGACCCATCTTTTGTGAGACAGTGCTAAACTTACACCCTAGTTAAGCATATCACAGTGTACACATAAAATACATACATGAGAAAATGAATTTTGCAATTTTTTGTGATTAAAAAAAAAAGCACAGCTTGATGCCTTCTCAAAGGAAACCATTGGAGAATAATGAAGTTCAGACAAGAACCACAATACACAAGAGCAGAAATGGCTCCAGAGTGCATGCAAGCTGATCCAGGACCAAATTAAAGTACAGCTGTTCACATCCTGGCCCGAGGTGGCATCCACTCTGCAAGACAAGAAGAGAGCTGCTGTTCCATGACTCAAAAAGAAATAGGGAATCATGCCTTTACTGAATATAATTTTCATGTAAAATAAATCAAGCTTTGAATTTGAAACTATGTAAGGAAGCAGTGTGCTTGAGAACAGAAGACCCCACATGGTCTAAAAATGTTTAAAGGAAGTATTAGTCAATTACCAAGAAATTACACCAAGCTCAGCACTTTACTTCATGAGACCTCTTCGGAGACCATTTCTGACTGAGGCAATGCCATGACGGAAAAAAGCAGTGAGTGTCAGTTTTAATAGTAAAGCTGTTGAAAAGTTCTCGCACAAAACGGTACTCATGCTGTGTCCTTCCTGTCCTCATGATATTCTGAGGGTCTGTATTTAAACAATGCTTCCCAAGAATCACCAATATACTTGAACTAGAAGCACCACATAAAGTAATTTCTAAAAAAACACACAATGCTAGCTGCTGTTTGCACAGAAATTGAAACATTGCATGAAACATTTGTCCAAGCAGGAATTTTTATGCGACACAGCAAACAGGCTAGAAAAGAAGCCAGGATGAGTTGGTATGGCATTGTGGTGCACAGCGTGAACTGGGACAAGAAACCAGGACAAGAAACCAAGAAGAAACTTGTCCACAAGGACAAGCGCTGTCCATGTGCATCGCCCTGGTCTCCCATTCCTATTTACATGGTTCAAGTATCTGCAACAGTGTAATAACCACTATGTTATCACCAAGAGCGCAGGAGACCTCCGTGCACACAAAAGCCTCAGTGCCCAGATATGTGCTTTGTTAGTTTTCTCAGCTTTTGTTCCTTCCAAATGTTGGTTTTCACCAAGGTAAACCTTCAGTACTCTGAACCACGTTTATGGAAGAAATTTAAGATGAAGCAGGGCTCTGTCATAAGACTGCATCTGCTTCTGATGGATGGGTTTAGAGCTCTGCAAACAGTGTGGAATCACAACAGCTGTGCAGTTTGGTTCTCAAGTAGGGTGCCGTTATGACTTGTGTTAGACTGACGCAGCCTGCTGAAAACTGGCAGCTAAGTATGATACTGAAAGCATCATTCAGCAGACCATAACATTCCTCGTTCCCATTAGTAACCAAAAATATAAATTCTTCTGGTTGAAGGAAGAAGTATTTAAACTCATGCATTCATTTGTTTATATATAAAAAAAAAGAAGTGGTGAAGACCGCAGAACTGAAACTGATTAAAAGGGTTTGAAGTGGAGAAAGTTACCATCCCGAATTTTACTCTACGCTGAAACATTATAGATAAGTTTGGTTTGGTTTGGTTTATTGGGTTTAACGTCCCAAAGCGACTAAGGGTATGAGAGACGCTGTAGTGGAGGGCTCCGGAAATTTCGACCACCTGGGGTTCTTTAACGTGCACTGACATCGCACAGTACACGGGCCTCTAGAATTTCTCCTCCAAAGAAATTCTAGCCGCCGATTATAGATAAGTAGATACTAAAATACTAAACAGAATGGACAATTCAAAAACTCATGGCTAACAAAAGGCTAAAAAATATAAGAATTAATTTTTGTTCCCTTTTAATGCTGCAACAAGTTTAATTTTGATATCTGTTTTTGTCACAAAGCAACAAAATATTGTGAGCATTTTAATGCCATTCAAAAGCTAGGGGCATATTGATCAATTTTCAAAAATAAAATGATGCAGGAAATATAAAAATGAAGATATTCTGACATCAGGGACTGAACTGAAACCTTTCTTTTGCCAGCAAGCTATCTTAGCCACCAGGTCATTTCAGAGATGTTGAGGCTCCCAAGTGTGCTGCCATACCCAGTGGCAATGCTATCATTGAAAGAAAGCTTTAACCTTCTAATGCCCAAATTATGGAAGAATAAAAAAAATCAACCTCCGTGTTATGATAGCTAATATGCCCCACATTCAAAAGCTGATGTCAAAAATTGGTAAGTGCTGCTGAAGTTTGAGAAATCTGCATGTCATGGATTCGTGAGAAAATTTCGTGCACCTACTAGAGCTGCATGGAAATCCAACTTGAAGGACTTCATTCCTAATGACTGTCATACAAAGAGTTGTTCTTGCTTAGACAAAGGTGCAGGTTGCAATTGTAGCAACGGGAACCTATCTCGCGATAGCAGTGCAGTTTTCTTCTCAGTTACTTGGGCTTGCATGAGCTTGCACTGCATCAATTCATTTGATAATGATTGTACAAGGGTTGTACAATCATTACAATGATTGTACAATGATTGTACAAATGATTTCTTCAGCTTTGCTTCAATGCAGTAAGCTAACACATACAATCAGTGGCACCAAGCTAAGCAGTAAAAAAAAAGTTGGTACCCTCAGTCATCAAGAAGGTGAAATGTCAGCCGCAAGGCAAAAAAAAAAAAAACGCATAAATTTTTATATATATATAAAGGTACAATGGAAGTTCATTTGGGTGCTGCAGTCATTCAATCACCATGGGAATTTAATCTGGTAAAAATATTTTTGTGTCTTCTAATTTTCTCCCAAAGTTCTGTTTGCAGTTGCTTCCTGGCATGGCATGATACAAAGTGAAAGTGCCGCACATCTAATCCATTTGCGGTCTATCAGACATACACAGCAGCATTACATTGGCAACTAAGTTTGATGTGAGAACACATTTAGTTAAATGGTAATACAGGGAAATGCATGTGCCAAGTAGTCAGCTATGTGAAACGAATATCAAAGCTTGAAGCCATCAGCAGACAAAGAATGAGTGCGTATCAAGATCCCCGACTAACTCAACTACTTGCTTTCTGAATGAGGCATGCTTCTTCTAGCATCTCTCTATATGCCAATGTTGAAACTGGTTCATCTGACACTCATTTAACTGACTGCTATAAGTAATGAAAAAAAAATGGTGTGAAATCAAACATACAAAATACACACAGAATTGCTCCCATGTTGTCCTCAGGCACCTTGGCTATAATTATGGGGCTTACACAACAGAATACCCTGGCTCCTTTTATTCTTCATTTCCACCATAGATGTGGCCTCTAAATCTGCGTACACATGTCGCAGCCCTGTTGAAGGTGTATTCAACCATGTAGGAGTCCTTGATTGTCTTTGTTACTCGCATTATATCTAGAGATTGCCCTTCAGTCTGCAGTTATTCGTAATATCCTGTTTGGTCATTTGTCAACTTTCCATACACTTGCCAACTTTTCTTTAAGGGCTTTGGCAAGGTACTTCTGTGGCATGACACCACGAAATATGCACTGAACAGATCACCTCCAAGCAACAGAGACATAAATATAGTAGTAACAATGAAACTGAAATTCCAACAGCTGAAAGCAAGCAGAGATCGAAGATGATAAAACGGCATGCCATTCACACTCGTATGCTCTGCTATCCTGACTGACTAGCCTGGTGAGCAACAAACTAAACTACCAATGGTAGGAAGGCTTTGGACTCCAGTACAGAGCATGCTCCGACTGTTACATCTACAAGTTTTCTCTTGCTCCACTCACTGCTTGGCCGGGAAAGCAGCTGGCAGCACTACTCGCATAAGTGGCCATGGCAGTGCACAGTTAAAATTAATGGTGGCAGAACATGGAGAGCAATACACCTAAGAGCAACTATGGTGCTGAAGTTAGAATCCATGTGCTTATCCATGAGAAATGCAACTTATTGAAGATACTTCCGCACTCTTATATGCTGCAAAATTGTAGGGCATGTGGCAGTGAACTACTTGCTCGAAAGCAAGTGTCCACTGTTCTGACATTGTGATGCCATATCAAGAGCAACTGTAAAAGTCATTTTGATTCAAAACAGCAGAAGTACATGTCTGAGATTTCGCTGGCTGATCACTGCCAACATGCATTTTTTCTGATCTTTTTTTTTTTTTTTGCAGACAGCATGATGTTCTGATGTTTATTTTACATGGCTAGTTAATCTGGCATGCATTTTCATGCATTTCCTGTTCAATATTCACATGTGCTTAAAAAGAAATTAATTTGTGACTGTGGGGCTATACATTTTCCTGCCCTCATTTCTACTGTGGCGTGTTGTCGCTTAGCAGCACACCACAGTCAGCATGTACCAACTGAGCCAGCTTCCCATTTTTCAGCATCTGTGCCTGCCCATATATTCACATGAGAAAACCAGAAGTGAAACTTTTCCTAAGCCAACTGGCTGCACCCTCTACAAATGCCCATAGTTCCACTGGCAGGGACACAAAGATGATGTTCACAGCTCTATGGTATGCTGCTACATATTCAGGAAACCTAAGGAGTAGGTTCAGTAATAGTAACAACATACACTTCTACAGGGTGTGAACACTTATGTGGTAGGTCCCTTTTCCTATCACCTGGTTCGTAAGAGTAAATTAATGAAGCCCATAACACTTAGACACAATAACACCCTGAAAATTCCGCAATACCCTCGACTTGAATTACTGTATCCCAATAAAATTGATGTCATGCCTGCATTACAAAAAAAAAATATTTGCGCAAGTAACAAAAAAAGAAATGATAATTTCCTCCCATATAACTACATTGGGTAAAAGAGGGGAAAGAAGAAAAAAGAAACAGAGAACGGCCACACCACAAGGCATAATGATGCACTACAGCACACGCTGCCACGTGCAATTTATGCTCAAGGAGAGTTTCCTGTTGGAATATATCACACACCACGTCAAAGAACAAAAATAACAAAAACATCCCCTAAACAGGTGGCTACAAAGGAGTGGCCAGCTACAGTCCACATCTGCAGGCTTAATGGGGTCTATTTGGTCAGGGCATGCAGAAAGCTGGGATATGAAGGGGCATTCAAGAAAGCACTATAGTCAAACCTCGGTATAACGAACGCAGATATTATGAATAATTGGCTACATCAAACTTTCCTAAATATTTTTAAAAAATGCACATAATTTTCATTTTCTATACTGAATGCGGATGCACTCAAAATGGATATATTGAACTCACCAGCGCCAAGCACTGCCCGCTCGAATAGCAGGTGGTAGGCTTTGCAACACTATACAAGTGGCTGGTGGTGGTGTGGCAAGTGTTCGAAGGCTCACGCTATATCTCACACTACTGTTTTTATCTTGCACTCACCTACAGCGCCACAGAAGATAGGAGGGTTGGTAGCCGGGCGGTCAGCGCGCATTCACACCTCTAGCACTAGAGCCACTGGATATGTTTTCAAAGTACCGCATTCCTTTTCCCCGCGCCGCTGGGCTTGGAAGAAATATGCATGTGTTGCCATTACAGCAGTGTTGCCAGTGTTGCCATTACAGCAAACACTGATTTGCTAGGGCTTCCCACAAAATGCGGGGCTACCAAAACTCTGTGCTTTCCTCTAGAGCCCTCATACATGTGCAAGACGTTGGTTGCTTCATCGAGTTACAAAAATTACTGTTTTATATTTATTCTGAGTGTCCATTCACATTATCTCCAAAGTTAGCTGTGCCAACTATGCAGAAGTTTTATAATAAAGATGTTAAAAAAAACAGTAGATACATAGGGAACACGGATGCAATTGCGGTGCTCGGACGTCAGTCAAGGCCGGTGGTGGGAAGAGGAGGATCGCAGTACTCTGAAAATTTATCCAGTGACTCTATCTCGCGCTGTCGACAGTGCCGCCTGAAGCAGTGGTGTGGACAGATGCAGTGTTGCAGTAACCATCCTGCACTCGTGCCGGCTGTCACGGAGGCAGTGAAAACAGCAGTATCTTTCACTCTGGCTTGCCATTTCCCATGCGGCACGGCTGCAACAAGGATAAGCCACCCTAGCTGGAACTTGCTGCCTCCGCTGCGTGCTGGCAGTGCTGTGCGGAGAAGCCAACCTAGCTGACACTCAGTTTTTTGCAGCCTCTGGAATCGTCGCGAGCACCTTCAAAATGGAGCTAAAACTTTGGAAAAGGTCTCCCCGTTTCTTTAGTAAGCACCAGCTGAGTTGTCATCCCTTCACTGACTAAATTGCGCTGCTCTTGCGTGTGTTTCTAACGAAATTTCATACTACAAATTTTGGCTATACAACCAAATTATTTTAAGATTTTTACGTGTTCGCTATAGAGAGGTTTGTCTATATATATAATACAATGTGACATGCCATGCTGCAGTCCTATTGTATTGTTCATGCAAATACTGCAAAAGTGAAGCAAAAGAGGCAATGAGTGCAGTGCAAATTTTCAGACACCTGTAAAGAGCACCTGTCATGAAATAGCAGACCATAATTGATTTCATGGCAGTCATGCCCAACTCTGAAAGACCTACAGGCAAGGGCAAAGCAGCATAGCACTACATACAGCTTAGAGAAGGTTTTGTAGCTATCCATTAAAATGGTAAGCAGATTAAAGTGATGCTAACCATCTGGAGTCCCTTACTCCTGGTGTGCACAGGCATGCAAATTGAGGGGAACTGAGAGCAGAAGGAGCCAATGGAGCTGCCAGACAGCAAAAGGTGACAAAAGCGCCCACCAGCAGTGGTAGTGTACTGGTGAGAGGCCCATTTCAAGGCGCGTCTCCCGAAGGGGGTGGGCCACACATGTCGGCTGACACGCGGCAAAAGCCGTCCGCACCTCGACCGTTGAGGTCAACTGCCTGCACCAAGTCCCAGGGTGCCTGGAACAGTCCCGATGGCAATGGCGTGCAGTGGGTGGAGTTGAAATCCACCATGTGCTTGCGAGCCTGCAGGTACAATCAAGAGCTCGGCATGAGAGAACAAACAACGCAGACATGGCACGCAACTCGACAAGAACAATAGCAGAAATTACAAACAGTATGTGTATAAACTAAACAGGCTCAAAAATGTATCACGCCTTTTCTTGTTTTTAACACATCAATACAATGCATGACACTGCATGTTTCTGAAGCACGCGAAGGCAGAATTCTCTTCTAATCTGCTGCTTCTTGTACATTGTTTTACTCTGCACAGCTCAACTGCGCATTGTGGTGCCTCACTTAGCACAGCATGTGCCCTTCCCAACATAGTGATAATGCCTTCACTGCAGCGGTGGCTCAGTGGTTATGGCGCTCAGCTGCTGACCTGAAAGACACGGGTTCGACCCCGGCCGTGCCGGTTGCATTTCAATGGAGGCAAAATGTTAGAGGCCCGAGTACTATGTGATATCAGTGCACGCTAAAGAACCTCAGGTGGTTGAAATTATCCAGAGCCCTTCACTACGGCGTCCCCCGTAGCCTGAGTGTCTCTGAGACAAACCAAAAACCAAAGCCTTCAACCTTTTGTAGTTTCAAGTCACCAAACCACTTTGACCTTAGGAGCCAAAAGAAAACTTAATCAGAAAACAATTGAGTAACAATACAAAAAGCATGGCTCTTCTCAAATGATTCGACAGAATAACACAATAACATCTAAAAGTGAAATGTCTCACTAGATGGATGTCACCACTCAGTGGAAAGCTTTGCCTTGTTTGCTTAGTCAAAAAAACTAAGAAAACAGAATGACTGAATTTAGCGAACATAACTATGTCAGCGATGACAAGACATCAATGGTTGTGAGGCGCCGCACCAATGAACCTATGAAGCTAAAATCATTCAGCTCTGTGACCCGATGGTAGTGCAGTGTAGCAATCTAAAGGCAGTTCTGCACATGAGCTATGCAAAACACCGTGGTGGAGGGATCTGGGTTAATTTCAGCCATCTGGGGTTCTTTGTCATCCACTGACATTGCGTAGCACAACAGCATATTTGCAGTTCCCCTCTATCAAACTGCAGACGCCAAGACCAGGAATCGATCCCACACCCTTGAGCTGAAGCAGGGATTTGATAAATGTTAGGAAATCATGAATAAATGAAAGAATACTGGGAAGGTTGTGCTGCCATTCTTTGTGAAGGCAGAAGAGAGTATGGTGCCACTGTATCCAAAGATGTTCTCATTGTATTACATCCCCTTCCTTGTTTACCTCTTTCTGCATACCACTGGTTCACGTGTTTTGGCAAAGTGAGGAACAGAAAACTACCACCAGATGGCACTACAGCCTCCCCTGCCATGCTAAAACAGTGAGCGGAGCAATCTAGTTATTACAGAGAAACTAAATGTGAGGGACAAATCACATGAGAATTCTGGAACAAGCAGACGACCTTTCACTACTGCCTAATGTCGCAGGGATTCTATAGCAAGCTCGCAAAAATGGAAATAAACGAGGAGGGGAAGTATAGCTTCGGAAGCGATCACAAACGTATTAGTTTGCAGATGGCAGGCCTAACCAAAAGAGAAATGCACGAAACACAACAAGGGAATGCAATTTTAAATGACGAACAAATAGCATTAACCCTTTGAGGGTCGAATTATTTTAAAGAAAACTTTCCCAGGTGGTCAAATTACTTTATTGCGGATCTTGAATCTACAAAATGTATATAATCGAGAATAAATAGTAAAAAAAAAATTAGGAACAGTACTTTGGTGACAGCATTACTCACAACTGGAAAATGTTCAATACAATTTCACGAGCGACGGTGATAAACAAGCTAAGAGCAGCACCAATAAAGATAGAAATCAACTTCCGCCACCTCTGCAAGAGAGTGCCCAAAAAGAGACAACACGTTTCGCGCGACTCCGTTGCGATCCCACGGCGGAATCAAAACCGCGTAGGCGCTTTGCCGCAGAGGGCGAGAATACCTCGCGAGCAACGGTGATAAGCAAGCTAAGAGTAGCGCCAATAAAGATAGAAATCAACTTCGGCAGCCCCTGCAAGATAGTGCTGACAAAAAGAAAACTCAAATTTCGCGCGACTCCGTTGCGATCACGCGGCGAAACGAAAACTACAAAAAGGGTGTTGCCGCAGTCTGTGCCGCTGCGCTAAAGCTAGACATAAGTTCTGCTTATCTCCGTAAGAAGGCAGCACAAAATTCAAACACTTCTTGTAAGTCATAAGAGGTGGCAGCATCCCCCAGTGAGCACGCATTGTTCTTTTGGCGCAAAATTTCAAACGGAAGATCGAAACCGTACCCGTACGGCAAAGACCTTGCGGGACAGAAAACCGCCGCCGTACATATACGGCAAAAACCTTCAAAGGCACTGAGGAAGCAACAAAGAAGCACCCCAATGAAAAGCAGGATTATAATAAGAACGACTCATCAGTAAGAAAATATAACAAGTAAAAGTGGCAAACTGCTGGAAAGAAAAGAGGAAGCCACGAAGCTGGTGGAATAAGGAAATTAAGTATGCCGTCGAATAATGACAGGTAGCTTCAGATAACACAGAGAGGCAAAGAAGGTGCAGGAGGAGCAGGAGGAGAGAAGGAAAACAGGGAGGTTAACCAGAAGAATAAACTGGTTTGCTACCCTACACCGGGGAAAAGGGATGAGGGATGCAGCTTTCTCAAGAGGAAATAGACCAAAAATGGGAATCTTATTGGCAAAAGAAGCTGGAAGTACAGATCCTCTCCAGGGTAAAATAAAGCAGTCCACTGATTGCTGGGTGGCTGAAATTCGCAACGCAACTGAAGGTGGGTCAAGAAAATTCTGGAAACATATAAGCTGGCTGGTAAAAAGATTGAAAGAAAGCAGGAGTGGATTCAAGATGCCGAGGGAAAATGTTTAGAAAGGGATGACACTGCGAACTACATCAGATATAGCTGAGTCATTTAGGAGTGACCAGAGGGTTATCTCCCAAAATGAGACAGCAACCCAGGACATTATAATAAAAAGGAGCCTAGAACTGATCAATCTTTATTGGAAAAAGGCAGAAGCAAACATTTCTAAATGCACAACCATAGAGATAGACAAAATTCTAATCAAGCTGATTAATCAACTTGGTCCAAGCAGCAAGGAAATGATGTTAAAAGCGTTCGAAACAGTCATAACAAATAAATGAATTTCAGACAGCTGGTGACACAGCAGAACGATAGATTTATAAAAGGAAAGGAGATAGGAAGAACATAAAATCCTTCAGATCAATTATGATAACATCTGTTACATACAGGCTGGCAATGCAGGCAGTGAAATTAAAAATGCAGGCATGGATGGAAAGTAATGAGATACTCGGAGAACTTCAGAACAGGTTAAGAGGCGGTAGATGCTTACATGATAGCCTGTTCGTGCTAACCCAATGCATAGAAATAGCTGGGACGGAAATCAGGCCTCTGTATCTAGTCTTCCTGGACATAAGCAATGTGTACAACAACTTAAATAAGGTCATGGAAGACAGTTGGGCTAGTTGGTGTGTATTCGTTAGTGACTGCGACATTGCAACTAGCGTGGAAAGCACAAGGACAGCGACAAAAGGAACCGACAGGACAGCACGCTAGACTTCAACTGACGTTTTAATGCACACATAACAGATTTTTACACTTGTATTCGGTGTTATATTGGACAAACAGGCCAGTGCCTGAATAAAAGGCTACGAAAACACCGGACTACAGTCGCAGCTCTGATGGCGGGGGGCCATTTGGCCGCACATTGCCGCAAATGCAAAGTAAAAACAACAGGCAGTAATGAAGAAAAATGCGTTCCACTCTTTAGCCACACGAGAGTGCTGAGGCGGCTTCATAGGCAGGGTGATAGGGAGATATTTGAAGCATTTTGCATTGATAAGGCAGGGGACAAGTGCGAAAAAAGAGATAATCTATCTGTTGAAAAACTTGCGTGTCAATTTGGTTTAAATGTTTACTCTTTGTTATGACAACCTGCTTCGTGATAAAGAGAAGGGGGCGGGGGTACAGCCTCCTGAGCATGCGCCTAATACAAGTGTAAAAATCTGTTATGTGTGCATTAAAACGTCAGTTGAAGTCTAGCGTGCTGTCCCGTCGGTTCCTTTTGTCGCTGCCCTTGTGCTTTCCACGCTAGTTGCAATGTCTTAAATAAGGAATTCCTGAGGAACATATACTCAGAAGGGAAGGTATTAGTCAAGAGGTACTTGATTTCCTAAATAAAATATACAGAGATAATAAAGTTGAAATTGCATCGGAAGGGATGAGAAGTACAACTGTTGAAATACGCAAAGGATTAAGGCAGGGTTGTCCATCACTGCTGCTGTTCACGATTTATATGATAAATATGGAAAGAAGACTACAAGAAAGTAATATAGGTTACAATCTACCGTAAAATTTCGAACAAGCGCCCCCACCCTTGCAAGGGCCCCCCCTAACTTCACTGTCAATTTCACATTTCCGCGCCTTTCCGGGAAAGGCGAACTGCTGTGAACTTTTTTTTTGCGACTGACTTGGAGGAGTCTTTTGATGGTTTTGAGAGTGATTGACATAGCAGTCATAAATCTTTCACTCAACGAAGTTCATGTTGCTAGAGATAAATAAAATCTTAAATCCATGTGCAGTGCACTTTTTTTTTCTGGCGTGAAAAAAATCGCCGCCATCTTGAATTTTGGTGCTGTTCCGGGATAGCGCCCCCCCCCCCTACTTTGCCAGTGATTTCGACTTGCTGGAGGGGGGGCGCTTGCTCGGAATTTTACGGTATTGTTCAAATTAGGCGGAACAGTCTCTGAGCAATGGCTCCTCAGTTCAATGAACACAGACGATATTGTACTATTTGCTGACAGCCATGAAGATTCACAGACTGGTTAATTCTTGTGGAGACAAAGGGGATGCTCTAGCCTTCACTTTTAGTGCAAACAAGTCAGGTCAAATGATTTTCAATGATTGCACTGATCAAGTGCTTACAATACAAGGCCATGAAATATCCACACTGGCAGAATATAAATATCTCGGGTTATGGGTAAACGAAGGACATATGTACAGGTGCGGCCAGAATAATACGGAGCACGCGAAAGGCGGCCAAGAATGCAGAAACTGCATCTAAGCGCCACCTATCAGCACAACAAAGACACCCCTGGCTATCCGCGCGCAGCGAGAGTGCCTGCCGCCGAGCCCCTCTCTTTGCTGCAACCCTGCCGTTATCACTGTTCGAAAGATGCTGAGCTGGTTCGGGCAACACCGCCAGGTGCTGCCTTCATCCAGGCGTGCTCACTTCAGCCTCGGTGTCGCGTGCCGTCGACTAAACTGCAAAGTGGTGGCAGCGCGGACTGAAGGGCCGAGATAACACGTAATGCCAAAACGGCCGTCTTGCGCCCGTTTACAGCGCGCGCAGCTCCTCGATGCAATAAACGGGGCAACGAAGCGCATGGCGCTGTCAGCAGAGTATCAGTCGAACATAGAGCAAGGGATTGCATGCTATATGCTGTGATGTTGATAAGCCTGCGGAAAAAGTGGGTCCGTGCTACCGGCGCCATCTCGCCGCGTCCAAATTAAGATAGTTCCTGTCGCCACTGCTAGGCAGCGCGCATAAGCACGTTTCCGCTGCTCCGCGACCCTTCCTGTGCTCCGTATTATTCTGGCCGCACCTGTACATGAAAAAGCACGAACAGACTGTTAGGGTGAAAGAGCAAAGAGATGACACGATAATGAAGCATAGGGCATTATGGGGGCACAACAAATATCAAGTACTGAGAGGTATTTAGAAAGGAATAATGGTGGCAGGGCTCACTTTCGGGAATGCAGTTTAGTTCTAATTCAGTTGGGACTAGAAACATATCAGAGAGCTGTTGGAAGACTAGCAAGAGGTGCCCATGGCAAAACAACAAATAAGGCAGTACAGGAGGACATGGGCTGGGCATCGTTCGAAGCACGGGAAGCTCAGAATAAAATAAATGAAAAACGCCGGAGGAAGCAGGGCGACGGCAACAGGAAAGCAGCTAAGGCATACTCATACGGACACAGCCTTGACTCCCAGTGGCAGCAAATCACTAGGAAATTAACCAGTAAGTATGCAGAAAACAAGAATGGAGAAATAAAGAGCACTAAGGGCGGGCCCGGGTCTTGAAATTAACATTTTTATTATTAAAGATATCGTAATGAAATTAGATGTGTACATGTGTTTCGCCTTCTTGTTTTCAAAAATATAAGAGTTTCACTCTATCTCTATTAGTTCCCATATTATAGAAAAATAACTGAAGCCTAAATATTGAAATTCTTACAGGTCTTAAGACACTTTTTTTCTATATTTTTGGCTTCTATTAAAATGAAGCTGTTGCCAAAGACCTGCCATCTGGTGCTATGCTAATTATGTTGTTGTTAAGTTCATCATCACATAAAAAAAATGTAAAATCTGTGCAAGCACCAGAATTATGAAGTATAGTTTGGTGACATTATGGTTCATAAAATTTGAAATGGCCGACTCAGCCAAACAAAAATATCATAGCTCCACAGTTTCGTTCTTTCTGAATTCAAAGTATCAAATTAATTGAAATTGCACCATAAAAAACATAACAAAAACTTCCGTAAGGCTAGTCATGTTGGCAAAAAACATGAAGCTGAGAAAATCACAACTGAAGTTTACGCACCAGCTATTTGGAGGTTGTTGTAGAGGCCTAAAAAAAAAAGCAGAATGTGGACATTCCAGAAATATTTCACAGTAGTGAGTAATACCAGGTAGTGAGGAAGGGGCCCAGTTTTCACACAAAACCAAGATGGCGGCCATCGAGGATGGGGTTGTGGGAAGCGATGGTGCAAAGCCCTGTCCCACTTCGCTCCGAAATCACCATTTCTGGGCTTCGGAGGCGCGAAATATATCGCTATGTTATTCGTTGGAGGTCGAATTTGGACCTTGAAACTTTTTAGGCAGGAACTTTACAGTATATTGATCCAGAATATGCCAATTTTGGAAAATCAGAACTTTAGAATTTTCTGACTGTGTCTCCCCTTAAAACACAAGTAAGAAGTGCAGAAGATAAGAACTGGATTAATTCAATGGAAAAGAAGCAGACTGTAGAACTGTACAAAAATTGGAAGACATGATAATTCTATGACAATTCAAGAGGCAGCACCCTACTCTTTGCAGCTAGATCAGAGTGTCTCAGAACGCGAAGCTATAAAAAGAAATTTAACCAAGATGATGACGCATGTGCAGTGTGTGGTAAATCTGCAGAAACAAGTGAATTATACTAGAATGTGGAAGTATACATCCATATGTCGATGCAAACACAGTCACTCTTCCTGAGGCCCTAGGGTTTAGAGATAACAAAGGTCATGTGAATGAATCTGCGAGAGAAGTTACAAAAAAGCAATTGGAAAATTGGTGGCTCAAAAGCAAGGCGGTGATGCAAGATTAGAAGTTCGGGATTTAAATTTGCATTTAAAGACATTTATAGACAATACCGTTAAGTTTGACTGATTGATAAAAGAAAACGGAGGGGAAAAAGAAAAGGCCAAGCATGGAGGCAACTGCCACCACCTCATTACACGGGGAACACTCCTAACTTCCATCCAGCCATCCATACAAACTGCAGCATAGTTGCTAAGAGTGCCCAGACAAGATTGCCTCCAGAACCACGTGACTTCCACCTCACTTTTCTTCCCTGGTCTTTTAAAGGAGTATAGACACCTAACTTTTGGGTGCGTGCTTTCTTGTTTGTAATGACGCATAAGGCATTACTACATATGGATTACCACATGGTATCTTCCTAAGACCGATAAATAATTTAAAATCGAGTTTCTTTCTCGTGCTGTTTTGGCTTCAACAGCCGAACAATGACTGACGTCAAAGTGTTGTTACAAGTCATGTGAGGCACAAAAAACTG
Organism: Amblyomma mixtum; assembly: GCF_055824585.1. Taxonomy (NCBI): domain Eukaryota; kingdom Metazoa; phylum Arthropoda; class Arachnida; order Ixodida; family Ixodidae; genus Amblyomma; species Amblyomma mixtum. Next base: position 168,344,457 of record NC_143014.1, on the reverse strand, counting down.
CAATATAATGGCTGCTTCTATGTTCATTTTCTTTCCGGCTCTTGAGGAAGGCTGGCTTCAGCACTGTAGTGAATTATACGATGAAGCAGCGATTATATCGACATTTTTCCGTGTCTCACATGGCATATAACCACACTTTGACGTCACAGCCAACGTCTGTTGTTGAAACCGAAACAGCATGACAGCAAAATTTGATTATAAACTATTTAGCGGTCGTAGGCGAATACCATATGGCGATTCATGCATAGTAGTGTCTTCTGCATGATTGCAGAGAAGAGAACATGCTAACAAAATTCTATAATCCTCTAATAATAGAGCTCCTTGTTTATATAGAACACCGCTAGAGCAAAATTTCCGCCACAGTGAGGTGTTTCCGATTATCAGTCAGCAAATCATGCAAGGCAATGGAATTATTTCTCCCCACAATAAAAAATTTTTACAGCGAGGTTTCACTTCAATAAATTTTTTCCAGGTAAGCAGCCGTTTTTTTTTTTGCACATTTACATATCTTGTCGGGCTTCACGAACAACGGCTGCCGAAATCAGTTTGCAGCTGACATTCACTGCGGAATCATTTTTCCTGTAATGATGGTATGGGAGGCGTCACCGGCAGCGCCCAATAACACAAGTATCAACACGCAGCGCAGTGGCTGAAAGGCATGTGGTTTGTTTTTGCCCTTTCTGGCCTTTTGAGGCCCTCAGTCAAGACTGCAGCAGAAACACATTAAAACACTAGTGAAAATGACACCGTCCTAGCCTTGTGAGCCCAGACAGGTAGGCAAAATGAAACCAAGGCTGCAATTAGCAGGAACGTACCACGCAAACTCTGCAGACTAACTTCTACCCTTCATTTATAAAATTTTGGTTTCACTGCTGCCTGCTTATCTATACTGTTGAGCTTATTTATAATAATTACCGAGCATGAACACTGTCGTTCCACAGCTCAAACGCAGAAAAATTAGAGATAAAAACTTAAACCAACTAACACTGAGCAGCATCACATCGAAAAACTGCCTATGCAGCAAGGGCTTTTATAATTCAGAGAGAAAGCTCATGAATGCCTATTTTCCTTATTGTGTCCATGATGTCATTTGTATGAGTACTGCATACGAATTTTCACTGCTGTCAAAGAATAGGTTTAACTAGAATTAACTGAGAAAACAACAAGTATAAATAGCTTTACCAGGAACAGTATGAGCTGGATCTTGACATCAACACTGAGGCCATCTCCTGAAAATAGGAGGAAAGCGTAAAAGTAAATTACAACAAAGATAGTAACAAACACATCATGTATGAAGTGAAGAGACAAAAAGCAGTTTCTGAACCAACGCACTGGAGGAAAGAAAATTCAACACTGCTTTTATTACTTTTAGCTACCTTTGCCAGTGATAACTTGTTCACACGCAGAGTCTGACAACCACAAGGCCTCTCAAACAAAAAAGTGCACAATGATGCCCTTTCCAACCACTCTTAGAGGTGCACTAAAGAGGAATCTGAACTTGTCTTTTTACTGCGGGAACTCAATCTACACGTTCCGAGCATTCTTAGAAACTTCTAATTATTGTCCGGTGCGGCTGATTTCCCTAATTGAAATTGGATTAAAAGTCCTGGCTCCCACCATTTTTTTAACCCACCGGCGAAGGTGGGAGGAGTCAACTAATGCGTGCAGTGCTTTTCAGGCAGTCGCGTGACGGCTTCGCTTTCACTTTAATTTGTTTTTTAGGTTTCCATGATTAAATAGATCCAGTCACAGACAACACAGCTGCAATTTAGGCCCATGGAAATAAAAATACGTGTGGACTCTGCTTTCACCGATCGCTATGTATCACTCTGCAAGCCAAAACAGGACTGGCTGGATTAAATGGCTTTGGTTGACTCCTCCTACCGTCAGCGGTGAGTTAAAAAAAAGGCAGGAGCCAGGACATTTAATCCAATTTAAATTAGGGAAATCGGCCGTACAGGACAATAATTCGAAGCTTCTAAGAATGTTCAGAACGTGTAGATGAAATTCCCGCAGTAAAAAGAAGAGTTCAGATTCCTCTTTAGTGCACCTTTAATCTGTTTTCTTTCTGCACTGTCAGCCAGTTTGCAACATGATGGTAAAGAGTAAGTTCCACAGAATGTTTGCCCACCAGTCACGCAATTGTGGATTGGCACCACAGATTACCACTCAACATAATTAGCCTTTAAAAAGATTCAAACCACAAACTATTTTGCAACAAAAGAGCTCACCAATGAGCATGGGGAATGATGGGCCATTATCCCTGATGTAGACAGCCAGTTTCTCCATGCAAGCTTCTTCATCCACACCACCTTCATTCCAAAGAACCACTATAAAAACAAGGTATCATGCTCCTTAGAAGGCTGCGCACCTGATAAATATATTCCCTACTTCTGTTTGCAAAAACACTATACCTTTAAAGCTAAAAGCTCAGCAACAAATGAAAAGCTAGTAATACACTAACATGAAACAAGAAACAAGAAAAGAAGTACGATCACAAAGTGAGTCCTTTTTCAGATGTCTTTCTACTGCTATATGGTTGGGCTGTATGTATACAGGGTGCACATAAAAACATGAACAGGATTTTTTTTAAAATTGTGCACCAAGACCGAGATATTAAAGGTATTTGGCCAATGAATCTGCTGAATGCACAGCACAAAGCATGCTAGTTGACCATGTCCATTGTGGCAACTATTTTTCAAGCCATAATCCCTGTGCGACATGACCCGCTGGTGATTGGTCATGTCGCACAGGCTATGTCGAACTAGTTTACAATTGTTTCACTCATTCGCTATAACGAGGTTCGAATCACTGACTGCAAATGACATCAAAAAGTTCCAGACCAGCTTCCTTGCCGGTCAGCAAAACAATGGTTACAACTCTCACCAAAAGATTGACACATTCTTTCAGTTTTGTTTATTGTGAGAAATTCTGGTTTAGGTGACCCAGCCTGCATGAACATGATGACAGGGTTATTCAATTGCTCCTCTCAGATTACTACACAATGACCGCACAATGATTAAGTGTAGTATGAACCAGAAAATCTGGCATTGCAAATGAAACACACCATACATTATTGGACTACAAGGTGCATTGGCTGTCTGTGAAATGAAAAGCTTCCTACTAACAGCTACTGATGAATACCGTAAAAACCCGCGTATAATACGAGGTTTTTTCCCATAATTAGCGTCCTAAATTTCCGCCTCGTACTATTTGCGGATCCGAACAAAAATTTTCGAAGTTGCTCGATGTTTTGGTTTCGTTTTTGCGGCGTGGCTATGGCTTCGCTTCGCTATTGGCGCGTGGCTACGGCTTGGCTTCGTTACTCTCGACAAACGACGTCACGACGTCGTTTCTTTGTTGATCCGTTGGGTGCGCCGGGGGGTCGCGGTGTGCCGTGCGCCTGTTGACAACACACGTGCTAGCATGTAAGGCACGCTTCGTGAAGTGGATATTGTTTTAGAGAGCACGATGTCACGGTCTCGAAAACAGTACTCGGCTACTTTCAAGCGATTTTGGCTGCGGAGAACATCGGCAACGGTGCGGCCGGGAGGCAGTTTGGTGTCGTCGAAGGAAGCATTCGTGGATGGCCACAACAGAAAGAAGCCCTTTTCGCGTGCAGCGGAATGCGACAAAGCTTTCGCGGCCGTTTGATGGTTGTGTAAACAAACCGTTCAAGGACGCAGTCAGGCGGTGCTACGCAGAGTGGATGCGCTCAGGTGAGCCTGCAGTGACGCCAACCGGGCGGCTGAAGCGGGCTTAAGAAGTGCGGCATCTCGAACGCCCTCGATGGCACGGAAGATGAGTACATTTGGGATGATTTGTCGGACAAAGAAATGTTCGAAGAAAGCGCTACTGAAGAACAAAGTAATTGAAGTGAAGTGCGGGATGCGATTTGAATAAATGTCTTCTATGAGCTTGTGTTACTCGTATTATACGCGGGTGAAACTTTTTTTCCCATTTCGCGTCTCTAAATCTTAGCCCCGTATTATATTCGGGTTCGTATTATACGCGGGTTTTTACGGTAATTACTCCCTTATTCCACATAAACTCCACCTTGAGAGATTCCGCTAAACAAATTGTACTTACACTGGTCCCGCTTAGAGTTGTTGATCAACATTGCCTTGTCCTGCCATCTGCTAGCAGTCCTGGTTAGCTAATTGGTAGAGTGAGTGCCCCGACTAGACATATGTTAGAATGGGCAAGAAAAAGGAAAAAAATAAAAGTGCCCAGCCCTCCCTGGACAAACAGTGGTCCGAGGGTTGATTCCCGGAGTAGGACAAATTTTTCTTTTACCCCGAAGTTTCCATGAAAGCTGTAGAGCTTTCATTTGCAGCTGTATATAGTGCGTATGGGTGGATGCTTCTAATTAGTTCTTTATAATGCCAATTAACTTAATGCTGTCAATGCCAGTGACTGAGATGCAACTATCTGCCCACCTTAAAGCTACACTTAAGTTTGCAACAGAAAAACACCTATGTGTCAAGAAGCTGTTGCTTAGCATGAAACTTACTCTGGTGACCCCTGTCTCCTGAAAGCCAGTCTCGGAGTGCCCACAGAGTCTCTTCGGTCACAAGCTTTGGGAAGCTGTAAAGAACGTGTCCTGTCATTACATTCTTTCACACAAATGCTATCCGTCAAAAGGCGAAAGAATATGAAGGGAAGATAGAGAAAACAGCTAAGAGTAAAAAATTGTCAAACACTGACCGGTGTCTCAGGAAGCCAATCAGCAAGTCATTTCCCCGGTTGCTTACTATCTGTGCCGACTCCCTGCAGTAATAATGCACAAGTTCATAAACCATTTGAACTGCTTTGCACTATAATGAAAACAAACAAGGCACTTACTGTGTGGAAATGATTTCATCTCGTGTTCGTCTGTACAACAGGACAGGGCCTCCATATCTGAGACCAGATTTGAAGAAACAGAGTTTGAAAGAATATCAGTACCTCAATAACACAACTGATGGTTGTTCATGTGCCACGAAAAACTAAATACAGTGCTATCAGATAAGTATCACCACAAATTCCATAGCCTGAAAACTACTCTTTGACACACAGCTACATTAATCATTCTGTAACACATTACGTCACATAGAAATAAAATGTTGGCAACAAGAAACAACAAAAAGGAGCAACATGACTATTGCAGCAGTGTTACAACTTACAATAAGAATGATATATATATATATTTTTTTTTGCAAAGAAAATCATGCTCCACAAAAAAAAAAAACGAAAATATAACACGAAGAAGAACGCACATATCGCCTGTATTTGCATGAATATAATGATGCAACCACGAATGTAAGAGGGGAGGTTCAAACCCTGGGAAAAATAAAAAAGGGAGCAACATTACAATTACAACGCGACCTTAAACTGTTTAGGCCGGGATGGCATGCGAAAATATGGAAGCAACAGATATGTCAATGTCATCTGAGAGGTAACCCTTCAGAAGGATACGTTAAACCATGCAGCTTCTCGCCATCACTGCCGTGCCACTGCCGATTGGTGTTTTGTACTCCCCAAACTGCGCCTAGTCACCCTTGTTTCTCTACTCCTCACAGCTCTTTCATCAACTCATCTTTCTCAGTGGCCCTTGCCATCTTCTTTCCACACCCACAACCACCCTTTCCTTTGTATGTGTGCCCCACACACTTCATTTTTGCAATTTTGCTATTCAGCATGCACACGAGTGAGAATCAACAAGCACCGAGGCTGACCACAATGTAAAAAGAGAGAGACCGCACCACCAGGCTTACTGGGCCGAGAACACGAATGGACAAACCATGTCTTGCACTCCACAGAATGGAGACATGGGTCACGGCAGTTTGCAAAACTGACAAAATAATTTACCAACGTTGGTGTAAACTGCATTTGCTTGCTGCCATCGTAGATGTTCCTTTCACTGTCATTTGCATTCATCATTACCTGACATAAAACTTTCACAAGGTTGGGCCGAATTTCAAGTAACACAACACTAGCTTACAAATGGCTGCCGTAATGAGTTCGTCATATTTATCAAGGTCAACCACTGCAACAGCTTCATTACATGGAGTACACAAATACACATGGTTCAATGGGGCACTGTTGGGAAATTACCAAACTTCGTAATATTGAGGAATTTGCTACATGGAGATTTATTACAGCAAGGTTTACCTTATAGTACGAGGTGTGTACCTAAGCAGATGGCGTCAGGAAAATAGCTTGGCATTAAAATCATGCAAATACAAAATTCAACAGCAACTATTGTAGCAGCACTAGCGAAACCACACTAGATTTTGTTTGGTCACTTGATTTCAGCTTCAACATTGATGCTCACAAAGATGGCAACTTGGTGGGTGCTACGAAGTGAGCCATGATGTTCCAGATTTACAGCAGAACAGTAACATGCAGATGTATTTTGCTGACAACGATTTTCTTTGTACATTTAAGGCCTTGGCAGCATATGGAGAACTAGTTTAGCTGTCTATTGTTTCATTCATCCATTCATTCATGCTGCATCAAATTTTCACCTAAACAACTGGACACCTCGGTCTGATCCACTGATAAAGACTTAAAACAATACTACTTTTGTTAAGGAGCCTTGTTTTTAGTGAAAAACATTGGAGAGAGAGCAGCTGTGAACTTCTTATGCTTACAATAGGCTACAATTTTTTATTTTATGCTCAACAAGTTTTGCAATAAGCCAGATAAAAATATAGTATGAGCGGGAGTATCCCAGTTAATAGGATAAAAGACAGGGCCCAAAACATCAAGCAAAAAAAAAAAAAAAAAACCAGCGTTCCACCACATTGCACCGGTGTCAGCCCACCAAAGCAATAAATTTTGATAAGCTGAGACTGATAGTTTCTAGGGGTTTAACGTCCCAATGTGACTCAGGCTATAAGGGACGCCGTAGTGAAGGGCAACGGAAATTTCAACCACCTGGGGTTCTTTGATGTGCCCTGACATCGCACAGTACACAGGCCTCTAGAATCTCACCTCTAGAATTTTGTGACTTGAAGAGATGACACACATCCTGTATTTTGTACTTTTGATTGCAGTAGCCTAGTTTAATACAGCTTAATGTTTCTGCACGCATATCTTCTTCAGCAACACTCAAAACTAAGACTATCAGTCTTTGATGCAAGATATTCAGAACCAATAAAAATTATACCCGTACCACAAGCGCACAAGAAATGGCAGTAAATTTGTTAATGCCATTATTTTTGGAGTTGGTGCTACATGTCCATATTTATTTGCATTATATAACATAATGATGACAATGCTTGCAAGGCAGTCAGAAATTTCACCTGAATATAAACAGTGCTAATGAGCACAATATCTCAGCAAAGTCAAATGTAACATAAAAATTATTTTGCGGAAAATACCGCTGTCTTTGCTTGATAAGTCGAAAAAGTAAGGCGAACTCAGTAGGCCGCGAATAGCAGTACGGCTAATGCTATTAAATTTATGTCTGTGGCACTGTACGAATGCCATCAAAACTTAAGGCAATAAGCGCTTAATGGCATTAAATTTGTCCTTGTGGCATGGGCACTGTCTCTCTTCTCACAGTAAGGAAAGAGTTGAAACTGTCATCACACTGTTTGAAATACCTGTTCAGTTGTTCCAGATTGTTCAAGTTCAGGTATCCTCTGATTGTCCTCCTAACAATGGGCTCTGAAAAAGAAAATCGGAAGAAAATACTACATTAACACCCAAAAGACCTTAAGTAAAACTAAAATTGTCATTCACTTGGTGCTTTTGTCCATAAGGAAAAACTAATTGGAAATAAATCTACAAATTTCTTAATACAACAATCTTTCTGAGATACAGTAAATGAAATAAACTAAACAAAGTAGGCAGGAAATAGCCATTATGCACAGGTGAGGTCATAATGACTTTAAATGTACAATGCCTCAAGGGGGGGATGTGGGGCGAGAGGTAAACATTTTAACCACTATGCCGATTTCAGTGAAAAATGCAGGAATGATGTATCCTTATGCCACTACCCCGTATTCGAAATTTCGGTATTATATCTTGAGCAACAAAAAGTTATTCACATCACAATGAGCTAGAGCGTGTGTCAGGTTTAGGAAAACTATCATTTTAAAAAATATTCGTAATTGTCCACCATCAAGTGTTGTTTGTAAATGATGCCTATACCTTGTTGTGCGACCAGCTGTGATTCTGGCTTACTGTGGGTATTCTTCAAAAAGCTGATGGTTACTGTGATGGATGACCTGACTGAGATTCATTAGCAGCTTTGGCAAAGAGCAAAAAGGCCAACAACTTAGGGGCGATTTTCAATCATTTTTTAAATTAAGTACTTGACCACTTTCAATTTTCTTCCCTCTTTGCACATCGGTGCACTATGCATATGATGGAAGATGCTTACTGGATGTCATAACACCATCATATTAAATACAATTACTCTCTTGAATTTTGGAGACCCAAATTTTGCCTGCTCTTAACAATACACGGTGCAACTTGATAATTCAAAATTCCAGTTCATTCGAACTGAGGCTTCAGTCCCGTCCTAACAACATGTTTTTCAATAAGGCAAAACAACTATTACTCTAACATGCTATGCAGCTGCCCTGCCCCAATCGGGGAAATGCATAAGTACAGATTCGTTCCCAGCCCAGCCGTGAGCAGCTGTGCGCCAGTAATTGCGGTAATCAATCACTTGACGGTCTTAAGTGCATGATTACCACTGTGCTGCTGGTACTGTGTGCATGCATGGTTTGCCATTATCACCCATACCATCTGCCATCAGCCCATCGCTAATTTGCAGCTGTGCTCTCACTGCCCAGCGTGTGCAATTAAGGCAAGTAGAGGCATCCATCACAGTACCCATTGATCCACTCCCTTTTCCCCAGCACCTCATGGCAGGAGACCGATTTATTCTAGAAAATGCAGCAAAACAGCAGCCAAGTAACACCAATGTAGTGCCAACGCAAATCAGAGGCCACAGATCCATTACTTTCACTCAGTGTTGAGTGGCTGTGTGTATTGGCTGTGTATTTGAAAAGGCCTTGTACACACTGATGCGTCTCCAGTGTGGTTAAAGCTGCAATTCAGTGCAGTGCGCCATACCTTCATTCTTATCGGCTTCCCTTTAGTTCAAAGCTCTGCATTACTCGAAAAAAATTTTCAGCCCCCTTTCAGTTTGCATTATAGAGATTCAACAGTATTCAAAATACTTCAAAAATAAATATAAGGCTTACCCCAGCTAGGAGGCATTTTGGATGCAGCAAGTGGGAGAACATCGTCGAAAGTAGCATCCAGTATCTATATGCAAAAAAAAAAAGAACAAACAAAAGTGACCCAAAGCAATAGCTCAGCTTGCACACAACACTAATATGCCATTAATTAAAGAACCGAAACGTCCTTAATATATCACTTCAGTTTTTTTTTTAAGGGAATAACTTCAAGCCGTGAATATATCATGCGTGCACATGACGAATACAACTATTGTGTTTGCAACATTTGCAGAATATAGATTACTTATTGTCCTCCACTTCTTGACATGTCAACTCGCCAAGCAAAGCAAGTGACATGCCATTGCCATAGCATATGTCAAACAAGCATAAGCCCTGCCAACCACTCTGTCAACACACTAGCATTTACACTAAAAAAAGAAGCGCACCGTTGGGGATATTTTGTTTTCTTATAATAAAGTTGTTCCTCCTCTTCCCCTAATTTATTTAATGCCCTATGGACTTCATGAGTGTAATAAGTGATAAAAAAAAGTAGAACATCAGCGTGCAGTAAATCTTTTTTTCTTTTCCTATGTTCTGTGAAAGAAGCTTTTAGTATTTCTAATTTAAACTATACATATTAACATGTATTTGAAAATATATGATTAAATTTGCATTCAATTTTTACTATTCGCCTTTGCTTCATAACTAAAAATCTGATAATTGAAATCCTCTTTCTGATTTCATTTCTGGCAGGAAAAAAAAAAAGGAAAAACCGACATGTGCAGGCCTCATGATAGTGAGCTCAACCCTTCACGTACTCTGTACACAATTGTGTACACACCGAAAATCCTTTCCCAAGAGTGTGTGCTTCACCTATCAATGATTTCATTGCTTCAGTTGAACTAAGCATCAATCATGTCAAAAATAGGTTGGTTTTCTAAGCCATATAGTGAACATAGTAAATAATACACCACAGAAGAGCGAATTGGGTAGCACTCAACATCCGTCATTTTCTTGCAGACAGATTCTGCCACGAGTAACAAATCAATATTTTTTTCTAAATTTCAACATCAATGTGCACCTTCAAAAGGAAAAATTATTCCACTGTAACTTAGGTGTTTAACAAGACAAATCCTGGCATTTCAATGTTATTACTAACAGCCACTTTGACATTTGGTACGAAATTTTGCACATCTCTGTAAAGAGTAACCACTGGCTCCTTGCACTGGAAAATTAACAAATTATTTTTCCTGAGGTGTGAAAAAAATATTAGGTTTCAATGGAAACAAAAAATTTCGCATGAAAGGGTTAAGGTCACTAGCCTGATGACTTAAAAACTGAAATTAAGCATCACATGCTTTTCTCTTGCAGTAAAGGATAATGAAGAGCACAATGATAGCGTAATTCAGGAAGGTTGAACAATTGAGACCACCTATGATAAATAACCTCAGGGAGCTTTTTGGTCACCTTGAGTCGATGACAGCATTTCTTTCCTTTTGTGTACCTCTCTTTATTTGAAGAAACAATTTTTTTTAAATTTCAAGTTGGACAATTTCCAAAAAGGAAAATGCTGCAAACTGGAATGTTAACTTGGCTGCATGGCTTCGTCAGTAGTGTTCATGATGCAGTGAAGTCAGAAAAATCCTTGTCAAAACCATCATAAGTATGCTGAGTGGCCTACGATAGTGATTGCAAGCAATGGCTGCCCACAGAATTCACCAGAACTCAGGTCACGAAAACAACAAACTTAACACATGACTATGCAATAAATGTTTTGAGCAGCAGACAGACTAGGCACAAAAAATATAAGCAGAAAAGTGCTGAAAAGAATACTACCACTGTCTACGTCCCCACTCAAGCATCAAAATTTTCATAGTGCATTTTTGCTTTCGAATGATGCACTAAGGCAAGGCATTAGTAAACATGAATCGCCACGTGAAATTCATCTACGTTTCATGCCTAGCTAATACAGTCAACAACTTTTTTTTTTTTTTTTACTCTTTAGGGACTGCGAAAACGGCTGAAAAAATCAGGCAGTCCGAGAAATCAAACAACACCATAATCACTTCACGTCAACTTCTAATTTCCAGCAAGGTGGAAGAAGGGGTGAGCAGTTTTGTGCATTCTGATGCTTCACATGATTAAGTTAAGCAGTGCGTTGTGTACATAGATGACAGGCTACAACTGCTTTCATGAGCTTGGCTTTCGATGGCTGTACTACTGTCGCCATCTTGTAAACAAACGCGTAGGCTGCAGCGAAGTCCAACTGAAAAAGCGAACCTGACGCTATGTGCCTGCCATACGAAGGGTGCAAAACAGAAATGCGAAGATGGCGACAGAGATATGGAAGAGCCGACAAATGGCTGAAACAAGCACTCCACCGGCACCGGCCTTCATCATCAGGCCTAGCGACTAAGCCGAAAACCCATCTCGAAACCTGCAGTACATAAGTTATTCCATGCACTCTGCTGTGGCTTGCGTAAAATAAGAGCCATTTTACTTGTTATCAAAACACAAGTTTTGACGGGGTTGCAACAGAACAGTTGGGGCTGCAGTGCATTTTGTCACAGGTATGGGCTCCTTACTTTGAAAAGCATTGTCATTTTTTTTTCTGCTCAGTCTCCGTGAAGCCGTACGTCTCCCATGCACTTCACTGCTACAACTTTGCATATTCGGGACAAAAGAATCTGGCACAGATGAGTTTCGCAAACTTTGACCACTATTCAAACTTTAGGAGAGGACGACATCCAAAACACTACCAGCTTACAACCACACGTGCGTAATGCGTGCAACCGCGGAAAATATCACCCCCACCGTTGAACAGGCGCCCCTTTTTTAGCTTGGATTCCGCTTTATTTGATCGAGTTTTCAATCCCCTTGAAGTACGAATTGACGAGGTTTCACTATACACTTTATACGGCGGCTTGGAAATAGACCTTTTCACAAATTCTGCAGCGCCACCAAGCGGCCGCGCAAAGCACTCTGGGAAAACGGAGCGCCGCGCTCGCATCTTTTCGTCCGTCTCTCCGACTGTGCCTGATCACCGGAAAGCCTTTCTCTGCCATCTCGTCGCCATCGCTGTTTCTTATACCTGTGCTACACGGGAACGTTCAAATGACATCTGAGCAGAATTACATTCGAGAATTGGAATGACATTCGGACTCGACGGACGCGCGCGGTGCTACACGACACTTTCCAAACGCATTCAAAGCCTCAGCTCGTTTTCAGTGTACAACGACGACGACGGTCACACTAGTCCGACAACGACACTTTATATATCACGCTCAACAGCAGCATGTTATTATAGTGAAATATCTAGTTTACTATGATATGATTGCAGTGGGACAAGTTTTCCAGGCCAACGACACCGACGAATCCGATCGGCAGACGGTCAGCCTTGTCGGCGGCTGAGCGAAAGCACAGCGATGAGGCGGCAATGTGAATATGTTCGCGCTTCTAAATGAGCGAAACGAACGGCTATATTTCACATATCCACACCTGAACACTCCCCAGCGATAAGCGCATGCCAAATTTAATTTCCGTCGACGACGACTCGCTTCCCTTCCGCGACGACTAGGCCTAGCGAGTCCGCAGGTTTGGATCTGCGATTGCGGCGGTTGTTAAGAGCGAATCATAAGCTTTAGCGAATGAAAATGGTCACCGAGTGTAGTTTTGGCAACAGTGACCTGAAATCAACTATTGCTTACATCGCAGGGCAAGCATATGATGAACGGGAAACGCCGGTGTGACCCAAACTGCCGAGCCGTGCTTTACGGCCAGCAGCAGTCGTCGCTGTCGCTAGCTTGTGGATAACGAGTTAGGCCGTTTCAGTTAAAGCGAACGGTCGCCAAACATACTTCTGGATAAAGTAGTTTAAAATAAAGTACTGGCCACGTCGGAGGAAGCCGGGGCAAGAAGCGAGAAGCGCCGGTTTTGCGCGATGTCAACAGCCCGCTGTCAAGTGTTTCTCAGGCGTGCGATCGCATCATCGCTTCCCACACATTATCGCACTGCGTAAACAAGCACGGCTACTGTCGGTAAAAAAGAAAACAGGTTGGTAAATAGAACTAAAGCGCCGGTTGCGTCTTATGTCATGAAAACGGGCACTAGCTGTTCGTACGCAGTGATGTAAACAACAGTATGAGTGCACTCGTGCTCATCGGCGCCCTCCTGAGAAATTTCATGCTGACGCGGTAGATGTTCATTGCTGCAATATTATCTTCAAGCACTCCCTTAGACAGACTAACAGATAACCACCACAGCAGTGCGCTACAACATTTTGCTAAGAGGCAACCAACAACGCGCACGAGAAGATGCACAACGCCTGAACACGGCGGCACAACACAGCAACACGCTTGACAGCAGCCGACGCGGGAGGCGATCGCTCCTTTCTCCCATCATGCTTTGCGCGAATCCGCTAGGGGATGGCGCGGCGCTGCAATTTGTGGAAAGGTCTATTGGCAGTGGTGCCACGGCAAGTGCAAATGAAGCCCAAAAAATCGAGTAATCAGTTGTGATGCATTTGAAATTTCAGGCACTCTCATACACTGGCTCTATGGGGCATGTTTCGATATTGCAAAGAAGTCCAAATAATCAAGTGTGTCCAAAAAAGCAGGGGTCCGAATTTTCGATTGTCAACTGTAACTGAATTTATTCTATGCAGTTTCGGTTCCAGCTGCTGAAAGACAGTTACGACATCACAAGTGAGCACCAGATCATGTAAGGCGTACAAAAACTGCAATATAATAGCTCTTTTTCTCACTTGTTGCCATTCCAACTCCAGGAACAGATTAGCATAAGAGTTTGAATGAATTAAAATGACAAAACAGTGGCGACACTGCAGATTCTATATGCTTCACATGATCTCATACTCTTGATGTCACAACCATTGTCCGGCAACTGAAACCAAAACATACTACAAAAGAAAAAAATTCAATTACAAATTATTTATTGAGCAGTGACTAACTCCACATGCTGATCCATGTTGACTAATGTCGCATGCATCATTCCAGAGCAAAAACACACTTCAAAAAATTTAGCGCCTCCATTCCTTCAAAGAATGCATTTACAAGGAATATAATGTGCACATCCCCTATAGAGATGCCCACAAAACAAAGCCACAGACCAGGCCTTTGATGTCAGGATAGTTCATGGCTGCCCAAGTGGCGCAGTAAGCTCCTATGGACCAGGCATACACAATGATATCTTCAGGAGCAAAGCCAAGTCGATGAATGGCAAACTGCATGACTACATCCACAGCATTCTTTTCCTGGTCTGGAAAAGGCACTCCCTGCAAAGAGACAAATGCTGAAGAACGAAGGCCTCCATTCTTAAGCAACTATGGCAAAAGACAGTTCACCATAAATTCAAGCATGGCTATACTTATCAACACGCACTGGAACACTGGTCACAAACAAACACATTTCATATAGCAGTGAGCACGTCTGGTATTCACTCAGCTCAGTAAGAAAGGAGAAGCATATAAGATTAAAGATGTCACAGAAGACAATGCTTCAAGGAGCCCACAATCAATTCATGCTCAGTGAAAATTGCTTGTATTTAACAGACAGCTCTAAACAGTCTAATTAAAGCAGCAAATTTTTTTGAAGAGGTCACAAACAGTTAAAACGGTTCAAATTGGGTCCTTACCCACCAACATAACCTTTAATTATTTGAATTTTATGATTGCCCACTGGTTCACGCCTCCAATAATAAATAATAAGTTATACAGCCTAGCCCAGTTATAATGCAGTCAGCGGGAAATGGAAATTGCTTCACTATATCTGCTATTTCGGTATATCTGGACTATATATAAAAAAAAGACACAAATACGGGCAAATTTATTTATTAACGCTCAAAAAAGTGGTTCAGAGTTCCCTGAACCCATTTTGCGAGTGCGGACATCAGGATCGCAGTATCGGTGTCGTCCAACTGCGAATCGAAGTTTTGGCCAACTCTGCACTCCCGAGGTACATATGTATAGTGTCAACCGCTGCGATAGCCGCTGCGGAGGTCACTGGCTTAGAGGCACAACCAGCGTCACCGCAACCGTTGTCAGAGATGACAGGCTGTCTACCGTGGTCCCTTCCATGGCACACCCAGGAATTTCGTCAAGTCGTCAAGTTCCCCATGGCAACGAGGTCGTCATCAGCAAAAACGAAGTCCATGTGGCCCAGACCTGGAGGCACAAGGTCCAATCTGCTAGCGGACACCCAAAGCTGATCCAAGCAGGCTGCCGTGGCAGCACCATCAGCCTTGGCGGTAATGTCAACCATGGCAGCTTCGTCCCCAGCAGGTGCCGCGCATCCACGCTGCTGTTTCAGGAGAAGCCGGCTTCCTCAAAGCAGTGGGCAATGGCCAGGCGCTTCACATCTCTCCAGGCACCACTTGCAAAGAAGATCGTCTTCACCAAAAGGATCTTCATGTCAGCCACGTTGTCGGCAGGCACTCGATCACTCGGTGCCGATAGTGGACCTTAAAGGTGGCAATAATCCCTTGGTCTATGGGCTGCAGCTTGGAGGTAGTAGTCGGGGGGCAGGAACAAAACCTTGACAGTGCTCAAATGTGTGTTGATGTGATGCGCAGTGCAGCTGTCAAGCTACATCAGCACCATGCGCTTCCTTCGGACCATCTCTTGTCGAAGCCTGCAAGCCACTTGACAAAAATGTCTCGCATCATCCATGCCTTCTTGTTGCTCACATACGTCACTGGCATAAAAAGCACCTTGGCGAAGACACGTGGTTTCTTGGCTTTGGCAATGACCAGCAAGTCTCGCTTGTCTGAACAATCAATGTTCGTGCAGATCAGCACCACGATCCGGTTTTTGCTGGCTTTTCTTCCCACGCATTTGTCTGTTTTGGTTGCAAGAGTCTTTGATGGCAACAGCTGGAAGAACTTTGGAAGAACTGTCCCGTTTCATCTGTGTTGTAGATGTCTTTGTCAAACTGCTCTCCATGAAGTCATGAAAAAAAAAATCGTTTCTCTTCTTTTTCACTTTTTTCTTCCTTTTGCGCTGCCTGCTCGATGCCGTTCAAGGATGGCACCACGTGATAGCGCAACACTAGGGCGGGGAGCAAAGCGATGCAGTGAAGCAACCTTTCGCTTTGCAACAAAGCATACGCCGCCGCGAAGGCTGACGTCAGTCGAGTTTTACTTATTCTCGCGCAAAAATTTGCCTCAGAGGTATAAAAGTGTTGATTAATAGATTATCGTTCGGCTGCAATTAAATCTATTAGCTACATCTGCAGAAGTGCTTTTATGTACTTTGTTAAAACCAGACCCAAACTGCAATGAAAATGAAAAAAAATGGGAATGGGAAATTGAAATTCTTTTCTTATAACCACTATTTCACTATAAGTGGCTTCGCTATAACTGGGCTAGACTATGTATTAACACTATGTTGCAGGCTATCAAACACTGTAGTAGATAGCTCACATTATTTCCTAGCACCTGGGGTTTTTAATGTGCACTACGATGTCTGCACATCAGTACTTATGAATTTTACCTCTAATAAAATATGGCCCTGTTGTCTGGGTTTCACATCTGCAACCCCTTGCCCAACAGCAGATTGGCATAGCATCAACGACAGGGCACGGGAGTATGAGAAATTGCTAGAAAATGGAGGGGGGTCGCATTTGCAGCCCCACTGCAAAAAATGCGAGCGTGAGCCAGAGCTTAGCAGTATTAGGCTCCTAGGCAGGAGTCACAATCAGGTGATGCATGAGATACTTGAGGCCTTTTTGATTAAAAAGAAGGGAAGCGCATGCGTTAGCGACACCTCTATAGCCTTTTGAAGAAATGAAATTTCCTAGGGTAAATAAAATCTTGCGTGAGTTGGTGGTTGTTCATTCTAAAACGGTGCAAAAAAGACATGGACAACAGGAAGAGATGTACAAACGGGTGACTCACAACTTGTGAGTCAGCGCCCATTTGTACGTCTCTTCCTGTTGTCCGTGTCTTTTTTGCGCTGTTTTAGAATGAAATTTCCTACCTTGAAAGTTTTTTATAACGGCACGTACCACTCAAGATTTCTTTCATGTCTAGCATGTTGTGCATTAAATAATGGGTGTTGTTTGTTGCCTTTTGTGAGGAGGGGGGAGGGGCTGTTATTTGTTGTTTTTAGTTTTTGACAAGCCTAAATATTACGTGAATACTCTACAAAATGTGCCAAAATGAATTCCTTACTGTACTGCCAGCAAAGCCAGGATGGTTCCAGCCCAGCACAGAGTATCCAGCCTCAATGGGGGTTGTTGCAATGCCATACTCGTAAAAGCCTGCATTGCCCTCACAACACACAACCTGTAACAAACATGAACACCAGTTAGATCCTAAAGGTGTCAGGCAACCACAGGAAAGCTTCAGTGCCTGTCAAAGTATTCAACAACAGCATACTTGAAACAATAATAAATAATATTATCAAGTATATGAAAGCTGCCACACATGCTATTCATTGCAAACAATTCAGTGTTGCCGATAACCTTCGTTCAGATGTGTGCTTTCCTTCCTAAGACATGGGCTAGATTCACAAATTGCCATGCAGTAACACAAGCTGCTTGATCATTTCCTTGGAGAAAAAAAAAAGTGTTATTACAGGAGACCAAATATCAATCAGCTGTAAGGGTTCTTACGAGGGCATAATTGAGGCATACATAGCAGCTTATACTGAAGTCACATGGGCACTTCTGATCCCAATCACACCCAGTCCCGGTTGAAGTTTCGAATGTGTTCCACATGCAACGTTGCTACACGTTCCCACTAGATCCCAATCAGCGAGCTGGCCTGCTAAATGACAGGTGGCACTGCTGCACGCACACCTGGTTGTATAAATGATGGCATACAAATGTGTTTGTGATGAATGAAAAGTAAATAAGAACACTTATAAACTAAATTCCATGCTTGTGATGCAAAACCAGGAGGTTCCATCACAAATGCATATCACACAGCATACCCCTGGTTTGTGCCTGTGGGTGCTATGTTTGTTTACTACCTAGGGGCAGGCGGACGGCATTGAGTGTGTGATCATAATGTTGGAAATCAAGCCACACTGAATAAATTAAAATATAAACTATTTACAAATTTTATAGCATTTATGAATACCTTTCTGTGTGTAATTCTTATTTTGCATTTGACTGTTTCCTGCGCACAAAAGTAGCATTCCTCAACTGCGCTTCAGGTACCAGCTCACTATCAAAGGTGCCCGCCCTAGCGACATTGATATTACATGCCCATTTGTAAATATTGCGTAAATAAACACAGATTGTCTATGTAGCAAGTTTTTGCATGAAAATCCTGAGTTGGCATCAACCCGAAAAACTTTTCTCGGTGGTTGCAGTATAGTAAACCTTAGTAAAGTTTAGGTCATAAAAATGAGGAAAATGAGGAATGAGCGCAGTACAAAAAATTTAAGTTAACTAATTGTAAAAATTATGTCGACTCTGCACTAAGTCTGCACTATACAAATAAAGAGCTTAGTTCTAATAAGAGGAGTCCTGTGCAGTGGCACAGCAGCACAAGAAACTTGGAGAACAAAGATGAGTGTGCAATCACACAAATAATGCGAAGGGTGAAGCAGCCGCCACTATCTGTGCTCCAGCTCAAACACTGCTATCCACAACAAAGAAAGAAAAGAGCCACTAAGAAAGTGGGCAAAAGGAATTCCAGGAGAGTATGGAAAGCCTGAGGTGTTGAAAGCACCTGCTCTTTCCTGCATGCCCCTTCTTTTAGTCTACCTGGCCTTTGTTGCCCTCGGAAACGTGCTCCATCCTAAACCTAGCACCTTCCACCATTATCATGAATTCACCAAGCTTCAAAGCCAGAACCACTGCACATCAGCTACAAGTGCCACGATAGTAGGAATTACAGAGTAACGAGAAGGGAGGAGCACTGAGGCACGCTACTGAAGGAATTATCACAGGTCTGGCACGACCTACGGGCTACACAAACCACTAGCAGATGGCCCTTTTTTCATGCATTACAGGCAAGATTTCTAGAACTTTGCCACAAATAACTTTCGAGGTAGGTGGTGACAAACCCTCTGTCCCGAATGGAGTTTAATTTGCAACATCCTTCGAAACAACCAGTGTGAATTTAAACAACGTATGCGAATTTCATTTACAAAGGGTTTGCTGTATTTTCGCAATATCACCCTTCGTCTACATATGCGTCAAAAACAAGAGGAAAAAGAAAATGTGTTGCACATGCATAAAGATCAAAAAGCCAATTAACAGTAAATGTTCGTGTGGCTGCAGGGGCAAGCCCTTCAAGGTTGCATTTAACTCTAAGTCCAGGTTTCGCTGTCTTTTAGGCTTAGTGCTGGTATATTTTTAACAATAACTTCAACAGTACTACTTGGTGCAGATCAGCACTACCTTTGACAGCTCTTACAACAGTGAATTAATCAAGAATTCAAATATTAGGGATTTCTGTTAAATTATCCGCCAAAATATTTAAACCCAATTCAAAATAGGAATATTGACGCAGCCCCTAGCATTCCACCATACTAAACCAAGGACACCACCTAACACTGCTGTTTACTCTCTTTGGTCCCTGTTTGTAATGGAATTTCTTCACTATATGAAAAACTTGACAACAGTCCAAAATGCTGGTTTTACCTCGACTGGTTCTTTCTTTCACCCTAGTTGTTACATCAAAGCTGGCGTAATGTCGGCAATGAAAGGAAAATGTAGCCTGAGGAGGAAAGGAGTCAGATAGGATGGTAAGATTCAGAAATTTGGAGACACCACAAGACGGCCTGTCTAGAAATGGAAAAGGGCTCATTGGAGATCAATGGGAATGACAACAGTATTCAAATAATGTGGAACCTCACCAGGATGTTTCCATTTGCATAAAGTGTGGAATTCCTTCTGTCGACGAACACAGAGTCAATCTCATTCCCGTCACGAGTGAGCAGCTTGTGTCGGATGGCATTATGCTGAAATAAATGAAGTCACGTCACATACCTCTAACTGAAATGTCAAAGAAAACTGTGCTTAGTAAAGCAACAACAAATAAGTTTTCAGGGACTCTTACCTCTTCGATTAGTCTTGCCCTGCCCTGAATTAGCATGGGTGCTGTAGCAAGTCAAAATTATTATGGATTACAACCAAGCATTAAAGCCAAACAGCATGACAGTACACTGTTATTTTGAGTTCACACTGCAAAATGGCTACGATGACAAAAAGCTGCCAAACAGGTGTTAAATTATGAACAAAAAACTAACGAGAAGGGAGAGGAAACGCTAAGCAGTAATGGAGCATCAGTGAGGGCTTCACTAATGTCAAATGCAATGTTACAACAGCACGACAGCATTCTGTTCCTTTTTGTTAAAATAAATAATTATAAAAAAATTAACTTATAAATATGACGATACAGTTAACCGAGAATATAACTAAACTGAGAAAAGTCCTCGCTTTTTCATTAAATGCAGGTTTTCACTACCTGCAGTTTTTGCGTGCAGCCCCGAAAGGTCAGCGCAGGATGGGAACCGAAATGAGAGTGAGAACTGAATGCACATGGAGTCACCTTGAAAATATTCACAGTGACCCCCCTTATTAGAAGTAACAGAAGTGGGGAAACATTTCGCGATCGCTTTGATAACGCGACTGCAGCAGTAGCTTCCACCATCTCTGCCACAGCTTGCACAACACTGCTACACATGGGATGGGAATTGCGGAGGAGGTGGGGTAGTCAGAGGCACCCGCCTCTTCTCACATGTCCCCTCTCTCCGCCTGCCCAGATGTCGCTATCATGGGAAACGGACTGTCTCACGTTGGCTGCACTGTCCCCGCTCCTGGCTCGCAGCAACGATAGGCGCATACTGCTTATCCCGTCTCTTCTTTGCTCTGTCCTGTTGTTTCGCACTGCTTTTGAGCATGGACTGAGCGCCATGTGGTGTGATGTTACAAAAGCGAAAGCTGCAGAGACAGCTCTGTTTGTCATGTAGAGGCGCTGACAGCACAGGAGCACGGCACATTGTCAATGCGTTTGCTTGTTGCGATTGTAGACGTTTCTCTTATGGCAGTTCGTGTTCACTGCTATGGAAATTCACGTGGTTTGACCATATTTCAAGTAACACAGTACTAGCTAGCATAGAGAGTTTGTTGTATTAGGGCAACTGCCGCAACACCTTCATGTACAGAGGGCAAAACGCTTGTCTAGAACACACTCTGGGCGTGTTTCGGGCATAACACGTGATATCTATAGAAAACATTTGGATAAAAATGGTTTAGATGTAAGCGTGTGCAGTTAAACTTATAGTATGCAGAAGGGTTGAAATGCGGGCCAGTTGGTACATTGTAAACTGAGGAAAAACCAGTCACACAAGACGACGGACAAGAAGAGTGTACACACCACAACGACTGGACTAACAACTGAAGTTTATTGGAAAATACATGGTCCGAGCAAGGCCAGCAGAGGATGCGCAACAGCATCATCACTAATCACTGCGCAAAAGAGACAAAGACAAGAAATCTAAACTATCGTGGACGATCTAAAAAAGCAAATTCTTTTTCAAGTAAGCGCACCGAAGTTGTGCTTATACAATCAGAGCCTACCAAACCGATATGATATGCCTCCAGTATTTCCCGCTCCTGTTTTCCCTTGCCTCTACCAAGATTTTATTAGGATTTTATCATTTTTTGACTTCCTGGTCGCAGCGGCTTTGGGAGGTGTGGAACAGACAGTTCGCTTGTTCTAGACATGCGTTTTGCCCTCTGTACATGGAGTTCACAAATATTGGCGCTTCGATGGGGGAATTAGGGAATTGAGAAACTTCAAGATATTGATAGTTTCGCTACGCAGAGGTTCGTTACAACCAGGTCTAACTGCACTCCTTTTGCTTTCATACTGGTGATGACACGAGCACTGCTATGCGAAAAAGTGTTTTATGGCAAATAAGTAACTGCTGTGTGAAAGAAATCAAGAGTTACTCATCAGGTCACCCATAATTCTAATAACAATTCTGATATCACATGAAACATGTATTGCCACCATATGAAAATACACCTAACCAGCAATGTTACATTGCTGTCAAACAAAAATACAATTAGCCACACTTCATCAAAGCGAAGTTGAAAGGAACCTGAAACCGCAATGTTATAAAGACTGCTTCATTATATTTACAAATGATCTTTGAGTCATAAACATCATACATCAAAAGAGCTGCACTCGTAATTGAAGAACAGGTCGGCACAAAAATGTCAGATGGCAACGTGACTGGATTCGGAATAAAATGTTGATGCTCATTTTATTATATGCAGAAAGACAGAGCAAAGAAGAAAGAGGAAGCAAAGGAAATGCAAAAATTTATTTACATCAGAAAAGCATCACTTTGCTGCACATCGCAACGAGATGTAGGAGCTACGAAATCCTCTACTCGATGACTACTGAACCATGATATGGTATGCTGTGTTTATTGGAAGGAATATTTGATTTTGTTAAAATAAGGTACCAGACACTTAGATTTAATCAAGTTTCCTTGACTACACCAACTACTTTGTCAAAGGAAGTTACAGACCACTTTGTTCTAATATATTTTAACTGTGTACTGACTTGCAGGAACTCATGGGTTCACTACAAAATCTGTGCGCACTTAAAGAAGTGTAGTCACTGAATTTTTGGTTCGGTGTTTTCCTGTTTGTAATGATGCATAAGGCATTGGTATACATGGATTACCACGTAATAGTCCCCTACAACCACTAAATAATTTATATTTTAATTTCTCCTCTCAGCTGTTTTGGTTACAGTTTCAATAGCTAAGCGAGAGATATGATGCCAAAGGCCAGTATAGGTCATGCAAGGCATGAAAAAAACTGCGATATAACCACTGCTTCATCATTTTCAAGAGCCGGAATCACAACTAACAAAGAAGCAGCGATTATATTTGTTTTTTTCTCATGCCTCAAGTGACCTACATTGCCCTTTGATGTCACAGCCATTGCTCGGCTGTTGAAACTAAAACAGGTGAAAGAAGAAGAAATTAAATTATAAATTATTTAGTGGTCACAGGCAAATACCACGTGCTGATAGACGTATATTAATGTCTAACACATCATTAGAAAGAAGAAAACATTAAACCAAAATTTGCAGCCTATCCTCCTTTAAAGGGGTGGAGACACCAAATTTTGAAGCTATAAAAAGCCTGCTATGGGATTCCTTTGTATGCAAGGGCAGTCACTGCCAGGTGTTGGACGCAACAAACGTTTAAAAAATATTTTAATTCGGTTCCAAAGATTACCTAAATGCTCACTCTCACGACCTAGACCCATTCGCTAGCGCCATCAACCATGACGTCACAAGGGGTGTAGAAAAATAAAGTTTTAGTGACGTCATACCAAAATACAGTGACGTACGATGAGCGGGGCACAGCCGCGTGAGCGCAGTCGACGCACCAGCGAGCCGCGTTTGCTGCTAACCGCCACTCGCTCGGTTTGCGGCGCGCCGTTGCGAACAGCGTCGCAACGTCCGATTGCAGCTCGTTGCCTGCGTCCGGCCTGCTAGATGTCAACGGCGGGCCGCTCGCGGCAACAACGACGGGAAGCGGCAGCCAATGCGAGCGCGGAGAGCGGCAGCGTCATGATGACATAGGGCGCACTCCTTGGAGCCGGGCGGCCTGCGCCAGTCTTCGTGCCGAACGCCGGCATCTGAAGAACGCGATAGTATTGTTTGTTCACGTTCATAGCAAACCCTGGGATATATGAATAGTATCAAAAATGCATCGTTTGTGACGATCGTTGGCAAATACCGAGTTCCTGGTAGAAGTGATGACTGCGATGCAAGCAAATTTCATCCCATAGCCGGTTTTGTGCTGCTGCTACCTGGTGCGGTTCGCCTGCCGTCTGCTAGCTCTGTTGCTGAAGACGTCGTGGAAATCGAGCATATCTTTTATTATGGGACGAGTTCACAGTAAAGGGGTGCCGAGCGGAGCACGTTTCTGAGCGCTGGCCAGTCCCGAAGCTCCCTCAGCTGCGGAGTCGATATCGAAAGCAGCTAGGCCTAGCGACGACTAGGGCAGTCTGGGACCAGCGCGCAGGTCGTCGGCCGGCGTTGCCGCAGGCAGTGTCGCTGCCGAAAGATCCACTTGTAGCACAGATGCATGCTGTCGTATCTCGAATCTAGAAAGCATCCTTTCTGGTGGCATGGCTGTTTGTATTTTCTTGTGCGGACGTGAAGTACGCCGAGTCTGCCGGCCGGTAGGTCAGCCTGGATACCGTCTGCCGACGTCATAAAAGCGAGCTAAAGAGTGTTCTTGACGTAAATAATAAACCATTGGACAAGAAATGTGAAAAAAGTGTCATTTTTGAGGATCGCTGACCAATACTGAGCTGCTAGTAGAGGTAACAACTGTGATATGAGCAAATTTCTCACAACCGCGCCTAGCAGCTGCCGCTGGCGCGACGTCGGGGTCCGGCTCGCCTGGCGCCCGCTAGCTCCGCTGCCGAAGGCGTCGAGGAGATTGACCATACTATTATTTTATTGTGAGATGATTCTGTTAACACTACAGCTATTTGTGAAAAGTAGGCCTTTTATTATAGCGCAGGCGACTTCCGAAGCGCCGGCCGCTTGCTAAACAGGCTATAGGCCTAGCGACGACCACGGCAGCCAGGCAGCAGCAGAGCTCGTCGCCCGGAGCGCCCGCGAGCGGTGCCGTTGCCGAAAGCTCCCAACATAAGCAGACATGCTTTGTCGCTGCTCGAGTATAGCTGGCAGTTCTGATAACAAGGCGATCTTGTCTTTTCTTGTGATATTTGTACACCATCCCAAGCAGCGCTCAGGTACTGCTGCACGGCAGCGAAGTGTGACACCGGTTGTGGGCGCAGCTTGGGTAGAGCGGCGCAGCGATGCTTACTGGCATTTTGCAAAGTGTTTCGCATCCTCACGCGAACCCGCGAAGGCGATATTAGCGTGCGAACAAAAAAAAAGTCGATGTCCTCACTCGTTGGAATCAGATCTGTCAGAATCCGAGCTGCTGGGACTAGACGTGCAGTTGTTTGTTTTCATATGCGCTGGTCAGCACGTGTGTGGGAAAGCAGACGATGCAGCAGTAGGTGCGTCACAACTTTTGTGGGCCCACGTGACCAAGCGAAGCAGTTGATCTTCCCCCTCTGTGACGTCACTGTACAACTCGGCGTTCCGAAACCGAAACCGAAAATCGTTCACCTAAAAATGCTATAATAAATTATTCACTGTGAATATATGGATCTTTGAGTGTGTATCATGCTTCCTGGAGCCATAAGAAACGTTTGCAACTAAGAACGCGCGAACCATAAATTTGGTGTCTCCACCCCTTTAACATGAGTGTGCAAGCATTCTCAACAATGAGACAGCTTGCTGCCCCTCTATGACCCTACAAAGTACTCTCAATGAGGACATAAGTTGGTACCAAAAGAACAAAACATGCATCTATAAAAGGGCTTGAACACAAGCACTGCTTTATCTAAGCTTCTTTGGGCCAGTCCTGGTCATTACCATCATTACAGACAAGGTAAAAAAAACCTGATTATCAAAGTTCAATGATACAACAGCCACACTGACCTTCAAAAGCATAAATAATTAATGCATTTGTGAAAGGGCTACATTTTTTTTTTTTTTTTGTGATTGAGGCAGGGTGCGCTGAGTGCACATTCTAAGGTGATTCAGACTATTACCACCTTCACAAAGCTGACAACCACCTGCACAAATTGTGCACTCCTGAACTGAAGGCGTGAAAAACTGGATCTATCTTAGCTTTCAAGTAATTACCAAGAGGAACACTACGTTAAGGTTTGGTTTGGTTTATGGGGTTTAACGTCCCAAAGCGACTAAGGCTATGAGAGACGCCGTAGTGGAGGGCTCCGGAAATTTCGACCACCTGGCGTTCTTTAACGTGCACTGACATCGCACAGTACACGGGGCCTCTAGAATTTCTCCTCCAAAGAAATTCCACCGCCGTGGCCGGGATCGAACCCGCGTCTTTCGGGTTAAGCTAAACGCCTAAAGATATTAAAAATTAGTGCTTCCAGTGGCAGGTGGAGCTTGAAGACTACCGTGTATTGTAGACAGTCACTGTATGAATGCAACGGTTCAGTCCTTCGAAATGCATTAAACTCATCGAATGAATCACGGGTAACACACAATTAGTAAACATTATAGACAAAGATGAGCTGCTACCATCAGCTTCACTCCTGGCAATGCCATAATCGGCACAACGACACTCGACTAAGTGATTCATGCTGACAGGTATGCTGTTTGTTTATTAATATTTCAGAAATTAATTAAATTCTTTGCCATCACTCAGTAAAAAAATAACTGAAAATCTCAACTCAACTGCTACATACAAAATGCTAAAAAATTACCATAATACACGACTTACTTTAGAACAGATCCAACACGAAAATTGTCGTTGCTGCAGACGCTTATAAAAATAAGCAATAATGCAAAAGACTGCCCTGTATTATGCTAGCACTATTCCAGACTGAATGACAATATGGAGGGCGTGCGTGTCCTTTAAAATAAAGCAGCCAAAAAAAAATTAATAATCAAACTTAAAACAAAAGCAAAAATTGCATACCAACTGCAGCTTGAAGCAACTGGACTGTTCCAGGGTACATCATTCTTCGACCAAATGTGTGTACTGCAATGTAACTGAAAATAAGGATGAAATATAATGAAGTTATTTAAGCATCCAATCAATATTACCGCCTTTATCACCAACCTGCTGCACCTAAGTGGCAAAGGGAGAGAACAATTCTGCAACAGCGCGAGCTAATATTGGAAATAAAACTCACAAATAAACTCTAAAAAACAGGCTTTATAAGGTCAAATCCAAAAACTTGTCAGGTATGCAAACTGTGCAAGGCTTACCTCAATACCTCACATGGCAAGGCACGCAAAGTTGCAAAAAAACTGCCTCGTTTTGATGGCTGACTTTCCACTTCTACACGTGGTTTGCTCTTGTCCCTACAAAGTAAAAAGGCAAAAAACGAGCAAAAGAAATGGTTGAACAACTTTTCCGAAAATTTTCTAAATTCAATTTTTTTTTTACAAATGATTTTTTTTTCCTTTCTGCAAACAGCTGGCTTTTTCATAAGGATAACAGTTACAAGAAAAGTTAAAGCTCTGCAGTCAATGCGCACAAATCCTTTCTGCTTGCATGTCAAGTCCGTGCATGGTTTCTGTCACAATACTAGCCACTTCAGCATCCACACTGGTACTGTAGTTGATTAAGGTTTTTCAGACTCAATGGGGATCTTATTACAAATGCCGCAAAACTTCAGCAGTCAGGGTGGAGGAAACAAATTCAGGCAAAACAATGAGTCACTTTAATCTTCCTGCCAAGCAGCTAAAAGTAGTCAATAGCTCTTCGCCTCATTCGGATACTTCCATGTGGCATCT
Source organism: Amblyomma mixtum (assembly GCF_055824585.1). Lineage (NCBI taxonomy): Eukaryota > Metazoa > Arthropoda > Arachnida > Ixodida > Ixodidae > Amblyomma > Amblyomma mixtum. The sequence goes on along the minus strand of NC_143014.1, from coordinate 168,316,906 downwards.
TTCTAGAGCTTGGCAACAGTGATGTTATTTTTCTATGGCTGAACACCCCAGTCAGCATATGGCACCAATGAATGCTCATGATGAGGCTAAGACAACATGTCAAAGTGACAATGCCATGGAGAAAGCACCATGCATGCTGTACAGGAAAACAATGACGGCAGAAAAGATTACAAACAGACGTGCCCAAGGCAAACACTCCAGCAGCATTAGCTTTCCTAATTTCGGCATAGAAATGTTTCACAGCCGAGGGCATACGAGGTGTAACACAAAAGAAACAAGACTAAGTGTGTAGCTGGTAAAAGAGTGGAGTTTGCAACAACTGTTTTGCTGACGTCATCCCACACACCTCCTCTATTCATGCGGCCAGTTTCGACGGAACCGATCATGCCAGTTGGGAGTGCTGCGTCATTGAGCGAACACGTGCAACTGCATTCTGCCGGAAAAATGACTGATGTAAAAACCGGACAGCGAATCAACATCAAGTTTCTTGTGAAACTTAAGAAGTCAGCCACGGAAACATTTCAAATGTTAACCAAGGCTTATGGAGGTGAAACTCTGTCTCGTGCACATGTGTTTGAATGGCATAAGCGGTTCTCAGGGGGAAGGGACAGTATGGAAGATGATGAACGTGCTGGGCGCCCCAGGTCAGCGATTATAGACCAAAAAATTGCCAAAGTTCGTGATGTGATCCAGGGTGACCAAAGATTAAGTGTTCGTGCAATGGTGGAGTTGGTTAACTTGGATAGGTAAGCTGTTCGACAGACGAATTACACATGAGGAAGATTTGTGCGAAGGTTGTTCCAAAAGTCTGTCTGATGACCAAAAACCGTGCTGTAAAGACGTGTGTGTGGACATGTTAAAACGCATTGCAAACAAGCCAGATTTGTTGGAATCTGTTGTAACATGTGATGAGACATGGATTTTTACCTATCACCCCGAAAGTAAGTGCCAGTCAATGCAGTGGAAGTCTCCAGGATCCCCAAGACCCAAAAAAGCATGCATGTCAAAATCAAAATTCAAGGCAATGTTGTCTTCGACATTCATGGAATTGTAATGATTGAGTGGGTTCCCAGTGGTCAGACTGTTAATCAACACTACTACATTGAAGTACTAAAAAGACTTCGTGAAAAAATTTGGAAAAAAAGGTCGCAGTTGTGGAGTGATGGACGGCTGTTGCACCAGGACACGGAGATAGAAGCATTTAGGAGGCGAAAGTCGCCTCTCTCCCGCGACCGCAGAGAGTCACAGGCGCTGTCTGCTTCCTTCGACCGCCGCCGGATGCCGCCCTCGTCAGGTTCCCGAGGACGACGCGCGCTCGCGCCGTCGCGCGCATTTCAGTGCTTCCGCGGGAGAGCATTTGCGCGGCCAACATTTTCTTCACAATAATGTCATGCTGCCCTGAGTTATCGTGCGGTAAAACGTGGCTTCGTAGTACGGGAGGCAATCGACATTCGAATTCTAACCGTTGATGTTTCCTGCGGCTTGGCGCTCTTCCGCCTATTGGTGGGCACTGCCGCGCGCGATGGCTGCCCTTTTTTACTTGATGGTCCTGAAAGAAATTCGTTGGATACACATCGCTGCTGGTCACTGGGAGCCTTGAAGGAGATGACACTTTCTTTGCAGGACTTGTATCCGCTATTACAGTTCGGAACAAAGCACTTACGTCCCATCGTATGCTATAACGAGGCAGTAAGACGTACCAGGTCCACGGAGATATATATAGACCAGGACTCGAGCGCGAGCACTCTACCACGCCGGTCACACAGCTTCTGGAGACTAGAACACACGACCCCACTCGCTGTTTCGAGGGTGTTACGTGTTACAGTGTATTCCTTATTTTTTATTTTTTCTTGGTTTCTTGTCTTCCGCCAGTTTGTGTCCGAAGCTGCTAAAAGATTTGGCGGAGCTCCTCTGCAGGGAGTGAGGGGGGGGGGGGGGGGGGGTTCCCAGCCGTCACTGTGCACAAGCAGGGCTGTCTTGCTCGCCATTCTCAAGACAGTCTGACCGGGGCAGCGACGCATTGTGTTAGCCCATTTTGACCCGAATACCCAAATAGAAGGGCTCAAGCATGACTAGCTACAATGGACCGCTCCACAACAAGATGAAAGAGGCCGCTCGGTGACACGAAGCCGTATCGATACGTGCAGTGCCCAATTAGCAGTGACAGCGTTGTGATGCCCTTGCAGCTAAAGAGGCAGGGGAGATAAGGAGCCAGCTGGGCTCGTTCATCGTGGGATTCGACCCGCCTTACAGGGAAAGTACAGCGTTTGGAAGCCCACTTCGGCGTCCCTCTGACCGCAGGGGATGAAAAGGGAGCGGTGCAATGTAAAAAAAAAAAAATGTGAGCCCGTCCGTGAGCTGGCTAGTTTAGCCACAGCTACAAGCACGGCGTCTACAACTACTTAGCCGCCGTTCTCCGTGCAAGCCGGCTGGAATGGTAACATTCTTGATACCCCATCAGCGGCCCCAGACCACAAACGGAGGGGTTCCCTGTAACACCCCGCCAATATATTCCCGCACTGTTTTTTTTTTTTTGCACGCTCCGCCGTCCCCACGGAGATAGAATCGTCCCGAAACCGCGCCATGCACCGCGCAGCGCGGTACCTCGCGCTGCCCAAGCGGGCACAGCGGGCACCGCGCGTGAGCGCCATCTACCGCGCGCCACGGAAACCGACCTCCCTTCCTCTCCTCCACGTGACGTTTTCTGGCCGCCCGCGCCGGCCGCGGGGGCCAGGAGTTGCGCCTCCTAAAAGCCTTCTATCTCCGTGCACCAGGACAATGCACCCGCTTACACGGTCTTATCTGTCAAGCAGTTTCTGGCCAGCAAAAACATTACTGTGATGGGGCATCCTCCTTATTCACCTGATTTGGCTTCATGCGAATTTTTTTATTTCCTAAAGTTAAATCTTGCTTAAAAGGAACCCATTTTACCTCAGTTGAAGAGGTTCAGGCAAAAATGGAGAATCTCCTGAAGGGCCTTCCAAAAACCTCGTTCCAGAACTGTTACCAGCAATGGCAGCACCGAATGCAAAAGTGTGTGAATGCTGAAAGCAACTACTTTGAAGGTGATGACGTCACAGAGAACTGATTCTATAAGTACAATATTTTTACTGGACCAGTCTCGTTTTTTTTTGTGAACACTCAATATGTTACAGCTTACACTTCATGATACTGATGACATAAGACTCAAAACATTAATTGTTGTTGGTATCATGATGAAAAAGCAAGGATTACAGAACACTTCCATGAGAGTACAGTCCTAGCCATCCTTGCTTCTAGAAGCAGTGCCATTTTGCTTTCTCCTGTTCACAATTCTGGCGTGGCCATTTGGGGCTCCCAAATGCTTTGCTACTTCTTCCTCACATGTCACAGACAAAAGCACTCAACATAGACAAGTTCCACAAAGCTTAACACGAGTTAAATTAGCATGGTGGAGGGTGTGTGTGGCAGTGATATCACCATGCATTCACACATGGAAGATGCAGTCCCTGTTTAAACTCAGAAAATAAGTTAAATCCCACACTTTAATAAAATGGCTCCCATTTATTTGATTTCCATTTTATTTTTACACATTTCAAATCAATAGAGTTTTAATTACTGAGGTCATGTACAAGCCATGCAGCGGCTCGACTTGGTACTGCTGTAGTGTGCACTAATGACTTGCAAAAAATGAAGCAATAAATTGCATCATGTACGCAACTTCAGTCATGACTGTACATTCATTTAATGGGATACATGACAGCACCACAGACAAGAAAATCAAACGCTTCCAAGAAATCAGCATCCAAAAAAAGTCTGCGACTTGGTGCCACTGATATGACAGTCAACCAATAACACTAAACAGCCAAAGCTTAGTAGGTGCATGTGCACGCACGCACGCACGCGTGCATGCACACACACACACATGCCACCTTTAGTGGCAAATGTATGCCATTACAAACTGCACCATCTCATTACTATCATCATTATCAACACCTGCCATATCATGTCCACAGCATGATGAAGGCATCTTCCAATCAAATCCAACTGCCCTGGTCCTGGTTTGAAGCTCTTACCTAATCCCCACACATTTTCCTGCCTTTGTCTGTTTCACTTGACTCTATTTACCACATAAAACATTAGAAAATTAGCCATAATGTTTTACCACTGTCACATAGGCATTTCTGATCTCAATCGAGTCCAATCCTCCAACACTGCTACTCGATCCTGATCAATAAGTTGGCCCGCTAAACGTCAGAAGGCACTGCGTGCACACACAGCTGTACACTAATAGAACCCTGCTATAGTAAACTCGGATATAATAAAGTGAAACTGCGGTCCCATTTTGATTTCCATAAACAAATGTACCTCTTTTTTCTTTTATAGTGGGCAATCTCCCATGGAATTATGACATAGCGGCATGTGCATACTCTAAGACAACTCCGAGCCACAGATGCTAAACGGCATAGTCACAAGGCCAACAGTCAGAGGCAAATGCATATTGAAGTTGATAAAATGGCACTTTTTGAGATGGCTTAGCCACCAGGCTCATGAGGCAAAGCACCTGACGCACACAGGGGGAAAAAAAAAAAGCAAAGCTGACTATAAACGTGGAAACAAGGTGGTGTGGACTGATGAAAAAGGCAAGAGAGTAAAATTGCAGTGAAGTCTAGAAAAGGACAGAAAAGGGCGAATGTTTGCAGCCCTGGACAGTGCGAAGCACGAAGCAGTGGTGGCAAGAAGTGGAGGCACAGTAGAACTGCATGGATGGTTTTACCACACTCGATTGTGTTGTATGTGTTTCTTTACTGGTTTTTCTAAAAGACACTAAGGACACGAGAGATGATGCCATGTTCACGCAAAACTTTGGTTTTTCATATTTAATCAAACTTCAACACCCCCCTTGCACTACGTTTGTGGCCGCATAATATTTGTGCAAATGTGGCATTCTACAAGACTTAGCAAGGCTTAGACGAAATCGAAGCTGCGAAAACATAAAATGTGATGACTGTGATCACTAAAATAAACAATTAGCACATAATGGGATGACCAGAGCAGAATGGCAGGTATTTCTACACACTTGTTTTCTAAACTATGTTCTTTGTAAGAGGCCGAATTAATTGTCAGACAGCATCCCCAGGACGATACCATAACCAACAACTGATAAAATAATGACATTGTAAACATTTGTGCAGATCCAAGTGACTTCACTAAAGAGGGGTTCTACTACAAACTGTGGCCAACAAATGGGTTTGTAACCAAGTAAAGGTATACAAAAACACTTCTAATAAAAAAATCTGTGGATCTGTGACTGCCTACAATACTACCAGGCTGTGCATGCGGGTGCTGCGTTTATTCACTACTGCACAGGAAGACGCGCGCTGTTGAGAGTACTAAAATAATTTTGAAAATGAAGAGATGCCGACTAAAATCAAGTTTCCTTTTTAAGTGTTATAACTATAATACAATATCTTTACGTTCATTTCATTTTTAGTTTCCTTCTGACCGTTATCTAAGCATGAGGTTAGTAGTCGTTTATCATGACCAAAAGCTTCGATTGTGCTTTAAGATCCAGCCTGGTGCTGAGCAGGATTGGGTGCAATTGCGACTGAATTGGCTATGTAGCAACACCGGATCTTCACTGAGCTTGATCATTATTGAAAGTGCATGTGTCCCAGCGGTATTAGCTCTTTCTATTGCAGTCTTGTTCTGTAGCCTCTTCTGTCGCTTCTGTTCTAGCCATGTTAAGATTATGACATGATTGATATTGATATGCTATGAGCATACTTTCCTTCACTCGCTTATGTCATCATAGCTACTGCATGTTTCATATCCTCCTGACAAATGCAGAATGCTCTCAAGTGTATAAGAATGAGGTGGGTTTACCTGAATGTTGCTATGTACTTTCAAGAGTTTCCTAATTCAACTAAGGCGCAAAAAAAAAAGAAAAAAACTGTGAGCAACCTGTTCCAAATTATCTACTGTAAGCAACGCTTTTTTTTTCTCTACAGCTGAATATTAGTAAGTTATCAAATCACAGAAATTAAAAACCACAGAAAGATACCTTTAGTTCTGTGTTACTAGCAAACGTTGTAAACACCAGATACTTGATATGTTACCATAGCAAACATAAGGTATTAAATACTTTCCTAGGAATTAACAAACAATATAACTATTTCTTGCATCTCAGGTGACTTCACCGAGCAGTTTTTGGATGAAATTCAAGTGAGCTAATGATGAAGCATGTTAAACAAATGGTTTCAACAGTAAAAATGCTTCTACAGTTTTACAGAAGCCTGGGTACCACCTCTGACAACCTATGTGGCAACATCCTACACTTTTTAGTAACCTTTTATCTGGGTGCCACAAGACTGTTTAGTTACCTAGATATAATTGGACAGAGGCTGTGGCAGGCCCGCAATGGTAAAGAAGGTTCCCAGTTTGTGAATAAGCGTCACCTTTACCACTACCACTGTAAGAGAGCTGATATATGGGTAATTACAGTTTTAAGAATATACCTATTCTGTTTCTTTTTCAAAACCATGCAGGTCATTACTGTGAGCACATGAAAGAGTTCTTAAAATAAGAGTTGACAAATTGCAATGCCGTGCTTACCTGCATGAGAAAATAACAGTTAACACATTGGAAACAAAAATAATGATCCTTGAGACCTGGTGTAACACATCAGCTTATGTCAAGTCATGTCTAAAAGCGGAATGTCCAAATTACAGAAAAAAAGCATACATAGCAAAGAGAAGTTAAAGAGAATGCTCACACAAGGGGGTCATTCCAGCGGAAGTCTATTGGCCAGGCATAGAATTCACTGTCGTACTTGGCAAGCTCCATCTCGAATAAAGAAAGAAAATAATTTGTACCTCCATGAAGTGCATCCCCCAAAAAAAGAAACAAAAAATCATGGACAACCCTACCTTTGATTCTTTGCTCAGGTTTTGTTGAGCAGCCTGGAGGGCTCGCAAGAATTGACCATAGTCTGAACTGGCAATCCGCCCAATGCCTACAAAAAAAAAAAAAGTTTATGAAAATTCAGCAAATCATACAGCCACATTATTGGGAAATTTACACAAACAAAACCTCCAATACATAATAATGGGCTGAGAAAATTCTGGAGACTTCCTCTTATCTGATTGTTTCAATGAAACACTAATGTAACAGATCTCACCCAATGACATTGCATCCTTCACTAGACATACTAGAATCACCAGAAAGGCAACTATCCTAAAACCACTACTATTGTTTGCCGGACCTTAGTAGTGTAATAAGCAGTACAGTCACTATTACAAATATGAACATCTGGTACAATGCTTCAAAAACTATACATAATGAAAGATAACAGGCTTTGCTCCTCAGATAAAATTGCGAGAAAAACATCTAATTTGTAAACGTCACAATAGTTTACAACACTGCTAAATGAACTTGTCTGCTACCAATACTTGTATATGTTCCTGAGCAACAACTGCATTAGGGTATTATACCTACCTCTTAAGCAAATAGTACCAACCATGACCACACATATGACACCTGCCAGCCTGGTCAGGGCATAAACACCTTCAAATGTGACATAACCTGCACAAGAGAGAACAATGCTATACATATACAATTCAAACAAAAAATATCATGAATACAAAGCAGTTCTTCCTTTCTAAGAAAATTCAAAACTATATTGGCCTTAACATTCAGGATAAATACGGGCTTTTCTAAAGGAGCACTTACGAAATAAATTTCCAAGTCAAGACTCCTGTCAGGTTTCATCTCTTTTTTTTACCCCTTGTCCTCGATACATAAAGTGTGGCCTCATGTCAGGATGAAGCGCAGTATCTGTTTGATCTAAGACCCCAAGCAATATGTACTGGCTTAATGCTTATTTTATATCATTGTACCATACATCAGCCAACACCAGCCAATACTTCATCACCTTTGCACGCCTAAAATGGTACAACAGCCATTTCAAAAGTATGTGTTCGAAATTGATGTGTAAAGTAATAGAAGCTATTGCATGCATATAATAATTACATGGATGTAAACAGAATTTGTGCGAACAGAATTACAAAAAAGGAACAAGAAAAAAAATGAGTTGTATTATGGCATCAACAACACACCAAAGACAAGAAAAAAATGAATACAAGCCTATAAGCGCAAGTTGCAACTAGGATATTTCTAGCTCTATGCCTTACCTCTTCGGTACAGGACTGCAGCTATAATAGGTGAAGTGTAGACACCTATAGACCAAGCCAGTGACAGCTGCAAAATCAAATGCAAAAGAACTGGAAACATCTCCTAAGTCAGGAAGAAAAAACACTGAAAGAAGTTTTGTTATTTAAAAAAGTGCACTTGCAGTAGAAGTAAAATAATCCACACAAAATTTATAATAAAATGCCCTTCCAGCTACAGCCTGAAGAAGGCATGCATTGCTAAGAATTACATAGGCTAAAGCATATTGGCAAACTACAGTGAGAACCAACTTAACACCAAGCATCCCACTAAAACAGTACACAGCTAATAGCCACCCTGCTTGCTTACTCAATGACAAAGCCACACATGCTGAAAGCTTATGTCTAGCATGTTAGTAGTGTCATGAAATAGCACAAGAAAGACTCCAACATGTAAAAAGATCACATGCAAAGTGCCCTGTGTGAAAATTAATGATGCAGATATTCAATGTTCTGACAGAAGTGAACACCAAAGGTTCATGCAGGTTACTGCAGGCATTGCAGGCTCATCACACACACATGAATTTCCCAGACATGCTGGAGACAGTCTCAGATTTTTCCAAGAATATTTCTTCCATTTTACTGTAGCACTGACAGTACATTGCAAAAATAGTCATGATGATGTTATGGCTTAACAAACTTTATAGATTTGCACAAAAATTGTGTCATAAGAAAACTTAATTTCAAAATATTGATGCATGTGCAGAACAAACTAGGTCTGGAAAGTTCATGAGGGTGCTGCCTTAATATCTGAAAAGTTCAGGAAAATATATATTGTACATTTTAAAAACAATAAATCTAAAAAAAGGAAAAAGAAAAGCTTAATTCAATTTTGGTGATCGAACCCACGTCTTTCGGGTCAGCAGCCGAGCGCCGTAGCCACTTAGCCACCGCGGCGGGGCCTTAATTTAATTGGATATGCATTAAGGTACTTTAGGAGTAATATATACACCAAAAGTGATCAAAGTAAAAATGTGCCACATGATGCCTTTATCAATGCATATTATACATGAATTGTGGCCATGAATTTTTGCCAAAACAACCTCCGTGTTAAGTGAGAAAAATTTTTTTGAAGTATAAAATTTGAAGTAGTCATATTACACTTTGGTGCACAGCACAGAACCATTTGTGCTCTATCCGGGTGACACAAGCTATAATCCAGATACAATGGGCATTTAAGCATTCTTGTATTCTTGTCCCTAGAACACATCAGGTTATGGTGTTCACACTGCATGACTGTTAACTATATCTGAGCTCTCAAAGATGCCAGTGGTTCCCTTTCTGCATGACGCACAACAAATCACTGTTTCCAGAGTGTTCATATTTAAGCGTTTCTGAATGTATTCCAATGCCACTTTTGCAGTTTTGTTCGGCATGAAATTACTTAGGTATCAAGCAAAAAGGAATTCAGTGAAGTTCCGTGAAGTTCAGTAAAAAGTGAAGTTCAGTGAAAAATCTGTACAGTATTTTTCTGCCAGTTGCAGACATACCTTTAAAGAAACCATACTGGATATAAATGAATTTCATGCAAAAATGCATACTCTGAGGTTGATGTGAATAGAAAAGGTGAAAAATAAAACAAATGCTAATGCCAACCTCCAAACTCCACAAACATGCATGCTATATGGCAGCCAAGCAGAACTTCATGCCAAATAAATAAAAAAAGCAAGAAGGTTAAATTATCAAGCATTAGCATGGCAACACATTACAGTCGAACCCCAACAACATAGTAAGAAATGTATGAGTGTGTAAAACACATCAAAATGTAATAATGTGTCCAAGTGGTGAACTTGTAACCAGAGGGGACCACAGTATCTGGTACCATGTTGGAATGCATGCAAAAGAAATTAACAGAACTTAAGAATTACTATCACTGAGCGAACACGTTGTACTAAAGGAAGTTCACCACGCTTCCATGAAATGTAATAAAAACTACAGGCAGTTAAATACTACAAATTTTAAATATGCACCAAATATCGCTAATATCTGGGCTACAACCCTCTACCAAAAGGGGTCACTGTGCAGTTTGAAAACATGAAAATGGAACAATAAAAGATGCTTCTATATACTGGGCTGCCTGCCATTATGCATCACAAGTTGACAACTACAGCAAAAGAACCACACGTTTTACTAAGCACAGAGACAGTTTCAAACTATAATACTGTTTCAATAAAACAATGTTCCACATCGCCTTGACTTTTGCACAATGATGTAAATTTGCGCCACATTTCACATAATGCCCAAGCCTTGATGCCAGAGACCTGATTACAATGCATGCCCAGCACTGCCTGCCTTCGAAATCACAGTCTATTACACAGTAACACCATCATAATGTAAAGTGGGAAACAGTAAGAATTATAGCCTTGTGCACTTTTGTGTAGAGTCAGAGAAATGACATAACTGGATATACATCTCACAGCTCCACAAGTTTAAGCAGAGTATGGTGGTGTCCAAATGTTACCATCATTTTGAAGAACTGCGCTCAAACAAGAAAACTCAATTTGTTCATTAGTATAAGTTGTCAACACTGCCAGCATGCAATTTTTCTTTTTTGCCATGGTTTTTAGCACAGCCGATTCTTACGTACAGATTTTGTGTAACTACTCATGCATCCAAGTCACAAAAACCAACAGAAACAAGACCTGCCTCCATATTCACAACACAAAATTAAGCACTTTTTATGAAACACCAAGACCTTTAAAGCAGAGTAAATAAAGGCACCATTTGCAATTCAGTTTTTTTTTTTCTTGAATACAAATAAAGATGCCACACAGGCTGGCAGGAAAAAACGAAAACATATACTTCAAGAAACTGCAGCTCCTTAAAGGGTCCCTGAAATGGCCTGCACCGCAGATAAGAAAAGCAAAACACTGACTGATATGAATCACCCATCATCTTCCTGCAAGACCTTTTCGATCTAGTTATGTAGCACCAAAGATATCGGAAGTTGAAAACATTCACTTTCCTTTCCAAACTCACTACACTGGACAGAGCCAGAAAAAAATAAAGAATACAGGTTCAGACCCCGCTCCAACCCCTTGGCTTCGATTGTTTACATTTTTGGAGAGGGCCACACGCTCACGTGGGAAGGAGAATAAAGGGGAGACCGGAAGGAAGTGATGTGACGCCGGCTCCAGCTAGCTGCGCCCCCCCACCTACTTCCATCCACAAACGCCCTTGTGGTTTCAGGCAAGCCAATCACAGCCCCCTCATGACTGACGTCAAACAGAAAAATGTTGTCACAAGGCAGGATTCGAGCAAAAAGACGGACGGCGGTGGTCACCGCAAGGCATGAGAACGGGATTTGTAAACTATCGGGTCACTACTGAGGAGTTACACACAGCGTGCATGCTCAATGGCTACATACTGCATGCATTTGATACCCACGTTCAAAACAGCCTCATAGACCCTTTAACATGAACAATACAAATAGTCCTGTAGCTTTCTAAGTGCCCTGATTAAGCAATGAGAATGAATGCTTTTGCCAACCTTTCAACCAGCTCACTCTGAACTGTTTTTTCCTTAGTATACCACAAGAACAAAAACACTTTTCAAAACATTTTCAAAACAGAAGAAGTCTAACACACTGAAACAGCATATCTGGTATAAAAGTATAAAAATGGTGGTAAAGGAGGATATACTGATTAATTTCAATGTCTTCAGGTTTAAGTTATTTAATGCCCACCAAAATTTGGACACATCTTCACGGAACTGAACTCTTAATCAAGTTTTAGAGGCCGACCTAGGGTGACTACTGTCTGTTTTGTGCTCTGTTGCATAATACTCTGAAAGGATGCAGCACTTCTTTTTCTTCAATTCTAAAGGACAACAGGTAGTTGCACAATGCTGTCTTATGCTCACCATCAAACAGCTAAGTCCACTATAGCCCTAATGCCTCCACCAGTGACCTCCAATCACCCCTGTCATTCACAAGACAAAGACACCTTTAACTCTGCAAATTTCCTAACCTCATTAACTCACCTAATGCTTTTGCACTTCTGGCTACGCCTTCCTTTCGATACATTCCATTTTTTTTTTACTGTAATGCAACTGAAACACAATTTTACAAACAAATCCCGACACCCCAACAGCCACTTTACTTAATGTGTTCCTTATCTCAATTTCACAAAGCAAGGCTGACTACCTAAATTGATTTATGAACCTTCCACAAACACATTAAGAGGGGAAAGGTGAAAAATATCACACATGTACCCTCATGTGAATGTTAGAAAAGACAGGAGCCAAACGCAACAAGATCACAGCCAGTTTACTTTGCTAGCCTAAAAGATTTAGGTATGCCACGTAGGATTACTAACATACAACTCATCCGTGCAAATCTGTCTCAGGGAGGATATAATCCCTACTGAGATTACAGAGAAACAAAGCAGGTTGGTAGCCATGAAATGCTATAAATACACCCAGTTCAGAACATCCCATGATGAAGCTCACTCTTGATCAGCTAGCCTCATGCAGCACCTCGATGGGCTGCCTTCAAGTAGTGAGAAGAGTTTCACTGCTTTGATTCACACCTATCATTTGTGAACTTTGCAACTACAAAAAGACCTATGCCACAACAGGCCACAACAGGCATGGATATGACAGACACATGATGACGAGATTTTTTTTAGGCCTAAGACTGGCAAAGAACACCACTCAAAAAAGAACGATACAGAAGCTGTTGTACACTGTGTACCAGTAGCTACAGAGATTGCGGATGCTGTCTCAAATTGCCTCAAATTCGTAAGGCAATTAGCTAGGTCTTGGGAGAGAGCAGAAAAGGCTCCCACTGCTATGTCAAGCTGTGAGAATTAAGTGACACCTACGCTTGCAACCACACACCCAAGAAAATAACTTATTTACTACAAAATAAATTTACACCTTGCTCCAAATATTTTTCAATTTCTCAGTTTAACTAAATTCCTGATTTTACTTAAGTTTTGCCATTTTTTGTTGACTTTGTAAAAATGGGTTTCAATAACTGAAACCACCAGTTAGCTCTCCAATGCTTCACATAGCCTGCCCACGCTCACTCCTTTCTCTTAATTTCAGCTGAAATATGTTTAACCGACATTTGTTCTTCAATCCCGTAGTTTTCAAATGAAGTTTATTGAAATCCTTGCCTTTCCCAAGTACCTAAATTGATGCATGCCCCTTTCCAACCTTTTCTTGATTCACTCTACTACAAAAGCTAACCAAGCTAACCAAGCAGACTTTTTTTTTGCACCAACCAGTCATTGTTAACTTAATGAAGAAATTTCTTAAAAGGGCCAAGCATTTGCATGCACTTTTTTATGCATGCATGACTGACAGAAATGGGTAGAAGCAAAAGCATGACATGATCTCCAGAACCTAGTGAAAGCCAGTGGTGTTCTCAGAGGCCAAAAAATTTGAGACTCTGCTCTAAGCCATGCTGCTTTTGTATTGCAATGTTATGACTACAATTTTCCTTTATATTTTTGCTGTGCAGTCCTCAGTTTCATTTCAAGCTTTTTCGTCACCCTCCAAACTTCAGCCCGAAAGGTGAATACTGGCAAAATACACTGGTTGTACATTCACCTTTGAGAGATATTAGTAAGCTGCTCTACATCAATGTGGAATGTCAGCCAAATACACTCAAGCACATTATATATTCCTGCTATATATTGTGCCATTTTCATAGCTTCCATCTGCCATGGCTTACCCAGAGAGATGTACTTACCCACTACTTCCTATATCTCACTGCCCAATATAAACCGTTTCTCCTAAGCACCGTTGTTCAACATTACCTTAGTTTTCTTGATATTCAGTTTCAAATTACAACTGTACTTAGCCTACTGAACAAAAATCCTGAAGTTCAGTACATCTACCTAATTTACTTTCCCCAGAATTCCGCACTTATGCTCATTTTTGTTGCAAGTGAAGTCAAGCACTTTTATCAATAAAGCAACTGCTTACAGTTATGGTGCCTCAGCTTGCACCTGTATTTTGTCCCCATGGTTGCATGAAAAATATGACTTCATAAAAGCTGTGTTGAGCTTCAATGACACTGTGACTGACATTAGTTCCTCTCGGCAAGACGCCAAGACCCAATTCACGAGATTTCCAACAGTGCTTAGTCCCCTTAAAGGGGTGATAAATTCGAACATAAAGTGACTTCAGATCACTAGGTTACCCTTCAAGGATGTCAAATATGACAATTTCACCAAAAATGGGGCCTTGTTAAGAGGAAATACAGTGACCAGCAAGTAACTGTGACAACTCGCCATGCATTTTTCTGTACTATGGCACTACAAGTGATTACGATTTTGTAACCAGCAACTGTGTTTACTAACTGAGAAACAGCACTTAGAGGATAACAAAACAACCTGTACTTTAAGTCTGCATTAGAATAGCACAAGGCAAAGCACAAAGACCATCAAAACACTGAAAAAGCCACAGTCGCATAATCCCACATTATGCAGTTCCATGATTTCTCGATAAATGTTAGGATACTGACCACTCTGGCACAAAATATAAATTTGTTCCTACAGTTTCAAGTTTCTCGGTTAAAAAGAAAGCTTTAAGCTTTCTGTGCAGAAAAAATTTGAAAATAATTGGAACAGGCCCATTACTCCGCTGCACTAAAGTAAAATGCTCAGGACTACGGTTCACAGTCTGTTTAAAATATCCACTTTATTTTAAGTTGATCTGAAACAGCAGCACAATTTTTAACTACATCCTGCACAGCCCATCACATTGAACACTACCGGAAAACTCAAAATGCTACAGGCAAACTGAAACTAGCTATCTGAGGTTAGATACTATTTGCACAAACACTAGTAGCCGAGATCACTAAAAGGCATATTAAAGCAGTGAACACAACAGGTTACACTAACCATTATAAACAGTTTTTACCAGCTTGCAAGAGTATGCAAGCCTGCAATAACTGATTTATACTTCTTATTACGACAAACACAATCCACTCCATGCAAGAAGGTAAACTGGACAAACTTTTTGGTGCAGAAAAACGCAGCATAGCAGCACAGTAGTCACAAAGTAAAGACAAGCAAAATGCAAGAACAGGCAAGAAAAAAGGCCAATAAGACGTGCAGGACATGAAGACACTCCAAAACAAGGGAAGTAGGAAAAGCACACCAAGCAACACTAGTAAGCGATGCAGGTGGCCAACACTTACGGCGAAACTTACGGATCGTATTATGTTATCACTGTAGCCTTCCACTCCATTAGGCTCATAGCTGCGACCCTGTTGAAAAGAAATATCCCAAAACACCTGAATCACACAAAATAAAATAGCTGCAGAAGACACACTAATTGGCAAGTTGGTTAGTTATAATTCTCAGAGAAACACCAAGAGAAAAAGACATGAACAAGAAGGGCAGCGGGACAAGTATACTCCGTTCATTGTCTTGTCTTCTTCTCACACTTTTGTGAAATAGTTGCATAAAAAAAAAAATGACAGAACTTTATTCATTGCACACAAGGTTTCATTTCAAGCAACAAAAACAATAAAACTGCAGGCAGGAAACAAAATTGTGCTGCCAAATTGCTAATACTAGCATTGCTTTGTAATTCAAAAACTTAATGCTGCAAGAATTTTCTTTATTTTATGGCCATGCTTAAAAAAGTAAAAATAGAAGCCCATCTACAGAATCACTGTAACAAGTTCTAACTATATAATGAAAAAGCTTCTGCTGCCAAAAATAAAACTCATCTTACACAGCTTTCTTGCCACTTGCCAAAGGCTAACACAGAAAGTAAAACCAAATGTGTTTGCTAAGTTACCCCCTTTCCTGCACATTGTTCAAGTTTTCTATCCTATGCCTGCATTAACTAAATACAAAGATCAGTAATAGAATCAGACTAGTACTGCTTAACGGAGCCCTGAAACATGCCAGCTGCACATTCTTTGTCAGCAACACTTTGTCAGCCGAGTGCCAGGAGTGTTCCTGATGCTGCCATGGGCATGACCCTGTACCTTCCACATGAAGAGAAATAGAAAGCCTCAGATTAAAAAAAAAAACTGACTCAGGGTCGCTTCAAATGGTTCAAATTAAATATCCTGGTCTGGTATTTATGCCCCTTGGCCAGAATAAGATGTCAGCAGTGGCAGATGGACATGAAATCATGACATTACATTTAGTGCAAGCTGATGTCAGCTGGGCCACATAACAATCCACTGGATTACGCAGGCATCCCATTATATAATAAAATTCATGAAGTCAAAGGGTTCAAGTGATTTTTCTGAAAAAACTGGTGTGGCAAGCCAGTGTGCACAAGCTTTTATCCATTCTAGTAGGTTGTTCCCGGAAGTAACAAAAATATAACATTGATAAGCACAGTAGACACAGTGTGTCTAATACCCATGCTACACAGGCGTTTAAAAAAACTGGAGGAGACACTTAAGCTCCACCTTAAGTATATGACGCGATAGCATTAATAGATTAATGGACACATATGCAAAAGTGGTCATTTTCTACTTTACATTCATAGACCCCTCGGAGTCCTCATATCACTTCTGGTGCAGTGATGCAGCAGTTTCAGCGACGCACCACTGCCCTGCGATGGCAGGTGTGCCCACCGGTAAGGTGAGGCTTGCGTGACCCAGGTTGCTATTCCGAGCAACCTCTTGTGACCAATAATTAATTTAACTGCCACCTGCCACGGTGGGAAGTTTGCCCATAATCTGGTGAGCAGGTTGTGATGCCACAAAGTCACATGACCTAGGTGCCCACCTGTCACCCAGGTTGCTTCTCGGGGAATTTTTCATGGATTTTTCACCCATGGCAAAAGACGGTGACGCAGACGACGACACCAGCTTTTCTGCAACATGGGACCCTTAATGCTACTGCACAAATACTATCGAACCGAATGTCATTCAACTCAACTGCTGATTTTGGGCTCGCACACAGTTTTTCAACAGCATTCGGTTGAAATGACATTAAAGTCGGCGGACTACCAACCACTAAGACATTCGTGAGTTTCAAATGAGTTCGTAACACAAGCACGTACCCTCCTGCAAAACTAAAATTTATGACTAAATATGTCCTTCTAGTTAAGATATTTTACACACATTACATGAACTAGTCTTTCTTTTATTTCCTGTAGCCTATGTAGCTGCAAAACATAAAGCTCACCTCAGTTTCGGTGCCCAAATAGCAGCCCCCTTAATGAAACTGAAGCGGTCATCGGCAGCACCTCTCCCATCATCATTGAGAAGCATAAAACAGCAGATACCATGGACATAAAACAAGCAAATTGATAAAAACAACAAAACGTTAAGGCAGAAGTGCCATTGCAATATAGTGAGTTATGTCGAAGTTTCTAAATGCCTTGGGGAATTCTCACGCCGCACCATGGAACTCCACAGAATTCAAATGCTAATCGAAGCCTTGAATATCGTTACACGAATGCTGTTTCAACGTGCCCATGTAGCACAGGTATTACCCCCCAAACCGACTGAGAAAAAGACATGTCAACTTGCCCATGTAGCCCAGGTATTACCCTCCAAACCGACTGAGAAAAAGACATGAGTATGCAAAGGTGCAGGCTTCATAACACATAATTAGCAGTACTGCCATAAGTTCTTTCTTGACATGGCCATGATGAAACCAACAGTAAAATACTGACTCGCACAAGAAATGAGCTCCTTGCAGAAAGAGAAAAACAAAATATTTCTGTTAAGGGCTCTACAGTAAAAGACTCCAAAATATTCTTTCAATTTCAAATAGTTCTCATAAGACAAAAAAATTGGCTGTGGTTTAGCTCTGGTTAAACCTGGAGTGATGCGATAGCTACAGCTGGCCGAGTGGAACTTGCAGAGTCAAATTGCAAAGTCAAGTCTTTTGCCGCTGCGTTTCGCTGGGCGTTCCTTCTTCTTCTTCACACCTGGACGTGGATTCACAGTTACTGCGCAATTTACTTTCCTCAAATTCATTTTCTTCATTATGGCCCCTCTTTCTGTTTCTTCTTTCACTCCCACTTCCTCCCTTCCTCTACAAACGGATGATGGGTGCCCACCGAGATATGCGAGAGAGTTACTGCGTAATTTCCTGTCCTCAAATACAATTTTCATTTTCTTCATTACGGCCCCTCTTTCTCTTTCTTATTTCACTTCCTCCCTTACTGTGCGGTGCGGTTCAGGTGTCCACCGAGGTGCGACCACGGCCAAGGTGCAACCACGGTGAAAGTGTGACAATGCTGAAGAGACGAAGCTGTTGGTGTAGTGTAGCTGTCACTACAAAATTGTACTCCCTTGCCACTGCTCTAATTACAGTTTTCTGTAAACTCCCACCACACTATCTGGCTCACAGCAAGTGTATTGCAACAGCAGGCGTGCATGTGTGTGTGCATGCGTTTACATGTGAGAAAGTGTAATTTAAATGACAGTGGCCACGCTTTATCTGTCAAAGCTTCTCCATCTACCCGACCTTAATACTCCAGAGCACATCACACTGCTGCTTTGAGACTTCATGTTCAATGACTTGGTCAACTACCCAAATATTTCCCTACTAACTGCCTAAACAATGACAATCATAAATTGTGGGGTTTAATGTCCCGAAGTGACACATGGGCTATAAGGTATGCAGCAGTGAACGGCTCCAGATTAATGCAGACCACCTAAGGTTCTTTAACATGCACTGATATTTCATAGCATACCGGTGCCTTTTGCATTTCGCCTCCATCGAAACAAGGCCACTGTAGCCGGTACTGAATCTGCAACCTCCGACTCAGTAGCCGAGTACTCTGAACACTGAGCCACCAAAGTGGGTGAAGACAGATGATGATCACAGATAATCATTTTTTTTTGGGGGGGGGGGGGGGGGGGGGGGATCGAGTTAAAAAATGAATCTGATGTTTAACTAGTATTCACATGCCTACATTTGTACAATTACACAACATACAGCCTTGATGAGTGTGCAATGCATTGTTTTGATTAGGTGCATTTCTAACACCTGTGACAAAAAGAGCAAAATGATGACTAGAGGCCGGATTTTTAGGCACTAAAAAGCACGTTTTAGGCGCCATAAATAGGTGGCTAAAATTGCATTTTAGGAGAAAAATAGGCATATAAACTTTATCAAAAGTGCACACAGTTCCGAACTTCAGCGCGCAATATCTGCCGTAAAATAAAACAAAAACACAGCAGGAATGATTTGGGACCTTAAGCAAGGTGCGAACATTAAAAGCAGTTTTTTTTAAGGCTGTCGCGCAACTTTTTGTACCATACACATGCTTCAGCAGAGCAAAAGGGACAGTTACCAATCCTTTTAAAACACTTTGGTATACCTCGAAACAAACAATTCGCTTGTCGTGTACAAAAGTAGAAACAATGAACACCTTAACAGGAGGTCATGTATTTAGAAATTGATAGAAACATTGTCAATGCAAAGCATCTGACAAATGTGTTCAGTCTTCGCTCACACAGGAATTGAACTTATTCATTGCAGGCATACACGATGCTTCAACATTAATAAATATGTTGTCATTTGTGTAAACAGTGTTTTATAGTTTGTGGCTTCACGTGTCTGGAGCCACGCGACTATTAAATGGTGCTTGCCATTAGAAGGGTCTGGAAACCATAAATACGAGATGCTAGAAAATGTTGCACACAGTGCTGCTTGATGCGGAATATGTCGAAAAGAATCATAGTTTTGCACGGGCCTACGTACATCCACGAGGATCCACGGTAAAATAAACGTCATCCATCTAGAAATCACTGTTAAAGCAATGGAAGCAGTCATTGAGTCATTTACTCTATGATTTGAGTGCACGAATGCATTTTCGTATGCATGCACGACTGCCAGCTGTCTAGTGTGGCCTGCTCCAACAAGATTACCGCCAAATGCCATTTGATGAAGATGGCATGCGGCTGGGGCACAAGGAACGAAAATAAGGCAGGTTACCCAGGTGGAAATTTTAACCAATTAAACTGTTTCCAGCAGGTTTATGGAACATTTTACAGTTGGTTTCAATTGGAACCAACTGGGAATTATTTGGACGAACCTATAACTTGTTCTGTATACTTTCCGAAATGTGGTGCCATCTAGTCAACTACCACTTTAACAGCCAAAGTCATCAACAAGCTGCTACGATAAAATGGCAGAAAATAGGAAAAGGTTGCTTCGATATTTTCGGCCGACGTGGTTGGTATTGTGTACACAGCCGGCGTAGGTGCAGTGTTCACCACAGCCAACTGACGAGGTCATCTCATGTTGCCACGTGCGTGTTCTACTCAAAACCGAAATGGATTCGAAAGCAAACAGAATTTGAAAGCAAAACCACAGCGTATTTAAGGCCCCTTTTCTGTAAAATAGGGCATTTTTAGGCACCGACGTCGGAAATAGGCATTTATAGGCACTGACACCCAAAATAGGCATTTATAGGCTCTATAAAAACAGTATTAAACATATTGTCAACACCTAATTCGTGCTCATATGTAAAAATGGTGCGCCTACGAAGCGTTGAAAAAAATAGGCATTTGCCTAAAATCCGGTCTCTAATGATGACACAGAGGCTATTTGTTTATGAGAGTTCAAACTGCACGAGAGCAAGAACAGGAAACTCACAACAAGACAGGAGGATAAAGGGATAATCTGTGCAAGATGTTCTATAGCAGAGGCATGAGGCTGTGCTTCATGCCAATGCTGCATGTCATATCAGCCTAGGTGAATACATCGAAACCAGAACAGGTAAAGCCAAAAGACACATGTTATGGATTATTACCTGAGCCCCTCCATGTTCGCGGAAAACCAGCTGTTTACAATTAACAAGTCTTCACATTACTGCACTAATCATAGTTCCACCCATGGCTGAATGCAGTAATTTGAATAATATGTGCTACTGTTGGTGTTTCAATGTAGATGAATAACAGACATGTTCAGACGGTATGAAAAAATATAAAGGCCTGAATACAAGTATGGACACGCTATTTAAACACATCAGTTCATGCTGCACACATTTATGTGTGCTTGAACAAGATGAGTATAGTCATCATTAAACCACTAACACTGATGTATTTACACCTATGCATATGTAACCCTGTATGTCTTTCAATATACCTTTTTAGGAATAATTAAGATCCACAGCAACCACAGTGATTTATAACCACACCTTACTGACTCATGTTTGCTTCTATCAATGCACAATCACCAAGCCCAGTCACGAAGTACAAAATACAACAGCTGAATACGTCACTGCATTCAAACACTTTTCTAATTTGAGAAATGTTACAGTCCGTAAAAGAGGAAGAAAATATAACCTGAAGAAAATGGGAATGCAGCTGTAATAAAGTTTATCCTAATTCATGTAATGAAGTTCATTCAAATAAAAATCTTACTTTCACTTTTTTTTTCTTTTTTTACAGGGCTTATGATTAGTTCTCTAAGCTTCTTGATGCTTCAAGACCAAGACTGTAAACGCTATCAAACTCCGAAACGCAAATAGTTCGCACAAAAAGTGAAAACTTCTACACGGACATATCAGGATATGAAAACAAGTACTATGTCACATATACTCCTATCAGTTACTTCTAAACAATAGGTTAGTGCTCGCAGATGTATACATATTTTACTTTCTCAGTGAAAAAACAAGAAAGACAAAAACGCAACTTCCGAGCGGCATCTAGGCGTACACATTTCAACTCGGGGCGCAAACAACACACAGGCCACTCAAGATTAGGCAGATAAAACGAAAAGAGCGGGCCGAAGATTTCGCTGAGATATAACTACCAGCTGATACATATACTTCGATGAGCGATCTACAAGATTAAGGTGCGTCGTCCAACTCGGTTCTCATAAAGCCAAGCCTACGTCCTTGCACGCATAGATACAGCGCATGAGAAACTCTTCATGTGTATGACCCTGAGTGAACCCCAACCGAGAAACTAGTTTCCTGGGAGCGCTTTTCTTATTCGTAAGATAAGGAAAACGGAGGGTCGTAATAATACCGGGACATTCTGTACTAAAAGCTGCAATTAAGTTTTTCCTCAACATGGTGACAGGAAAAAAACCACGACGCTCGAAAATCTTCAGCTGCAATGACTCACAAGCAACGCCACGCTTTTATAATCGCGTATCTATCGCGATCGAGTTAAGGGCTATCGCACAGACCTTTTAGTTCCTTTTTGGCATGCATAAAATTCGCAACCATCGTAACCCACCGATTTTATACCGATGGATCCAACGCGAGCAAACAGCGTCCCAGACGCTTGAGAAGGCAGCCAAACTCACTCCACTGTCTCCAGCTTTGTGACTTCAACAAAAGCAAGGCCCCTATTTATAACCGAATATGAAGCTTCCAGTCGAGTCAATTTTTTGTACTGAATGAACGCAAAAAAAAAAAAAAAATCCTTAAAAGCACAAGCGCAGCGTCCGAGACGCGCTAGATTTCCGTACAGCCTTCCAGACGCACAAATAGCCAAACTCACTTCGCAGTCTACATTTCTGAGTTCTACAAAGGCGAGGTCAGGCACATATAACTGGATATTTCGATTAATTTAGTACCGCATGGATGCACCACAGAGATTGCTTAAAACGACGAACGCGGCGTCCGAGACGCGCTCGATCTCTGCGCTACCGAGGCACTACAGAATTTAGTCCAACTCACTTCACGGTCAGCAGTCTTGTGAATCCTATAAAGGCGAGGCCCGTATATATACTTGAATATGAAGCTTCCAGCCATTTTTATAACTCACTGGCATTTAACTCAAGACACGACAAAAGGAAACCCCGCACCCAGCAAAGGTGCACTTCGCACCCGGTCGAACTGAACCCTGCCAGTCTCTGCGCGAGCCGACTCACATGAGTAAATGAACTGCCTTCTTTTTTGTTTGTGCGGTTCAACCCATCCGGGTCCTCCCTAGGTTTGACTCCGCCCCTTAGAAATCCCTGTCCCTAGGGGTAATTCTCTTCCCCTGTCTACATTTGTTTGTGTTTTTTGTCTAGCTGAAATAATATTTTTTTTTACTATATTTACAAACAATGCATTTCAGAACAATGCTTATTACTTTTATAGAAGCTTTTTACAGTTTTTTTTTTCATGTAAATTGAATTTGGGCTTTTATTTGTGCATGATCACGTGACTTCATTGTTTTGCACACTTCGATATTCTAACGGTCCTCTCGTGTCCGTTGTGCGAGCGTCTTCGCTGGTCTTTTAGGCTGTGCAATTGCTGTAGGGCTGATTGCACTGTTTTATTACCTCTTTCTGTCGCAGCTCCGTTGAGCTTTCTTTTGGCCGTTGCCATATTCATAGTTCCTAGTTGTTAGCGCAGTTGCGCGTTCTCTGTTTCACGCTGTTTTATAACCGCTTTGTTCAGTAGCAGCTCTGTTGCGCTTTCTTTTGGCCGTTGCCGTATTCTGTGTTGCGCTGGGTGCGCACTTTTCTAATTGTTAGCGCCGTTGCGCATTCTTTATTTGGCAATATAAATTGTGTTTGTGTCTGTCGATGAGGTGCCCTTGTAGGAATGGAGGGACCAAGTGCACCACCCGCCGAGTCACCTGCACCACCCGCCGAACCACCCGCCGAGCCATCTGCACCACCCGCCGAACCACCCGCCGAGCCACCTGCACCACCCGCCGAGTCTGAACCTGCGCCTGATAAGTATCTGTGCCCAGTGTGCCAAGCTGAGTTTGCTTTTGAGAGTTCTCAAAGGAGGCATTTGCGAAAACAGCATCCCGAAGCTATAAGCTCTCTTTGTTTCGCGAAAGGCTCCTATTCTTGTGACCAGTGTACTAATGTAAACTTTGCCCGCCGTGGCGAATTGTTGCAGCACCACGAGCAGAACCATGGGTTCGTGTCGAGACTAAGTACGCTTCAGTTTTCTTCCTATTCAGGTGAGGAAGATGCACGCGTTCTTGGCGTTCTTTTTTTTGTGCATGCACGAATAAATGTTAGCTTGCGTAGACCGCTCGCGTAGTGTTCTGCGGAGGAAAAGGGAGCGAAATTTTGACAGCGCTTCCAGGTACTTACATGAACGACAGAGGTCAGTGCATTGCGAATTGCTGGGTAAAGCAAGGAATAAGCACAGCAAGCGCAGGACGACTCCTGGTTAATGCTATTTGCAGGCACAGCAGAAGCACAGGATGCGTAAAAAAAAAATATCGTGAGAAATGCATACAAATAAGAAGCATTATGCGCCTCATTGCTTCTGCTTATCTGTTGTTTATAGCTCTCTCCTCTGTAATTTTAATGCGCAATGTGGAGCAACAGTTTACCTCTTCTTTCTGTTTCGGCAAACGTGCAGTATTCGAGGGTGAGAACTTGGACACAATGGAGCTACAAGCTTGCACGTTCTTGCTTAGAACTGGCGAAATGATTATCTTTTCTTTCTGTGAACAGTTCACGTAAACTGTATTATTCACTAAGAAGTCATCAGTGCTGTCTCTGTGCTCTCAATAAAGGAGCATGGCTCCTTTCTGCATGATATTTATATTGCATGTGCAGGGTACTAGTGCAAATACAAAACTAATTTTAATGCGCAAACCTTGCTTGCCTCATTGAGCGAAAACTCGTTTGTGTGTGTGTGTTAACATTCAATGGTACCTGTAAAACATGGCATTCTCATGCAACCTGGCAGGTAGCACTTAAATTAATGATTGGCTGCGGGAGCAACCTACGAGGCAGGTGGCCCACCTACATCACACGACCTTGTGGCGTCCTCAAACCCACCCATTGCAAACTGTCCAGTGGGAAAGGTCCCAGCTAAATGAAAGACTGGTATTTGGGAAGAGCAACGTGGGTCATATAGAGCTGCCGCTGGGGAGCACCTGCCATTGCAGGGCAGAGGCGTATGGCTTATCCGCTGCACCACTGCAACAGGAGGGGTATGAGGACTGTCAGGGATATAAGAATCTAAAATAGATAATGACCTTTTGCATATACGGGAATTAATCCACATGCTATCGCGTCATACCCTTCTGGTGGAGTTTGTTTCCCCTCCGATTTTTTGTACTGTAATTTGAAATGTCTTCGTGTGCAGCCATTGTTAAAATTCCTTATTGTCTACAGTATTGTGACCGTCAACACAGCATTTCCTAGCCTGGGGTAGCCCGCAGTTGTGTCATTGCAATAGTCCCTGACTTCAACACCTGTATTTGTGGGGCTTGCTTCGCTTCCATCAAGTACTGGTTCAACTGCTTGTAAAAAGGGTCTGCACCGGTCATGAACACGGTGTAAAAATAGTTTCGGTGTTGACATTGGCTGTCTGCCACTGCGGAGAGCGCGCATAGATCATGTTTGCCCTCTAGTATATGCGCACACTGGCGCGGGGGCTCAGCGCAGTGGTGGCCATTCACTTGCAGAGTGGCGGACGCAGGTGAACGGTTTGCACGGCTTTCGGTCCCATTTTAGGCTTTGTTTTTCGGTGTTTTGCACTGCAAGAGTGCATCACAAGGTGTGGACGTTTAGGTTCATGCCTTCGATGTTGTCGTAGGCACTGTGCGCGAACAAAGTTTGGTAGAACTAGCTTTTGTGTTGCGGTTTGGGACCAGCTGCAGTGATTGTGCAAACCCACGTGGTGGTGTGGGCTCACACCTTGGACGGCTGTTGCGGCCTATGTACATGGCAGCAGAAGCTGACCATACGTGATTATACTCCAAGTGCAGATCGGACTACCAGAGTTGTCCAGACCAAGTGTCGCTCTTTAAAGCTGCGTTTGAGCCCGATCGCCTAGAACTTTGGTTCTAGGCGAGGATAGGAAATAAATATCCCATCTGCCCTGAACAGGTAGGATAATTCGATCCGGTGACCACATCTGCGCAAAGCATTTTCCCGAGCTTACACTATAAAATCGTACTATGCCAAGTTTAATGGCAAGGCAATTTTAAATGCACCCAAGAAACCGATCCTTTTGGCTGATGCTGTGCCCAGTATTTTTCCCAGATGTCCCAGTCTGACAAAAGAGGCAAGTTCAAGAAAGCCTCCTAGATTGGATTGTTAAAACGTTTATTTGGGGCCTGCAGTAGAGCGCACGCGCGCTTCGGACGGGGCCTATGTCATCCTCTGGGCACCGGCCGCGCGGCCTGGGTCCCCGCTCGCCGTTGCCGGCTCGCTGGGTCCCTGCTGGGCCAGCGCCTCGATGACCTGCTGGACGGCCCAAAGTTGTTCCTCTTGTTTGTCGCTCCCTGCGGCTGCTTCCAGTCGTGGCGGGATCCTCCCAGACTTAGCTTCTTCCTGGTACTTGCTGCAATTCCACAGAATGTGTGCGAAGCCGGCCGTCTCCGTTCGGCAGACTCTGCATTTGTCTGTCGGGTGCGTCTCAGGATACATTCTGTGCAACAGCGACAGGCTGGGGAATGAGCCCGTCTGTAGCTGTCTGAATAAAACGGCTTGCTCTCGACTGAGCCCCAAGCAAGAGGGTGGAAGGGTTCTGCGAGCTAGGCGAAACGCCTTGGTTATTTTGTTGTATTCGGTCATTCGGTCCTTGGTGCTGAACCACAGCGGCCAGTCGACCAAGGTGCGGTCCGTTAGCGCGCGCGCCTCGGCGTGTGCCGTCTCGTTGTGGTTGGCGTTGCGGTCTGACGCCTTGCCCGCGTGCGCCGGGAACCACTTGATTCTCACTTGTTTGCTGCCATCGTCGTTCTTGGTTTCCTGCAGTATGCGCACCGCTTCCTTCGCTATCCTGCCTTTGGCATAATTTCTCACCGCCTGCCTCGAGTCGCATAGCACCGTGTGGCAGTCGCGGTCGGCGATGGCCACCTCCTCCGCTTGCTCTGCCTTGGGGCATCTCGTGCTGGTGGTCGTGCTAACGGTGCCTGTGTCGTCGACGACGACTGTCGTGAAGCCGTGTATCTTGGCGTACTCAGCCGCGTCAACGTAGCGTGCGTGTGTGTCGGCCGCGTGCTGGTCTATCAGCGCCTTGGCTCTCGCTGCTCTCCTCCCTTTATTATACTCCGGGTGCATGTTGTTCGGTACCGAGTCCACTCTGATGTTGCGCCTGATCTCATCGGGGACGGGGAGCTGCGTCTGCTCCCTGCCTTGATATCCAATTCCCAGGTTGTCCAGGATTTTCCGGCCGGCCTTGGTCATAGACAGTCTTTCGAGTTGTGCGGCGCGTTGGGCCTCCGCTATCTCCTCTAGCGTGTTGTGCACCCCCAGCTGCAGGAGGCGTTTGGTGCTCATTGTTTCGAACAGTCCCATTGCCGTCTTGTAGGCTCTATCTTGTTTCTCTCGGTCTTCTTCCACTTGTGGTAGGCCGCCACGTACGCTACGTGACAATGACGAACGAGTAGATCAGTCTGATGAGGCTCTCTCTCGTCATTCCGCTTTTCTTGTTCGTGAGTCGTTTGAGTAGTCTCGTGGCGTTCGCCGCTTTCGCAATGAGTCGGGTGACGGTCTCGCCGTTTCTGCCATGCGTCTCGATCGTCATTCCCAACACTCTGATCTTGTTGACTCTTGGGATCGCGTTTCCCTCTCTGGTCTTGACTTTGATTGCCTCGTACTCTCTCGGGCTGCTCTTTGGTTTGCGGGACCTTTGCCGGGCGGGTCTTGATGGGCGGGTAGATGAGGAGCTCCGGCTTACTCGGCGAGCATCGGAGCCCCGTTCCGTCGAGTTGGTCTTCGATCGCATCAATGGCCACCTGTAGAGTGGATTCGATCTGGGCATCGCTACCTTCTTCCACCCACAGCGTTATGTCGGCGGCGTATATCGTATTTCGGACTTCCTTGATGTTCCTGAGCCTTTCGGCCACTCCTATCATCACGAGATTGAAAAGCACCGGCGAGATGACCGATCCCTGAGGTGTGCCTGTGCTTCCCAGCTTCTTTTCCTGTGCTTGGAGGTCCCCCCGCTCTGAGCTTGGCCGTTCTGTCCGTGAGGAAGTCTTTGATGTAATTGTATGATTTCTCTCCCATGTTGTTTCGAGACTTGGGATAGGATCGCCGAGTGCTTCATCTTGTCGAAGGTGTTCTGCAGGTCGAGTCCCAGTATTGCTTTGTTGTCGCCGGTGTTGCCGTCGATGATCTGGTGCTTGAGTTGTATCATGGCGTCTTGGGTACTTAGATGCTGCCTGAAGCCAATGATTGTTTCCGGGTAGAGATCTTCTTTCTCGAGGTATTCTTGCCACCTGTTGAGCAGGACATGTTCCAACACCTTGCCCACGCAAGATGTGAGCGATATGGGTCGGAGGTTATCCGTGTCGGATAGCTTGCCCGGCTTGGGGATCAGGATGATCTTGGCCTTCTTCCACTGCGTCGGCAGCGTTCCCGTTTTCCAGCATTTGTTGTAATAGCTCGCGAGGCTTTCTCTGGATTTGTCGTCGAGGTTCTTAAGCGCCTTTTTGGTGATGCGGTCCAGCCCGGCCGCCGACCTGCTGTTGAGGTCCTGCAGTGCCGTGCGATCTTCTTCTACGTCTATATCTCTGTCGAGACGGGCCTTGGGCAGCCCCCCGTGGCACTCTGTGGGTGTAGTTGTCAGGTATCTGTCGCTGATGCGTTTCGCCACCTCATCAGCGCCGTGTTTAGTGACTTCTCGATGGATGAGTTTCGCCAGTCGGTCCCTTTGGTGTGACTTAGTCTTGGTTTCGTCGCGCAGATGCTTCAGCAAGTTCCATGTTTTCCTCTTTTGCATCTGGCCATCGGCGGCGTTGCATATCTCGTTCCACTGTTGCGCACATAGCGTGCGACAGTGGTCCTCGATTGCTCTGTTGAGTTCTGAGACTTTCTTTCGTAGCCTACGATTAAGGCGTTGTTTCCATCTGTTGAGAATGGACTGCTTGGCTTCGATGAGGTGGGCCACTCGGCTATCCATTCTGTTCGTTTCGAGGTCTGTTTCTATGTCCTTGGTTGAGTTTCGAACGTCTTGGAGGATCTTGTTGGTCCACGTGTCGATGTTGTCGATTTCGATCTCTTCCGCCTCCTGATTTCTGTTATCTCTGAAAGCGGTCCAATCGATCCACGTATGTTTCCTGACGTTGGTACTGCTCTGCTCCGGTATGACGATTTCCACGATCATGTGGTCGTTGCCGAGGTACACCCCCGTGTTCCTCCACGTGATCGTAATCGGTTCGTTGTTCTTGACAAACGTGAGGTCTGGGCTGGTATCTCGGGACAGAGTTGCCAATTCTCGTTGGGTAAGCCGGGTCGGTTATGAGGGTATAGCCGAGTTCTGCCACGTCTTGGGATAGGTTTCTGCCTTTCGCATTGCTCTTGACGTAGCCCCACGCCGGATCCATCGCATTAAAGTCGCCGCATGCGATCAGCGTGCTCTGGCCGGCCGTCGTGCTTGCCTTGTGAAGAATGGCTTTCAACTTCTGCAGTCTCTGCGATGGGTTACTGTAGATGTTCAAAATGAAGATGCTGTTTTTTCTTTGCTTGGTCGGTATGAGTTCAGTGAGCATGTGTTCGATCCTGACGTTGCTTAGCCGGTGTTCGACGAAGGTGTGTCCCTTCCTGACCAGGGTGCACAGGCCTCTGCCGTCGGGCGGGCCCGCGTGCACCCTGTAGCCGGGGAGGGATGGCTTGTCCGTTAGTGTTTCTTGGAGCAGGAGCACGTCGGGCTTGCGCGCCGCGTGCTCGATGTGTTGCTGGACGACTGCCCTCTTCTTGACGAAGCCGCGGCAGTTCCACTGCCACACTGTTATGCCTGTGGAGTTGGAGGCCATGATTGTCCTGTTCGGAATTCTCCGAGTTGCTGCGCTTGGTTGACTTTGCTGCTGTACTGGCATGAACAATGGGTTGCTTAGTGTTAGTTGCACACTGCTTTCCAGATTGCTGAGTCTATTGACGTTCTCCGTTTGGAAGGCTTCGATGGCTTCCTTCATCGATTTGATCAGATCCTCGAGGCTGTTGAGTTTGGCCTCGACGTTGTTGTTGCTGCTGTCTGTGCTGCAGTTGCTCATGTTGTTCTTGGTCTTGCGCGATTCGACGGCCCTCTTCTTCGTTGGCGGCTCCTTGTCTGCGCCGGCCGTAGTTTCTTCGGCCTTGTTGTTGCCGCTCGGGCTGGATCTTTGCTGTATGACGTTGCGGAGGGCGTTGCGGATCTCCGCGATTTCCTTGGTGAGGTTGTTGATGGTGGCTCGCAGGGTCGCGTTCTCCTTTTTCAGGGCCTCGTTGATCTCTCGTTCCTTGGTTGAAGCGTTGTCTTCTGTTTCGGCGTTGTCGCTCGGATTGGTCTTCATACCTCGTGCGGCGTTGACCGAACAGACTCTCTCGCGTGACGGTGATCTTTGGGTTTTCGTTTTTCGCGCGTCTCTGCTCTGGCTCCTGCAGCTGCTATTTCTCGACTGCGCACGGTTTCTTGATGGCGTTCTTGACTTACGGGCAGCTGGCTTGTCGAGTGACGGGAAAACGCTCTCCGATGGCAGCTGGTGGCTGACCTTTCGGCGCTCCCACTGACGCTTGCGAACGACGTAGGGAACCTTGTACCTGGCTTTACATTCTGTGTCGGCGGTCGGGTGAGCGCCGCCGCAAAGTTTGCATTTGGGGGTACATTTGTGGTCTTCCTTGGGGTTCGCTTGGCCGCAGCCCCTGCAGATCCGGTTGGTTGGCGTCGGGCACACGTCCTTGCGATGCCCGACCCGACCACACTGGTGGCAGACATCGACTTGCTTTCTGTACAGGTGGCATGGTATGAGCGTGACACCATATCGGACAAAGTTTGGTACCTTTGGTCCTCTGAAGGCTACTATGGTCGTGGTCGTGTTGCCACCTAGAAAACGAAATGCCACCTAGCCTCCTAGAAAACGACAGTCTGCGAGACTGTGGTGAAGCCCGCCTGACGCTGGCCGTCCACTGACGTCCCTGATCCCCACTTGTAAATAAACCCGTTCCCGTCGTCACAACTTCGTGACAATATTTTAGGAGTCAGTATAGTTATTATATATGCTCTCAGCATTCGTGTGGATGGATGGGAAAAACTTTGCAGTGAATGCATTTCCTTAACGAGCTCGGAAGGATCGCACGGCATCGTCCTCGCTGCTGCTTCACCCATTCATGCAGTCCCAGCAAGTATAACACGAAGTTGCCCAAAATTATTTGGTGTCAACAGCAGTTTCAATCCTTCGGTGCCTTGCTGCACTTAATAAAGCGCACATACTACATGCCGCGGCACCAAACGATTGCTGAGCACCTGCATTATAGCTGCCGCAGCTCGGCGACTAGACAAGCCTCCATCGTATGGTGCCACCTGCCTGCGTTCGATTGAAGCGCAAGGAGCAGCGAACAAGGTCTGGCCGCTCCGCCGGGCGCAGTGTCAGCACCTTAATATATTCTTACACGTTGGTCGCGGAAATCAAGATGTCGGTAGTCATTGGATGACTGACTCAGCAAGCACTTCTAGAGTAGATCCAGTACGGCTGCCAACTTCAATAATGTTAGATTGTTTTCTTCGTTGTCTGTCTAAGGGCATTGTAGTTCAGAAATGGGGGGAAAATCACGTTTCACCCAATCTTTCAGGAGCATATTCGAGGTGTAAATATTTTAATAAGGTAAAGTCCGGTTTCACCCAAACACGAAAAACCCTATGTGTACAGGGTGGCCAGTTTTTCTAGCACCATCTCCCCTCTGACCTTCCCAGCATATATGGACCTGATCATCACCAGCTGATTTCCTCCTTTGCATTGCTCCTGAGGCTTCCTTCACTTCCTCTTTCTTTACTGGCGGGATGTCAGTGCTGTGCACTACTGCCTTTCATTATTGTCCTGATTCCATTGGCTACTATATAGTAGAACTCTGTGCCTACTTTGGAAATGACACTGCCCTCTCTCTCTTAATGAATACATCTGTTTTTTCTCTCTGCCTAGTTTCCTCTTCACCGGTTTTAGGCTATCTCCATTCTTGAGAACTTGCTCGATTCTCTTGTTGTGACATGCTTGTTGATGCAGGGTGCTTTAATACCTGGTGTTGGGCAAGACTGTGGTCTATTGGTGGCCGATGCATGACAGCGTGAGCGCTGCATCGTCGTCTTCCAGCTCAGCCATGTGCCACCTGGCAATACTGTAGTCTAATACAACTCAAGTCTGGAGCGAAGCTTCGCCCACATTCAGGACCTTTGCAAAGAATTCTTCCACCACTAAAAGTAATCTGTTAAAACTTTTCTTCTCACCTAAAGAAAAAGCCGCTTACAAGAGAAACAATTATATGCTCTAGAATTTCGATCCCTGGCTTGTTTGCTGTACTCATATAGTAAAAAGTTCCACTTTTTACTACTGGGATTGGCCAGTAGAGTCGCGGATCGTGGCCCACTGCTAGCAGCTGCTTTTTTTTTTTACATTTTGTCAGACTGTATGTGGCATTATTTCCCCTTCCGAAAAAGAGAAGCATTGTTGTGATGCCGACAGCCTCGCGGTAAACGTAAGTTTAATACCGAAAATAAACGTTGGGGGGGGGGGGGGGGGTTAGCAGAGCATTCCAGCTGAAGCACGTTACGACTTCCACATGTTTGCCATTACCGTGTATACAGTGATGTGATAGCTGCGCCAATTGCGCCGATGTGCGCCAAAAGGCAAAACCTGCTACATCCTGCTACATTTTTGTTATTCTGCGCCAAAGCTGCGCCAAACGCATATTTTCACATTCAAACGCGTATTCTAGTCATTTTTAAATAAAAGTTCCAGTGAATTCCTTGTTGTCCATTTATAACTGCTGTCCTATAGGGGCTTGGCGGCTATAACACAGGGCTGATCTATACTTGGTCGCATAAAAGATTACATGACACTGAAGTTCTAAAATTAGTTATTTGGGCCAACATATGATGTTTCACAATTGCCTCTAATTTAATTAAATTATTGCCAAAACCACGATCTGATTATGAGGCACGCCGTAGTGGGGGACTCCAGAAATGGACCACCAGGGGTTCTTTAATATGCACCTAAATCTGAGTACACGGGTGTTTTTGCATTTTGCTCGCATCGAAATGCCCGTAACATCCTATTGAACAGCACCTTTTTGTTCCCAAAGGTTTCCTCCTTATTTTACTATTTTACTTCTCACAAAGTCAATTTTTTCACTTGGCAATGAGCCTTGAGCTGCTCCAAAAGCTTCTTTCCCTGCTCCAAAATTCCCTTTTGGCTGCTCCAAAAAGCTGCTCCAAAATGGCTTCAGCCAATCACATCACTGTGTATAGAACGGTTTAAGCCGTACACAACGCGCACAATGTCTGAGCTGTCTGCATCGCAGTTGCACTGCATTGTCTGGAAGCATTTCATAGTCGACATCGTTAACGCACTGTAACATTCTCTAAGGGCCAAAATAGCGGCATAGCAGTTCCTCAGACAAGCCTTGGCAGCTGACAGGAGTCCATGTCGAGATTTGGTCACCGGGTTTGTTGTCAACCTGGCAGTGGCGAAAGTTGCGCTTAAACTTCGCATTACCGCCAATTGCAACCGTCTGTAAATTTTTTGCCAGTGAGTGCCCGGATGTGCGCCCACCGAATTGTGCACACGTGTGCATACACATGCTTAAGCGCCCACATGCATGGACACACGCGCGTGCATGTACACACACACACACACACACCACGGAAATTTTTGAGAAAGGAGACTAAACTGCTAACGCAGTAACGAAACCACCTACAATGCTTTAACCGTAAGTGGGAATCGAGCCAGTGGCGGCGGGTGCAACAGAGAAGCTTCTTTTACTGATGCCGTAGGCTACTCGGCCATCTTCAAAGATTCTTTTTATTGTTGCCGCATGGAATATCGGGAACCTCCCTGACCTTGTCTTGCTTTACTTGATTGGGTCGAATTCCGCGACCTCGGCACACGGCCTCATGCCACTATCACTTCCTTGCTCTGCCCGCACATAAAAATTCCTGAAGGTGCACACGTCAAGAAAGGGCGATCAGTCAGGAGGTTGAACTTTCGCAGCATAAACGTTCGGAGCTAAAATGAGAACTGTTCTGTGAACAGTGACCTCGCCGAAAGTGGCGATTGTGCGTGTTTATCAAGCATAGAGCTTCTTCACACGCTAAGCAGTCTTATTAGCAGGAAATGTTCACACGGAATTCTGGTGTCCTTCATTACTGGCACAAATCTTACAGTGTAAGGCATGACCTCAGTGTCCTTTTTAAGAGACTGCTGAAGTGAGCTATGTCTGAAACGAACATAGCGCCACAAATAATTTCGTTGTTCAATAGTTCCTCCTTGCTTGCAGATGTAGCAATTCACTGATCATGGCACAAACGTCCGCTTGGCTCGATGGCATGTCCTAATACGTAAAGTCGACGTTTGAGGTCTAAGAAAGGTTTTTGGGGCCTATTGAATGTACATCCTCTGAACTTGTCTTACTTAATATAAGGCCGTCAGCAAAGGCTAGGTAAGGCTGCACATAGAGGAAGTAATAACCGATCAGAACCTTTGTCAGCTGCCTTCTGGAGAAGCCGTACAGGTTCTAAGGAAAAGCGAATATTTAGGAAATCGAGTGTGTCAGCACAAAATTCCCTCGCGACTGTACATAAAAGACAGATGAGCATTTAGTCACGTAATAATTATTAGCACAGCTGCCAGGAAGCGGTGGCTTTTTGGGTTTCGAAAAGTAAGTCATGAAACAGGTTAGTGGACAAAAACTGCACGAAAGACTCACCATACTGTATCAAGGTAGCATGAAATTCTGTCCACGCATGGGCTCCCTTTGAAAGCGACCCAGAAAAGTAACAAAGATTCTATTTAACGAATTTACGATCGTCCCCTTGCAATGCACCAATTGCAACATCTTCACAGTGCAACGTCGCATCTAAGACGTTGCAAGTTTGTGTCCGTACAGACACGAAGAGCCCCCAACCAATGCAAGCCTGCTTTTTTATCATATTCTTTTCGTCAGAGCAAGAGACGAAGACGACATCAGCATAGGACAAAATCTTAATTTTACACTGTACTAGCGACAAGCCACGATTAGCTGTGTTTTTGAAGAAACTGAGCTATAGGTGGTCGAGATAATGCGAGTTACAAAGGCGATGTAGAGCAGGTGATGAAAATAAAATATTTTTGGTAAACTCTCAAGATGTATGCTGCAGGTGTGCCAGAGTGGGTGGGGGGGGGGGGGGGGGTTGTGACTGGCAAGCCGCTTTTGGGGTGACAGAAAGATGTCTTGGCTTTATATACCTGCAAATACAAGGCAACTTCCGCTCATAGTGGGCGCATGCAGTGGTCCTGACGGCGCCCGCGTAAGCATTTTGGGCTGGAGAAATTCCCGATTGACACGAGCTTCAAGAGAGACCTATTACTCGCCTGACGGGGACTTCGAAACTGCTGAAACTGAAAGGTTTTGTAGATGAATAATCCATCACCTTTTCTTTTTATGTAACTCATCAGATAGTCTAATATACATAGCTGGTGTACACTAATTCTGAGTTCATTTGATTTCGCGGCTCTTGTGTAAATTTAAGTCTTTTTGCCGCGAACAGTAAAACATCTCGCAGTGAGCAAATTTTGCAGTGTTGTTTTATATGCTGATATCACAAAGAAAAGTAAACAGCAAAACAAGGTTAAATAAAAACCTACGTTCAGAATTTTTTATAGCCTGAACCCGTTTGAACCGGTTCGACGCTATCCGGAGCGGTTCGAACCGGAACGAAATGTCGCTCCGGAGCCGAACCCGGAAGTGAACTGAACCCAAAAAAATTCCGGTTCGGCACCCTGGGCGGAATTATCTGGTGAAGCGCTGCATAGGCTTCCTTCTGTGCTCCTATATTTGGCAGCAACGGCGTGGCTACGACGGTCAACTAGGTTGACTTATAAAATGAAACCAAGAAAGCACGAGGTATACAGGTCTGCAGTCTCAACGTTTGGGGCGATACAGCATACCCGATCGCTAAGTCCAAGAAGAAGGACGGCGGGATGCAAGACTCGAGGCAGCTTTCTCACATGACGAACCTTTGTGATGTGCCTGCTCTTGTCCAGCCACTTCAGTGCGGAGAACGCCGAACACTACTGGACACTGAAGCCATGCAGTTACTTTGAGTCATGCAAATGCTATCTTCACCAGTAATGTGTGAGGAAATGCTTTTTTATTCGCTTGGCTTTAAGAGAGGTGCGCAGGCGAATGGATAGAAGTTTACGTCGAGCTACAACGAAGTTACGTTTGCTCTGCAGAGCTAAATATTTTAAGTCATTGCAGGCCTTATTCTGCTTGATAACTGGTTTTCGGTCCGGTATTAGCTGTTTTCGCCAGGTTCTGATTGACCAGCAATAGTAAAAGTCAGGTAATATGAAAAATAACTGCATGATTTTGCCGATACCTTAGCGACGTTTTATCCCTTTCTAGGATAGGTGGTGAAAAAAATGTACATGTTGAAGCTCGTGGAAGCGAAAAATAGAGAAAAAACTACTCAAACGCTCAAGCGTGGCATACCCAAGGCACACGGTACCGGCTTTTGCCTACACAACGAAAGCCACTGCTGACTCCAGCAACGCCGCATCTCCGTGACGTCACAGCCTGACGCTTGTCTATAGCTTGCATTAGGTTGCTAGCCTTGTGGAATATATGGCAGCCATGCCTCACAAAACTGTATTGAATCGCTTTTAAAGGGCAAGGTAGATTAAAGTAGTAAATATTGGAGCAGTTACAGTGCGTCATCCATGAAGTGTTAGCAGAACTTGGGGCAGGTGGGCCTCATGCACTAAGAGTGATTTACCCTTGAGCGATCACATTTGAGAAGTCTATAGCTAGTCCATGTTGCTCTGATGGCTGCCTTACATCTTGAAACACTTCAGTTAAATTGTTGGAAACATAGCAAAACAAGTTTGACCATTGTGTAATATGTCTCCATTAAATATGTGCATTTGTATTTTTGTTTGTAGATTTTGCAGCATGGAAGGAAATGGAAGAAATGAAGGAGCAAGTCCAATTCACAGCCACTACTGGACCAAAGCGTTTGCCCTCAGGAGCAACGAAGAGGTACCTGTTTTGCCACAGGTCAGGAATGGAGGTGAAAACTGGAAAAGGAAAGCGGCAGCCAAAGTTAGTGGGCAGTGTGAAGTGCAACAAGCACTGCTTTGCAACTATGGCTGTCACGCAAGAAGGTGAGAAAGTAAGTGTTGAGTATCAGGCGGAGCACTACGGCCATGAGAAAAGTGTGAAGCATCAGCGCTTGACATCCACTCAGAAGAATGCCATAGCAGCAAAACTGAGCCTAGGAGTTCCTAGTAAAAGGATTTTGCTAGATGCACATGCAACTGGTGGAGATGAATTGAATGTGCTCCACACTTTGGACAGGCACGATGTTTATAATATAAGGCGAAAGTTCCATATTGGAAATGAGGAGCAGAAAGACTCAGATGAGTTTGTCAGCATGAGTATGTGGATTAATGAGCTCGAAGAAACCTCAGTTTTGCTCTATGCTGATAGAGAGTTGCTTACGGAGCAAGGCATAGGGAAGTTTAAAATGGCTCTCATGAACAGCACTCAGAAGGAATTCCTGCTCGAATATGGTAGGAAGAGTGTTTGTATTGATTCCACCCATGGAACGAATTCGCACGGTCTTCATCTGACAACACTGCTAGTAATTGGCGAAGACTGGTCAGGCATTCCATGCGCGTACCTTCTTTCAAAAAGTACCACAGAAGAAACTATGGCTGCTTTTTTTCAGGCAGTCAAGGAGAGACTTGGTGAGGCACTTTGCACTGAGCTCTTCATGTCAGACGATGCGCCAGCATATTACAATGCTTGGGCAAGGGTAATGGGGAGCCCCCAGAAACGCTTGCTCTGTACTTGGCATGTCAAGCGTAATTGGAACTTGAATATCAGTAAAGTTAGTGGGAGACAAAATCAGAAACTTGTCAAGGAAACTTTGCACACTTTGATGGTTTGCGAAAGCGTAACAGAATTTGAGGGTGTCCTTGAGAAATTTCTGGCGTCAAAGTCTGTGGAGGAGCTCAGAGCCTTCATTGAGTACTTTGAGAGGGTGTATGCAAAGCGGCCAGAGCAGTGGGCACTCTGCTATAGAGAACGCAGCGGTCTCACAACTAATAACCATTTGGAGAGCTTACATAATGAGCTCAAGACGTTCTACATGGACAGGAAGCAGTGCCAGAGGTTAGACAAGCTGTTGATTACTTTGCGGAGGTTGACTAATGAGCGGCTCCTGAAGCAGCTTGCTTCTGAGGTGAGGCCCAGGGCAGACCACCGCACAGCTGATAACTTCAAGAAGCACTGTGCAGGTCTCACGATATCGAAATCCAGCGTTAGCAGAGCACCTCAGGATGGTGGCTGGCTTGTGAAGTCTGAATCTTTGCAGCAACATCAGTACACAGTTTTCAAGGGGAGCGCAACATGCACAGGTTGCAGGAAGAGCTGTCATGAATGCCGAATTTGTATCCACATGTTCCATTGTACATGCGCTGACTTCAGGAACAGCTTGAATTTGTGCAAGCATATTCATGCTGTTGCGCAGTGGGAACTAGAACAAAATTCTGGGTTTCAGTGCCCACCTCATGAAGATGAAGCTCTTCCCTCAACTTCTGCGCAGAGTAGTTCATTCCCACTGGATGAGCCTCAGGCGCTTCTTGCTAGCATTCAGGCCGATTCTAACCCTCAGTCACTAAGTTCGTTAATGGAAGACAGTCGCACTCAGGCTATAGCTCTTGTACAGGACCTCATGAACATAGGGCACGACTTGGCTGATCCATCACTGGCACTAGTAGTCAATAAGAATCTTCATAGTGCTAGGCAAGCTGCAAAGCAAATGTTAGACAAGCAGCCATCACTACTGAAACACACTGCTAGTAAGAAAAACCTGGAGAAGCAGCCAGATTATTGGCCCAGAAAGCCCCGCACCTCTGCATCTGCTGCGTCTACGCGCTTTCCTGCACCTACGGTTTTGCAGCAGCACTACTTAAAACATATGCTTCTGAATGATGCGGAGGTTCCCGTCATTCATACCGATAGCGACCATGAATTTTAGTGTTTGGTGCAGTTATCGCACAGGGTGCAGGAAATGTAGTCCATTGCTTCTCCTCTTGGCTGCCCTTATTAAGTGTACTGTAGAGTGCTGCTTGGAATTGTGCTCAGTGTCAGGTAGTGGTGTGGTATGGTATGGTGTAGCGTAGCATGGATGGTGCGTGAGTGAGAGGGACCTCCATTACTGATCCTGTAGGTTGCCCTTGTTAAGTGTTATGCATAGTGGTGGTCTCCTCTAGATGTCAGTAGTGTGTGTGTGCCTAAACTAGTCATCTCTGATCTGTAGAGTGCTGCTTGGAATAGACCTTTCCACAAATTGCAGTGCCGCGCCATCCCCTAGCGGATCCGTGCAAAGCATGATGGGAGAAAGCAGTGATTGCCTCCCGCGTCGGCTGCTGTCAAGCGTGTTGCTGTGTTGTGCCGGCGTGTTCAGGCGTTGTGCGTCTTCTCGTGCGCATTGTTGGTTGCCTCTTAGCAAAATGTTGCAGCGCACTGCTGCGGTGGTTATTTATTAGTCTGTCTAAGGGAGTGCTTGAAGATAGTATTACAGCAATGAACATCTACCGCGTCAGCATGAAATTTCTCAGGAGTGCGCCGATGAGCCAAGTGCACTCATACTGTTTACATCGTTGCGTACGAACAGCTAGTGTTCGTTTTCATGGCATAAAACGCAACCGGCGCTTTAGTTCTATTAAACAACCTGTTTTCTTTTTTACCGGCCGTGCTTGTTTACGCAGTGCGATAATGTGTGGGAAGCGATGATGTGATCGCACGCCCGAGAAACACTTGACAGCGGACTGTTGACATCGCGCAGGACGGGCGCTTCTCGCTTCTTGTCCCGGCTTTCTCCGACGTGACCAGTACTTTATTTTAAACTACTTCATCCAGAAGTATGTTTGACGACCGTTCTCTTTAATTGAAACGGCCTAACTTGTTATCCACAAGCTAGCGACGGCGACGACTGCTGCTGGCTGTAAAGCACGGCGTGGCAGTTTTGGTCACACCGGCGTTTCCCGTTCATCTTA
This sequence comes from Amblyomma mixtum, assembly GCF_055824585.1. Lineage (NCBI taxonomy): Eukaryota > Metazoa > Arthropoda > Arachnida > Ixodida > Ixodidae > Amblyomma > Amblyomma mixtum. The sequence goes on along the minus strand of NC_143014.1, from coordinate 168,276,865 downwards.
TGCGTGCCCTGCGATGTAAGCAATAGTTGATTTCAGGTCACTGTTGCCAAAACTACACTCAGTGACCATTTTCATTCGCTAAAGCTTGTGATTCGCTCTTAACAACCGCCGCAATCACAGATCCAACCCTGCGGACCCGCTAGGCTTAGTCGTCGCGGAAGAGAGTCGTCCTCGACGGAAATTAATTTGGCAAGCGCTTGTCGCTGGGGGCTGTTAAGGTGTGCACATGTGAAATATAGCCGTTCTTTTCACTCATTTAGAAGCGCGAACATATTCACATCGCCGCCTCATCACTGTGCTTTTGCTCAGCCGCCGACAAGGCTGACCGTCCGCCGATCGGATTCGTCGATGTCGTTGGCCTGGAAAACTTGTCCCACTGCAATCATATCATAGTAAACTAGATATTTCACTATAATAACATGCTGCTGTTGAGCGTGATATATATAGCGTCGTCGGACTAGTGTGACCGTCGTCGTACACTGAAAATGAGCTGAGGCTTTCGAATGAGTTTGGAAAGTGTCATGTAGCACCGCGTGCGTCCGTCGAGTCCGAATGTCATTCCAATTCTCGAATGTAATTCTACTCGGATGTCATTCGAAAGTTCCCGTGTAGCACAGGAGCGCGGCGCTCCGTTTTCCCAGAGTGCCTTGCGCGGCCGCTTGGTGGCGCTGCAGAATTTGTGAAAAGGTCCATTGCGCTCAGTGTCGGGTAGCGGTGTAGCATGGATGGTGCGTGAGTGAGAGGCGCCTCCATGCTCCTCCTGTGTAGGCTGCCCTTGATAAGTGTTCTGCGGCGTAGTCTGTTATGCATAGTGGTGGTCTGCTCTGGATGCTGGTAGTGTGTGCGTGCCTAAACTAGTCATCTCTAGGTCTGTAGAGCCGCTGCTTGGAATTGCGCTCAGTGTCGGGTAGCGGTGTAGCATGGATGGTGCGTGAGTGAGAGGCGCCTCCATGCTGCTCCTGTGTAGGCTGCCCTTGATAAGTGTTCTGCGGCGTAGTCTGTTATGCATAGTGGTGGTCTGCTCTGGATGCTGGTAGTGTGTGCGTGCCTAAACTAGTCATCTCTAGGTCCGTAGAGCCGCTGCTTGGAATTGCGCTCAGTGTCGGGTAGCGGTGTAGCATGGATGGTGCGTGAGTGAGAGGCGCCTCCATGCTGCTCCTGTGTAGGCTGCCCTTGATAAGTGTTCTGCGGCGTAGTCTGTTATGCATAGTGGTGGTCTGCTCTGGATGCTGGTAGTGTGTGCGTGCCTAAACTAGTCATCTCTAGGTCTGTAGAGCCGCTGCTTGGAATTGCGCTCAGTGTCGGGTAGCGGTGTAGCATGGATGGTGCGTGAGTGAGAGGCGCCTCCATGCTGCTCCTGTGTAGGCTGCCCTTGATAAGTGTTCTGCGGCGTAGTCTGTTATGCATAGTGGTGGTCTGCTCTGGATGCTGGTAGTGTGTGCGTGCCTAAACTAGTCATCTCTAGGTCTGTAGAGCCGCTGCTTGGAATTGCGCTCAGTGTCGGGTAGCGGTGTAGCATGGATGGTGCGTGAGTGAGAGGCGCCTCCATGCTGCTCCTGTGTAGGCTGCCCTTGATAAGTGTTCTGCGGCATAGTCTGTTATGCATAGTGGTGGTCTGCTCTGGATGCTGGTAGTGTGTGCGTGCCTAAACTAGTCATCTCTAGGTCTGTAGAGCCGCTGCTTGGAATTGCGCTCAGTGTCGGGTAGCGGTGTAGCATGGATGGTGCGTGAGTGAGAGGCGCCTCCATGCTGCTCCTGTGTAGGCTGCCCTTGATAAGTGTTCTGCGGCGTAGTCTGTTATGCATAGTGGTGGTCTGCTCTGGATGCTGGTAGTGTGTGCGTGCCTAAACTAGTCATCTCTAGGTCTGTAGAGCCGCTGCTTGGAATTGCGCTCAGTGTCGGGTAGCGGTGTAGCATGGATGGTGCGTGAGTGAGAGGCGCCTCCATGCTGCTCCCGTGTAGGCTGCCCTTGATAAGTGTTCTGCGGCGTAGTCTGTTATGCATAGTGGTGGTCTGCTCTGGATGCTGGTAGTGTGTGCGTGCCTAAACTAGTCATCTCTAGGTCCGTAGAGCCGCTGCTTGGAATTGCGCTCAGTGTCGGGTAGCGGTGTAGCATGGATGGTGCGTGAGTGAGAGGCGCCTCCATGCTGCTCCTGTGTAGGCTGCCCTTGATAAGTGTTCTGCGGCGTAGTCTGTTCTGCATAGTGGTGGTCTGCTCTGGATGCTGGTAGTGTGTGCGTGCCTAAACTAGTCATCTCTAGGTCTGTAGAGCCGCTGCTTGGAATTGCGCTCAGTGTCGGGTAGCGGTGTAGCATGGATGGTGCGTGAGTGAGAGGCGCCTCCATGCTGCTCCCGTGTAGGCTGCCCTTGATAAGTGTTCTGCGGCGTAGTCTGTTATGCATAGTGGTGGTCTGCTCTGGATGCTGGTAGTGTGTGCGTGCCTAAACTAGTCATCTCTAGGTCTGTAGAGCCGCTGCTTGGAATTGCGCTCAGTGTCGGGTAGCGGTGTAGCATGGATGGTGCGTGAGTGAGAGGCGCCTCCATGCTGCTCCTGTGTAGGCTGCCCTTGATAAGTGTTCTGCGGCGTAGTCTGTTCTGCATAGTGGTGGTCTGCTCTGGATGCTGGTAGTGTGTGCGTGCCTAAACTAGTCATCTCTAGGTCTGTAGAGCCGCTGCTTGGAATTGCGCTCAGTGTCGGGTAGCGGTGTAGCATGGATGGTGCGTGAGTGAGAGGCGCCTCCATGCTGCTCCTGTGTAGGCTGCCCTTGATAAGTGTTCTGCGGCGTAGTCTGTTATGCATAGTGGTGGTCTGCTCTGGATGCTGGTAGTGTGTGCGTGCCTAAACTAGTCATCTCTAGGTCTGTAGAGCCGCTGCTTGGAATTGCGCTCAGTGTCGGGTAGCAGTGTAGCATGGATGTATGCTGCTCGAACAGTCGTCTCGAGGTCTTGCTGTGCCATGTACCTGGATAAGTGCTGTGCCTGGCACAACCAGATGCAGCATTTGTGTGCCTTTGATTTCAGCAGGTACTACAAGTATACAAGTATTTTAGAGGCCTTACTGAACGCAAATGAGGTGTGTCCGTACCTTTCTGTGTGGCGGGGTATGATCATTGCTGTTCAGTTATTCTCGAAAGTGATGTGCTTTTTTTATACCAGGAGTCCGGCACACTTCTGAGGGGCGTGCTGTCCACCTGGCTGCAGATAGTAGGACATGCCCAGACATGTATCCTTTGTCCAATGGTGAGTTTGGGAACCAACATCTTATGTAGAACAAAGACTGGTTAAGCCAAACCAGCACACATTTTTCTCTCGGCAGAACCTGCCTGCTAGAGAGCGCGTATCCCAGGTGGCGGATAGGGATGCTCCTATCACAGTCAGGCCCTGCTCCTCTGCAATTTGTCCAGTCACTTGCAAGACGCTGTTAGCAGGAAAAACTGTGAAAAAACTTTGATTCATTATGCCTGCATTAATTCCCCATGACTGGCAGAGGAGCAGTTGAGGCTAGGTGTGGTAAGAGTGGTGCTTGCACCCGCGGACCAACAGGTGTTGATTTCAGCAGGATCCCGCCTACTTACCAAGCATGCACCAGGAGGAATCTGCAAATACATCTATGCAAGACAATAAACTGTTTTCGAACTGCTATGCTAAGTGGCCTTGTGCATCTTTTTTGCCGCAAGGCTGAAAGACAGAGCTATATGTTAAGTTATGAAAGAGCAATGAAGCCAACGAACTTGATTTTGAGATGTTGCTAGGCAAATATATTTCCTATGATACAGTTGTGTATGGCAGTTTGATGCACTGCAGAACAAAATTTTGTGATGCACTTGGAAGGTTCATACCTTGAGTCAGCTAAGATTTTCATAACCATGTCAGTATGTTGGTTCACGCATCAGCAGGGTAGTTGAATTCTGAAAGTTTAGCTGTAAGATTTTCATAACCATGACACTATGTTGGTTCACGCATCAGCAGGGTAGTTGAATTCTGAAAGTTTAGGTCCAGCACCGCAGTTCTATAACCCTTTTAAACAACTTGGAGCAGTTGAATTGCAAATGAGTCGTTGCTACACAGAAACTGAAGTTAAGCACATTCCAAAAAAGTGGTCTGGATGCATTGCAAGCTAAAATTGTCTATGAGGTGGTACAGTACTTTACCCTTGCAGTGGCAAGCTGAAATGCCATGTTTTGGTCCATGTGATGCTTACCTTTGGTCACCTGAACGATGCACAAGCTTGTCCGTCCGGAGAGACTTTGTGACCTTGGATGTCGTCGGTAAATCGCAGAATACCAAGATATTGTCCATTAATTGTTTTCCCTTAGCGTTCCGACAATAATTCTTGCATGCAAGTGAACAATGGAGAAATTGTCTTGCTGTATACCATCATTCTTTATTCAACTTTTACTGCTTTCTCTGTGGAGTTGCACAGCTACTGTAAATATCTTTCAGTACTTTCGCATATGACTCTTCTGCACCTTGGTTCCGCAATGACTTTTGACTGCTTTATAAAGGGGTTGGTTTCGCTGCATCTCTATACCAGCCGGTTGATAGTGCAGACATGATCTATGTATTGTCAAGCAGTGTTGTGCGGTACATGGCTACAAACCGTGGTATCCTACAAGAACGGTTTGCTCAACGTACAGTATGAAAAATATGAGTGGGGAACACAGTTGGAGCATTCATTTATTGATTACTCCGTTATTTGTGACAAGCGCAGTTTTTCTCTCTGTTTAACTGGTTTTCGTCTGCGCCTACAATATCCCAATGTCGTTGCGCAATTTAGTAGAGAAATAACCAAGAAATTTGCAATTTTCTGCTTGAAGTTTGTTCCCTCTCATATATTTCATACCTGTACTCTCTTCACCTTCAAGCCTCGTCTCTCGAGTTCTGGGATGCAACCCGGGCACCACACTGCAAGAGGCAAGTACCTCAATACATTGACAACAGCAGTGCAATATTGGAATGCTCCCATGCAAATCTGGGCTAGCACGACGGGCAGTGAAAGACGCAAAATATCAAGCGCCAAAAACTACTCAATTTATGCAGGCAAAGCAAAAACGGCCACACGATTGCAAAGAACGAGAGAGGTGCCTCCTTTTTTTTGCTGCAATCCATAAACTGCACAAGTTTAGCATTGGGTAGCGGTCAGACCAGATATGTGCAGTGCTTCAACGCTAAACAGACATCGTAAAAAGATTCCTTCGGTGAACCCGCTGTATAGGCGCGACCAAAATACAGAGCACACTTCGACATGCTACTCTTCGCATGCGTTCCGCAGTCTGCTTTCAGCACTCGCGCCAGCTACGGCGGCCGCACGGGTGCTTGAATGAAGATGAATGATAACACGTAAGGAAGTCAAGTTTGAATAACATAAGCAGTTACTAAGAATAAGCAGTGCAAACGCATCGCGAAGTTGTCAGCATGCCGCCCAAGGATTTTTTACGTTCTACATCACTCACGTTAACAGCCGCCACCACCGTCATCACAATCCGATTGCTCGCATTCCGTCCTCTCGGTGCTCTAATCCTGAACCACCAGCTGGGTAACAGTACACAAACTCGCTCAATACTCGCAAAGTCCACGACAGCTTTTGCTCTTAACCAGAGCAGTTAATGCAAATAAAACTCGGCGCCGCTACTGCTCCGCCATATTTGAATTCGTTTACCGGATTTGTGCTAGGCTTGTGGCCAGTCTTGACCCTCGATGGATACAGGCTTGTAAATTCGCAACGCGGAAGTACATTTTTTCTTCAGAGCGATTCCGAAACTGCCTTATTTTATTGAACAGCAAAACTCTGAAGGCGCACTGCAAGGTTTTTTTTGCATTTTCCCACTAAGATACGCTGGTTATTGCCTTTACTACCTTTACCTATGAATGAAAGTGATCCTTGCGAGGCGATATAGAAAAAAAAAAAAAATTTACCCCATATTCTTCCTGAGCGATGCAGCGTTGGCCCGTCAGGTTGATGCCAATTTTACAGGTCTAAATTATCAGCTATAGTAGGATACAACTTAAAAAAAAAACAGCAGTTGCTAACACTGGGCCGCGGCGTCTTGTATTACTACGCTGGTCAACCGCAACTGTAAACAAAATCGGCTTTTTAATGTTTGACTATATCAAATAATTCGCAAATAAAAATTCTAGAGCTCATAATTTTTTCTTGTCATTAACTTCTTAACGTAAAAAGCAGCGTTTAAGCAGCGGACTACTTTTTCGTCGTGGAGGAATTCTGTGCGCGAAGGCTGAATATGGGCGGAGCTTCACTGCAGACTTAAGTTGTATGCGACTATAGTGCTTTTGCGCACCTCGAATTCTGCAATACTGTGGTCCTGCTACCTCCACGTCATTTTGGTAATACGAGTGCCGAAAAACAAAAAGCAGATTTATGCAGCTGGTGCCGTTCATAAAGCTCATTTCCAGAAAATCACTGCTGGTTCCGATGTGACACGCTATGTCGCTGCGTAAAATGAGACTCGCAGTGGCCGGCAAGGAGGGACGAGGTGTAGCCTGCACAGTGTCACTTAGTTTATTAGGTGTAACTGTCCAATGCCAAACGAAACAAACGGCAAAAATGGGAGTCCTCGCGCGTCAATTCTGGTGGTAAGGCAGCAAATTGTTGAAAACACAAGCCATGTGATGGTGGCACATAACACTAATACAACACAGAACGTTTGAAGAAAATGCAAGAGATAGCTTATAGCCATATTTTCGCAGGCTGTGTACACCCCTCATATTATGAGGGTAAAATGAAGAGTTACACACAGGCACTGCACGGTGTAATACTGACTTCAAGGAGGTCAAAGGAACAGCCGGGACTCCATGTCAGACTTGCAGCTAAAACCTCATATACTAGGATATAAGTTAAAAAAAACAGCGGTTCCCAACACTGGGCCGCAGTCCGCGGCGTCCTGTACTACTCAGGTGGCTAATCGCAACAGTAAACAAAATCAGCTTTTTCATGTTCGACTACGTCAAGCAATCCATGTATCAAAATTTTAGAGTCATAATTTTTTTGGTTGTGATGGGCTTGTTTAGAAAAGAAACATATCCAGCGGACTACTTCTTCGTTGTGGAGGAATTCTGTGCACGGAGGCTGAATGTGGGTGGAGCTTCACTGCAGACTTAAGTTGTATCCGACTATAGTTGAAGTTGTCCTCAAATGCCTCCACTGACAACTTCTCCGAAAGTTGTACCTCCACCACCTATCTGCATACGTTTGGACACACCCGTGCTTCTCTTATTTTTTTTTATGCTCCAACATCCCGTTTCAAACGCATCCTTCATCCCTCATTACGTAAACAAACCAATGATGAGTCAACTTGTGTGCTTTACACTTCCATATGCCACCTTAACCATGCCCCTTATTATGATCCCAATTTATCATAGACACTCCATAGGTCTTTATGAGCACTCACACCTGACAAATGCTAAATACGTGATATTTACAATATATCGCAAAAAAAATACAATCGCACATTGCACCACCTTTGTTCCTTTCAGGAAGTGAACAAAATTATGAGCAGGTAGAGAGAATTACCAATTCATTTCGGAAAACAAGACATCTGTAGCCAAACAGGAAAAACTAAAAAATGTTGAAGTTTTCAAGTCTTGTCTTGCAACAAAGTCACTGCAAACACAAAGCATTGTATAAAAATATGCATCTACATGAACAAACACCAACATAAAGTTCACAATTCATGCCACTTGAGAAATTCCACTTCAATAAACTCAATTTCTAAAACGTGCAACATTTCAGTTTACCTCCAACTATAACTATTTGAAAACATGTCAAGCCATCTAAGGTTTGACTAAGCTGACAAAGGCTCGGAACATTTCCTTGATTTATTCGTGAAACACCCCCAAAATTTTGCACATTTTCAAAACAAGTGAACACAGAGCTGTCAGTTTGGACACATCACACAACAATGTGATTGGGAACAAATCATAGCATAAAAATGTGCACACACATGGCAGAACAGCAATATGAAGATAATTCACACTAAGTGACAGGTCGCATTTCTATACACACAAGTTCAAAACCATTTCACATTGGTAGCACCAGGCACACATTTCAGTTTGCTACCATGAATAACCTTTTAAAGAATGTCGAACCATTTAAGTTTTACTAACCTTACACAAGTCACGAACATCTTAACACACCCAACATTTCGCTTTTTTTTTTTTAAACAACCAACGAAGGGAGCACTGCAGTTTGTCCATTTTGGAGACACTATATCTGAAGTGTGAAGTGCAACAAGCACTTGGCAGCTATGGCGGTCACACAAGACGGTGAGAAGGTAACTGTTGAGTACCAGGCGGAGTACCAGTGCAATTCATAACGGCTAGAAGCTAGGCAAGTTGCAAAGCACCTCCCGTTATCTGGCACAGTCGTGCCACAGTCGCAGCAAGTCAAAACGAGTGAACAGTTCGTGAAGCTGAGGGATTGTGATTTCAGTGGTCAATGACTGGACCGGGAGTGCCTTGGTACATTTTGTGAGCGAAATGACGACTATCAGCAACGTGCGTCCGTTGATGGGTCCGGCATAACCGGTGTCAAGCCGTGACCACTTAGTTCCTGTTTCTGGCCAACTGATAGGAGACTCGCAATGTGGTGTTGGTTGCGCTTGTATACATGGCATGCAAGAATGTCCAAGACTTTCGATCTCACCGTCCAGCCCAGGTCACCAGAATAGCGTCCGAGCCAGTCTTTTCATCGCGAATGCACGTTGCCGAGACTGATGCAGCTCAGTGAGCATAAGGTGTGACGCTTTCACGGGTACGAGAATCTGATGACCCCAGTGGAGCAGGCCATCTGCGCTCGACAGCTCCAGCCTTCTGAAAAATTAAGGTTGAAGATGACTGTGGCACTGCAAGAGGTGTTTAAGGCCATCCCTTTTCTACAAAGTGCCGGACAATACTGAGGTCTTCGCCTGCGCTCGTTAGTGCCTGTAAGGCACCAGGCAGATGAGCGGCCAAGGTGCTCTAATGCAAGTGCGTATTCTGGTAAGGTGCCCGAGAGACCAGCATCTGGAGTCGGCACGGGCAAGCGGCTGAGCGCATCTGCGATGGCGTTTTGCTTACCGGATCTATAGCCAATGCGGTACCGACATTGGCTCAGGAACAGAGCCCACCTCTGTATACGTGCTGATGCCATTGGAGGCGCAGGTCTATCTTCCCGTAGCAATCCCATGAGTGGCTGATGGTACGTGACCTCCGGTCCGAGTAGATAGTCTCGAAACCTTGCTACTCCGAACACCAGCGCCAGAGCTTTCTTCTCGAGCTGTGAATAATTCTTTCCAACTGAAGTCAATGTGTGTGAACGAAGAGTAATGGGCTTATCCATTTTGCCCATGCGGTGCGAGATAACAGCACCTAACCCCGACTGTGACGGATCACATTCCAACTGCACTGGTTGGTTGGAGTTGAAATATGTCAGCACTGGAGAGTCCAGAAGTTTGTTTAGCCTGGTGATATAAATTTTCCTGCTGTGTGTCCCACTATTATATCTGTTCCTTTTTAAGCAGTTGGTATGAGAGTAACAATGTGGACATGTGTGGCAGAAACCAGTGGTAATAAGCCAGAAGACCGAAGGACGAGTGCAGTTTTCTTATATTCGTAGGCTGCGGTGAATCTCGTATAGGAGCTAGATTCTTTTCAAGCGAAGTAAACGACTCAGTCTTTATGGAACTGACATTTATCTGTCTTCAGCTTGACACCATTGTCTTGTAACCGTCGCAAAACATCCCGGAGCACTGATACGTCCCCATCTTCGCTTTCTGCTATCAATACATCGTCCAAGTACACCTGCACACCCAGAAGGCCAGTCAGGGCAGTCCCCATGCATCGCTGAAAAATCGCAGCAGCCGAGGCAATTCCAAAGGGACGAGAGTTATAGCAGAAGAAATGCTTGTGAGTGTTTATGACAACCAAGTTCTTTGCCTTTTCATCCAACAGAAGTTTGTTATATGCATCCTTGAGATCCAGTACAGTGAAAAGGGATCCCCCACGAAGCAATGCGGAAATGTCCATGTCGTCAATGCTTGGCAGTGGGTACCGGTCGGTTGTACAGGCAGCATTTATGGTAGTCTTGAAATCGGCACAAATGCGAAGGGACTAGTCTTTCTTCCTTACCGGTACGATTGCCGCTGCCCACTCAGAATGTGCAATTGGTGATAATATGCCTTCACTGACTAAACGGTTCAGCTCTGTTTCAACTTTGTCACGAAGAGCATATGGTATTGGCCGCACTTTGTGGTACTTAGGTTCTGCGTTTTCTCTCAGGTGGTATTTCACCGGTGGCCCCCTAATGCTTCCAAGCCCCGGTTGAAAAAGGTAAAAAAAAAAAATCGTTCAAGAGGCTGTCCGGAGCTGCTGGAGTGGGTTATACCGTAGCGAGAAAACCAGGCGGCAGAAGCGAGAGCGCTTGGATTATATGCCTTCCGCAAAGGCTACGACCTGAGCATCCCACAACAATCAGGGCAGCAGGAATAGTCTTTCCTGCAAAATGTGCTCAGAGATTCAATTGACCGAGAGTGGACAGCTTGCCAAGGTAGCAGCTAAGCTTTTGTTTGCACTTCAATAACCAGGGCCAGCTTAGGCGATGCTTGGGATACACCTCCTGCAGGATGATACAAAATAGTGATCCCGTGTCAATCACCATACTGAGCGAAACACCACCCCAGCGAATGACCCTGCAGAGTGACTGGGGCAGACTTGGCTTTTCCTGTGCTTCCTGCAGTGTGAATGCGGTTGAAATATCACCTTCCTCCATTTCAGGTGCCCCGCTGTCTGACTGAACAGCGTAAGCACCGCCATAATGCCTGTGACAGGTCCGAACACACGATTGTGAGCAGCATTTTAGGGCGCAATGGCCAGTCGTTCCACTCCGAAAACACTGCTCTCTTTTATATGGACATTCCTTTGCCTGATGATCACGATTTCCGCAGTGTGCGCAATCAATACATCTCCGATTTTTAGCTTTGGTGCTGTTCTGATAGCTGCGTGACTAGCCGGCTAAACTGTGCATCGTTGCCTTGTCATCAGGCTGCGTCGTGGCGCTCATTTCCCGTGCGGCTGCCTCTGCAACCATGGTATTAGTTTCGGAAGAAGACTTATCAAGTTCATGTGCATTAAGACCAACAGACTTCCTCCCAAATTTAAAGTGCACCCAGGTGCAGAAGTGACTGCTGTCCCCGACGCCTTCACAGGCTTTCTGTCTGTGCTGGGCACGCTGGAGGGAATCCCACCGGACCAGACAACTGTCAGTTGAGGGTCGCTGGTTAATTTTCCACTATTATCAAATGGTAGAGTTGCACTATGAAATACATTTATCCTGCTGTCACCGTCCAAAGTTCATGCTGAAAGTGGTGGCTTATAATGTGGGCTACCAAATGCAACATCTCTTGAAGGGGCAATGTAGAGGGCACTGCTCAATTATATGAAAACGGATGCTTGCTGAAATAGAGGGCCTAGTTTCCAGCCTTGAGAGCATCTTCGTTGGTTCCACCCGCTAGCCAGGGTCAAGGCTAGGCCTAGCGGGCAACCCAACACACTAACATGGCCATCTGCACAGCTCTGACTCAAGCGCGCCAGTACGAAGATGCTGATAACGAATGCAGAATTTGCAACTCAGTGGAATCGCTGTGGCTTGCAGTCAGCAGTACACAAATGCATAAAGGGAAGCTGTCGTTGGGTGAAAAGCTTGCCCATCTCTCTTAGTTGTGAGGCCGTACATCGCAGCCGCGTGCGGAGAGTGCCCAACTCGGCGTGCCTTCTGAAACTTCTGTACCAAGAGTGGCCCCTTTGAATTACTATGCATGAAGAAAAAACAAGTGGGTGAGAAGTAAAGGCGAAAACCGTTAGCCAGTATGGTGAAGCCTGGCTGCCGTGAAGGGCCATCACCTGAAAGTAAAGTTATTTGAAGTTCTTGTCAACAAATGCGGCCGTCATTCAATGCCGACTCCTGCACCAAAGTCTCAGTCGTCGCAAGCATATTTCCCGGCATTCCTTTCAAGGTTCACAACCCTTTCATTCGTCCCCTCCGAAAAATATTAGAAAACAAAAGAGAGGGAGTCCGGACCAGCAACATTTTGCTGGGCTTAAAGCCAATTGAAGATAAATGAAAAGGAAATAATGCTCGAAATTAAAAAAGACATTTTGATAGAAAAAGAACGGTGTAGAGGGACAGAGACTTAGACCCCTACAAAACGGAGCGTGACGTAGGTGAAGAGGAGAGGCTCGGAACCAGGTATCAACTGTGTTTCTTCTACTCATCACGTGGCCCCACGTAGCCACCACGAGCGTATGTCATCAGCCGAGGCAGAGCACCACTGCTGATGGTGATACTGCCACTACAGGGCTCCCGAAGAACTCGCCTGCAGCAGTTGCTCAGCACTGAGGACCCTGGTGACCGTCGACCATCTCAGCTCCTCCATCGCATACGACAGCTGCTCGGTGACCGCCCACATGACGTCAACAGCGCCTGCCTCAGAACCTCGTGGTCGTCCTGGCTGCAGTAAGCGACATTAGCTTGTATAAGCTCGTGGAGTTGGCTGACCGTGTCTCGGACTACTCTGGCCCGCGTTCTGTGGCTGCAATTCCTTCTGCCGCGTCATCCACTCTCGTGGACCAGCAGTCAAGCCTCGAGGCTAAAATCAACCACCTTGCGAGCACTGTTGCCGCACTGCGAGCGTCCATTCCTCGTCGCTGCCAGTGTTCCTCTCGCCAACGGTTGCGCCATCGTTCCAGTTCCAGTCATCCAGTCCAGTTCCAGTTCCTGGAGCCAGAGCCCAGCCCAAGACGGGTTCTGCTGGTACCACCACAAGTTCGGTGCTGCTGCTTGCCAGTGCCGGCAGCGTTGCCTATGGTTGGGAAACGCGCCGACGAGTCGCTGATGGCGGCCAGTTACTCTGGCTCTACATCCAGCCGCCTACTATACATCACCGACAGGATCTCGGGATGCCGCTTCCTCGTGGACAGTGGTGCACAGGTTAGCATTGTGCTTGCCTCCCGCCTCGTCCGGCAACGTGCTGTGCAAGGAGCGCCTTTGCAGGCAGTCAACACCCCCAACAGCGCTCAGTCACCCATGGTTTGGGCTTGCACCGCACATTTCGATGGATTTTCATTATCGCGGCCGTGCGGTTTGCAATCCTCGGAGCAGACTTTATCGCCACTTTTGGCCCGGCTGTCGACCTCCGATCTCGCCGACAGGTGGACCACACGACTCACTTGTCTGAACAGCATCCTCGCCCCGGTGGCCACCCCCATCCTCCAAGCCACCCCGCAGCTGCCGTCGTCCGCCTTGTGCTGACATGCGTCTGCGTTCGAGTCACGTGAGAACAGTGACGCCATTGGGCATGTATATATTTGGCTGCAATAAACAGACAGGCGTCTTTCGCTCTGGGCTTGGACACGGACCTCGCTGCTTCTCGATTCATCTCCGTTGTGCTGGAACGCTCACCCCGATAGCAGCCGGATGCCGCTACGACACGCCTTTGCTGCGATTCTGGCCAATTTTCCTGCCATTACGTGACCCAGCAACTTTGAGCTTCCCGTCCGTCACACCTTCACACACCACGTAGTCACTACAGGCCCACCAGTGTTTTGCTGACCGTGCCGACTTGCTGGTGACCGCCTTGCATTGCCCACCTCGAATTCGACTATATGCTGCAATTGGTTATCATTCGGCGCTGCATATGGTGCCAAAACATGACCCCGGCGATTGGCGCCCCTGCGGCAACTATCATGCCCTCAACGCCCACACTGTCCCGGATCGATATCCTCTCCCTCATATTCATCACTTTGAGGCCAACCTGCAAGGCATGACCATATTTTCCAAGATTGACCTGGTGAAGGCCTACCATCAGATCCCGGTGGAGCCTGCAGACATCCCCAAGACTGCCACTGTAACACCGTTTGGCCTCTTCAAGTACACCCATATGCCCTTTTGTCTGCGAAACACTGCTCAAACATTCCAACACTTCATCAACGAAATCACTAGAGGCCTGTGTTTTGTGTTCGCGTATCTCGATCTTGTGTTGCCAGTTCCTCAACAGAAGAACACGCTGAACACCTGTGCCTGCTCTTTTCACGCCTCGAAGAGCACCCTCTTGTCATCAATCCAGCCAAGTGCGTTTTTAGCGTCAGAACCATCGAATTGTTTGGCCATCACGTATAAGCGCAGAGAATTCGCCCTCTGGAGAGCATGGTGCGCGCCATCCGAGACTTTTTTCACCCCAAGTCACTCCGCACGCTTCGCGAGTTCCTCAGCCTCCTAAACTTCCACTGTTTCTTGACCGGAATTGCCCACATTACCCTACCCCTCACCAATCTCTTAAAGTCACAGCATGGTCCTCACACTCCTCTCGAGTGGACGTCAGCTGCCGAAATCGCCTTCAAAGTCGTCAAGAACACACTTGCCGATGCTACTCTGATCATGCACCCACTGGCCAACGCCCCGTTGAGTCTCATCACCGACGCCTCTGGTGCAGCTGTAAGCGTCATCCTGCAACAGCTTCAGGACGACTGCTGGTGCCCGCTGGGTTTCTTCTCCTAGAAGCTGAAGCGTGCAGAAGCGCGTTACTGTACTTTCGGCTGTGAGTTGCTACCTGTCTATCTCGCCATTTCCGTCACATCTTCGAAGGAGCCGTTTCTCATGAGCTCACCGACCACAAGTCCTTAACTTTTGCTTTTCGTGTGAATCAAAGATCATACACTGCATGAGAGAAACAGCACCTGAGTTTTAATTCTCTATTTACGGTGGATATCAGACAGATCGAAGGACCCGTGAAGAGTGCTGCCGATGCGCTCTCCCGTGTCGCTCATCAGACGCGCTCGACTTCGCAGCGCTGCCTGCCACACAGGCGTTAGGCAGTGAGCTTCAAGCCTCCAGGCCAGCCCTAGCTCTCTGAACTTGTCGTCAGTGACCCTGCCGTCCTGCTCAGGCACCATCGTGTGTGATGTTTCCCGTGGTTCTCTACTAACTTTTGTAACCACCGCGTTCCGCCGCCAAATGTTCGAACAGCTGCACAACGAAAGACATCCCAGCATTCGTGCTACGCGTCTGACCTAACGTCAACAGAGACGTGCATCGCTGGGCTCGTGAGTGCTTGCAATGTTAGCGTGCAAAAACAACGCGCCACATGTGGTCACCTCACCACCCTTTCCAGCCCCCCCGACTGTCGTTTCGATCATGTCCACGTCGACATTGTTGGCTCTCTTCCTCCATCACGAGGTTTCAATACATTCTTACGTGTGTTGACCGCTACACACGGTAGCCTGAAGCCTTTCCACTGCCCGATACCATCGCGTGTACAGTGGCGTCCGATACCTGGTTCCCAGCCTGTTCGCTTCGTCTGCACCGCGCTCTGTTTAATTTGTAGGGGACTAAGTCTCTGTCCCTCTGCAGTTCGGTGAACCCAGATGTGATGGACGCGGATAACGCTGCCACGGTTGTGGCACCTGGGCCCCAGGTCCTGGCTCATACATCGCCAGCGTCCACGTTCAGCTGCTGTCATTTTGGCCTTGGAATCCTGCCGTATGGTTCTCGTAAGAGGAGGCTGCGTTCTACCTTTGGCACATCACTTCACAACGCGTGAAGTATCTCCACCTCGTGTCGACTCTCTCTCTCCTGAGGTAATGGATGAGTCTGATGACGTTTTAAAGACGTCTGACCCTTCCTCCCCGTATGAACACTTCAATGCTACAGTCCTGGCCCGGAAGTCCATCTCGGAGTGCAGCCGCTTACTAATGGTGATTGTGCTGCTACAAAGGGGAAAAAAATGAGAAAAATGGAAGTTCATGGCACCAAGGCTTACACCTCCAGGAAAGGTGAGGGAAGTGAATTGGAATGGCCAGGAAATGGTTGGGTTATATCGTCTTGGCTTCGGGAGCCTACAACGCTACTTTGATATATCATGGAAAGCATGTTGAAGAGCAGCTTTATGTATTGGCAGCGCACCCAAGCCACAAGAGTGCACCAGGTTCATAACCAGGTTCATTTGGTCACTACTGATTTCTCTGGCTACTGGTTGGTATCGTGACTGCCCAGGAAGGGAAACTTCCCACAGCAGATGCCCCGGATACTTCAAGGGTAAGAAGGTGTTGTGAACATGATCAATGATGTTATCTTCTTTGGCAAGACACGCACAGAGCATTACTGTCGCCTGAAGGAGGCTTCAGCAGCAGGCTAGCTCGTGCTTCGCATTGAAGAGTATGTCTGCAATCTACATTTCTTCCTTGAGATGGTCCACCAGCTACTACTGGCAATGTTGGGAGCATGGATGTTGACTTGCCACCTTCGCAGATTCAGCTGTTCTGTCTGGAGCTGATGTGCTTCCAGTGCATTGCCGTATGTACCCAGCAAACTGTTAGCCATTCAGGACATGCTGTCATGTGGACTACCGAACGGCCCACTGCCAAGGCAAGCTCATCTTGTTGAGCTGTTTTCTGAAAGGATTCTTTGCACCCTTCCAGATTTTGTCTCCACGTGCCAAGACGAACGTCCCAAAGCTTAACCCAATGATGGCGAGTGCAACCTTCTGCTTGAGTACTGCACCAAAGGTTGGCCCAGGCAGTCGAGACTACTGCTTCAGATTTAAGGAGTACTGGCAAAATCAAGGAAACCTCAGAGTTTTCGAGGGGCTAAGTTACGATTTAAGGTCCAATGTTCGGGTTCCACCAAAGTTGCCCCGCCGTCCAAGAAGTATAAAAGACGCAATCAGTCAACACTTGAAAAAAAGTAAACTGAAGCTTGTACAATCATAACAAGCTCAACACGATTGGTTTACAAAGTGCATGGCACGCCTTTCACTTTTTGCAAGGTTCAAAGCCCTCTCCCTAACAAAATAAAAATGAAAACACATGAAAAGACATCAAAAACACTCCCACGTGTTGCTGCCTTCCTGAACACTCGTGACCCTGACGGCCTCCCCCCATCAGGGCAATTATTAGCTTCTACCAAGTCGCTACCACCGCGAGTAAAAAAAAAAAACAAGCGCTGAACCACGTTCCTACGCCATTCATCTTCACGACGACTGTTGACAGAAGTCCCCCGAAATCCAGGAAGCAGCACAAAACCTGCTGTTGCTGGGTTTGTGCAGGGACATCCCTTTTGTCCAGCTCCATTTTGTTATGCCAGCCCGTTTCATGAACGTCACAATGCCACGGAGCTTGTTAGACGCGTCCTTGCTGACTGTACGTCACACTTGATTGCTCCCAGACAATCTTTGCTATGTCAGGACGAGGGGTGGCCGGAGTATGGCGGCTTCAACGAGGCGACAGCCCACATCATTCTTGGCGCCTCTGGTGCAAAGCAACTCCTTGGAGGACAATTAGCAAACCGTGGGACCCAGCCCACGTCTCCACGCGCAGCTGCATCGTTCCAGCAGACGGCACTTTGGGTGGTTCCAGGAAAACGTGCCCCCGTCCTTCCCTATGTCGCGACTCAACGTCCGCCTGCCTCGTCTTGTGAGCTTCTTGCCGACACACATGACAGGGGTTGCGAGCAGATCGCCACTTCGGGGTGCCAGGGCAGCAACAAAAGGACAGATGGTCCTAACAGCACCGCAGGCATCCACCGATCCCTTACAGGTTACTTCTCAAAGGAGGTCACATTGTTGTGTCGGTGGCTCTTCAGCATTCCATACGGATCTCAATCATGACAAGCATCAAGATATTAACTGAAGCAAAGGCATAGCTCAAGAGTCAGTGTGGTGGCCTACAGTGAACAGTAACACTAAGACTAACTGTGGTAAGCGCGTAGAGCCAACAATGCCTTCTCAGACTCCAAGTCTTCGCTAGGTGGAGGTGGGAGCCGACCTTTTCCAATCTTCCCTGTAGTCACTAGTCAGCACTGTACTACAACAATGGCAGTCATTGCAGCAATCAAGACCGTATCTGCCGGTCATGGCATCTCAGGGGTGGTCCACAATTCTCATCCCACATCATCTTTACCTTCGCATAGCCGTAAGGCTTCAGGCATGTCACCAGCAGCCCAAGATTCCCACAGTCCAAAGCAGAGGTGGACAGGATGGTGTGGACCGTCAAGGACCAGATGCACAAGGTGGACAATGCTTTCTAGGCACTGCTTGTCTACCAGGAAATTCCTAGTGTCAGTGAGGTAAGCCCAGCACAACTTCTCATAGGCAGACACCTGCAAAACCGAGTTCCTAAGACATCAAAACGGCATGAGCCAGGCTGGTCCTCGACTCAGTCTTTTAACCTGAGTGATCAAGCTAATAGAAAAAGGAATACAGGTCAGGTACAGTGGCCACTTAAGACAAGTGGGCAACATCGGGTGCATGACATAAGTAGCCCTGCGATGGTTTTGGGACATCCTCCAGCCGTACGTAGTGGAGGACCTGAAGGAAGTTCTTCAATGCTGCAGGTTATTCCTCATCCCACTGTTCAATGTCCCAAGGTCCGGGGGTCCTACCGAACGTGTTACCGGAGATGAAACTGAGAGGAAGCCATCAAAGCAGTGAGACTAATAATACAGCAGGGACGGAGCTAGTTCTTCCTAGCCCGACCTCATGGCTTCGCCCCGGTCACAACCTTCAAGTTCATCCTTTTTAGTGTCAAGGTTTAGAAAACTGATCCGAAGGGCCAAATGACTGAACTTGTACTTGTGTAGTGCTGAGCATACTGTGCATTTCTCTTCCTCTCTTAAATAAGGGGGAATGTAGTGTGTGTTGCACTAGGTGGCATCACTGCATCCTCAGCTACATATACCATGTGCAACAAAGCTTTGAGGCCTTCTGCCCTTCTAAACAGCACGGTGTGTGGTTCACGCTTGTGGAAGTACATCCCGCTACAGTCTGATGAGAAGGTGCAGAAGAGCGAAAGCACGAGTGCCCCACAGTCATGCAGGAGGCAAAGCAATGAAGCCGAGTCACAGCGTCACTGCATCCAAAAATTCATCCAAACACTCACTCCATCACTGCAGAGGAACTGGGTGTCTGCTTCATTCTTCAGAGAGAAAAAGACGCAGTCAAGCCTTGCTAGAACGAACTGGTTTTGAGCCCCCTTTGAACCAGTCATAGAAATCCACGTATGTGGAACCTATTTTTTATAACGTAAATTCTTCTTACCACTGCACATTGTGTTCAAATGCATTTGTAATACATACGAAACCAGGTGTAGTGGCAATGACGTTTGTGAGACAGTACTGCAAAGTTCTGCAATTGCTACGGCTGCATGAAATGTATTCAGCCTGTACTAACACAGCATTACACAGTTGCGAGGCACTGCTATTCTACATAAACATGAGGCAGCACCAAACATTTCAATGCCAGTTTACCATTCACAGGGACACAGCTTTGAGGTTCCACAGATTCTTCATATATTTACCAACTGTTCTTTCTGACCAAAAGTTCAGGCTTACCATTGCCTCGCATAATGAGGTAGGCCAGCAGGTTAATGGATGTGAATAATGCTTGCCGCGAGGTGATTGCTGCGAAGCTACACATGGGATATAAGTGATGCCAAAGTGGAAAGCTTTCAATTCATTTAGACCACACCAATGGTAAATTCAATGCAGTCTGAATGCAAAAATTTCGAGGGGGCACTTTGGAGATCTAAAGTGTGATGAGGCGAAAGCCTTTCCTGCACCGCTCTCCTAGACAAGGAGAACTGCATATGCGTTGGCAGGAAGTCAGCGCAGGATAGTGGTTAGCACGCTCGGAAAACGCCACAAATGCCAAACGTTTTATGCAACAGACGAATGGACAGAGTCATGGCCACGAATATGAGCCATTAAAGGCTTTCGCCTTAAAAATGCCTCTGAACTGGACAATGTCACTGAACATTAAAGAGCCCCACGTGGTGCTGCGGACTCCACAGAGCAGATACAGCTCAGAAACACATCAGGAACAGGCCTCACTGCCACCAAGTTACTCATCAAGGTGATGTCATTGAACATTAAAGAGGCACACGTGAAGCTGCAGACTCCACAGAGCAGATACAGCTCAGAAACACATCAGGAACAGGTCTCACTGCCACCAAGTTACTCATCAAGGTGATGTCATTGAACATTAAAGAGGCACACGTGAAGCTGCAGACTCCACAGAGCAGATACAGCTCAGAAACACATCAGGAACAGGTCTCACTGCCACCAAGTTACTCATCAAGGTGATGTCATTGAACATTAAAGAGGCACACGTGAAGCTGCAGACTCCACAGAGCAGATACAGCTCAGAAACACATCAGGAACAGGTCTCACTGCCACCAAGTTACTCATCAAGGTGATGTCATTGAACATTAAAGAGGCACACGTGAAGCTGCAGACTCCACAGAGCAGATACAGCTCAGAAACACATCAGGAACAGGTCTCACTGTCACCAAGTTACTGCGGTGGCTGAATGGTTACGGCGCTCGGCTGCTCACCCGAAAGACGCGGGTTCGATCCCGGCTGCGGCGGCTGAATTTCGATGGAGGCGAAATTCTAGAGGCTCGTGTGCTGTGCGATGTCAGTGCGCGTTAAAGAGCCCCAGGTGGTCGGAATTTCCGGAGCCCTTCACTACGGCGTCCCTCATAGCCTGAGTCGCTTTGGGACGTTAAACCCCAGTAAACCAAACTATAAACCAATCACCAAAACCTTAGAAAGATTGCACTGCCCATTGCTGTGAGTACTGCAGGCCGCAGTGCAGGTCCTATGGCCTGCAGTACTCATAGCAGTCCCCAAGCTGGTGGCCCTTGGATCCGCAGTGTTGGCACTGGTGGATGAGGTACCTGGCTGGTGGAGCTGCGAATGGTGCCAGGATGCCCGCTCCGAAGAATTTTGAGAGGCCCCTGGCGAAGACTTCTGCCAGCTCCTCGATGCCTTCGCCAGCCGAGAGATGGTAGCCGTCAGCCGCAAAAAGGTGCCTCTTGGGCACCCGCATTGCATCCAGGAAGCGATGCTGAAAATAAAATGCGCTATGCTGATAAATAAGGCAAATTGAGGAAGACATCCCAACAGCATACAGCTGCAACAAGTATATCGGCTTTCTGGCACACCTAACCAGTAAACAATGCATAAAGAAGGCAGAAAAAATGCATCCACACAAACGCAGTGCTCACTGAAAACCAAATTAAAATGCCTTAAATATACTTACGGCTGGTAACCAAGCACACACACAAGGATAAGAACAGAGACCTGGATTTCCCCGTGTGCTAGGAGTGCTTTTTGGAAAGATAACAGCATATACTGATAACTTCAACGCCTCCTAAGGTGCATTCACACTACATCAAATTTCCAGCAAGCGAAGCGGATTCGCTTCGCCGTAAAAACTGTGACCTGTTTTCATCTGTTGACGCCCGGGCGAGGCCGAAACGCTGAGCCGCTGCTGTTTCTCGCTTTTCCACACACTTCCCGGCCACCACATCACCGCTTGCGGCGTACATAGATATGTTTAGAAAAGAGCATAAATTTACGCTGTCTGCGTCACATAAGTGTAAGCACGCTTACGTAGGCTAAACGCAGACGCATTCCCATTTTTAGTTCAGCGTATGCAAACAGACTAGCAAAGAAAAGCCCACCCTAGTGGCGCCATCTGCTTGTCAGGACTTTAACCATTACTGTCAACCTACCGACGCTCCTCATAAGCCTAGTAGCGGCAGAATCGTCACTCTAAATAAAAAATAAAGCAAATTTAGCACTCATACGTTTACATATAGGTGAGGTGAAGAAAAGGACCGGTGTCCCATTTAAGGCCACTGAATGCGCTGAAAAAGGCAGCAACAACGACGAATTCATTCCAAGGCGAGGCGTCTTGCTTCGAAGGGTGCCGCCATGTTTTTGGGTGCGGAACTTTCCCGGCCGCGGAAATCGGCCCTGAACAGATCGGCCTCGCGTCGCCACTTTTCACTCTTGTCGGCGTCAAAAGCGGCCGAATCTGGCCGAATCCGCTTCGCTCGCCGGATTTTTGGACAAGTATGAAAGCACTTTTAGTCTTCTCAGCTTCTACAGTTTCCAGTTTGTTTGTTTTTTTGAGAATAAGTCTGAATTAAGGAACCCACTGGAGCTATAATGTGCAGCCCTGTCCTACATGGCCAGTTTCATCCTGATAGCATGCCACAAGAGTCTCATTACGACACCCAGTCTAACACACTACCTGCTAGAGAGAGGATTACGACACATCACACTTAGCACGCAGTAAGGGAGCTTAAGGGATGCAGCTTTTAAATGTCAGAAATTGGCCAATACACTTCTATGCCTCCTATAACCTGTCCTTATGTTTCATTGCTGAAATTCATCCAAGTATTATAGAAAAATTGTTTCACAAACCGTAGTGCTTCTACATATAGGGCAAGCGCTCGAACAGTTGGCATTCTCCATTCAGTTTCTTCTGCCTAGTTACTCACGAGCTTGTGCAGCAATTTCTTCTAAACTCTTTCATTTATTTGTACCGTTTGTTTTGCTGTACTTCTAGGACCATACTGCAGACCAAGTATTGTCTTTTGCAAATTCATGAAATTCGTTTCGCGGATGCAGTGCAAAATTGAAGTCCACTTCACCGCAATACAGGGCGCACTGTAGCAGACGACGCGCGAAGCCCCACCTGCAGCTCTGACTGCTCCTGCGCAATAATTTCTATGGCGCCCGCCAGAGGCGCCCCGCGGAGCACCGGCAGCACGGAGCGACATTCTAAGAGTGGACGACCCTGTACATGTACTTCTGGATGTCTTCTCTCTCGTTGCCTTTAATCCC
Organism: Amblyomma mixtum; assembly: GCF_055824585.1. Lineage (NCBI taxonomy): Eukaryota > Metazoa > Arthropoda > Arachnida > Ixodida > Ixodidae > Amblyomma > Amblyomma mixtum. The sequence continues at coordinate 168,254,184 of NC_143014.1, read as the reverse complement.
GACATGGCTTGGCACCCAGCAAAGTTTTCAGTTTTGTCCTTGACCTGTGCCTATTTTTATGTCGTGCATAATGTTGCCAAGAAGCACAGAGATTGCATTCTTAAAGAGAAGAGCTATAAGTACACTTAGACAGCCTGCGTAAAAAAAATAAGTCTATGTAAGGTGATTTAATATTTTTTCTACACCTACACAGACGGCATAACACTGAGCACTGAGAATCGATACACACTGTGGAAGTCTTACTATTACTTTCCCATTCCCTTGTACCACTGCGCTTTCAACTGCATAAAAGTCTGCGAACCCATTGTACCTTTCTGAGAGTACAAGAAATTCTTACATAATCTGTTGTTATGGAGTTTACTTCTTACAGAAATGAGTTAGCATGAAGTCGCAGACTGCTAGCAAATTGTACCATGAAGGAAGTGGACCTCATCTTTGAGCAATGTCAGGTAGTGTGTCTAATATGCCGAGGTTTTTGCACGCCTCTTCAAAACGTATTAGGAATGGCCTAGTAGCTTGTGGTTTGTTGTTGAACAGTGTAGCATTGAAGCTATCCCTTCGTTGGTTTGAAGAGGAGGAGAGCTGAGTGTCTCTCTGCGACATGCAGCCCGATCATGTTTTAATGCTTAAAGTGATCAAATTATGATTCTAACATGTTCTTGGATGCTTTGGACAAACATTAGTGCTGTCTTCCCACTCCTTTACGACAATATCAGTCGAAGTACTGCCTGTCGGAGCCGAACCCCTAGAAGCAGCAGCCGTCAGGATGAGGCAGGAGCCGAGCAGTGAGCAGGCATATAATGGCAGTGTGACCACGCCATCAAAGATGGTAGCCCCAATGACTCGGCGCTGTAAAGTCTATAGGCAAGCAAATTTAAATTTAGAGGACATAGTAGTAGCGCTTAAAAAACAAGGACGACAGGGTAGAGAAAGACAGCACAGGCGCTAGACATCAACTGACTTTATTCTCGAGAACAACAACGAATTTATAGGCGACAATCAGGAGCATAAAAAATCAACTTTTGAATCGCATGCGTGATGGCACTTCCCGATACAAGAACCTCAAATCTTTAGTGCACAGATAAACATTCGGTTTGCTCACGCAGGTTTGGGAAGTATTGGAAGCCTTTCTCATTCACTCGGAATGGCAAACCTGCGTGAGCAAACCAAATGTTTATCTGTGCACTAAAGATTTGAGGTTCTTGTATCGGGAAGTGCCATCACGCATGCGATTCAAAAGCTGATTTTTTATGCTCCTGATTGTCGCCTATAAATTCGTTGTTGTTCTCGAGAATAAAGTCAGTTGATGTCTAGCGCCTGTGCTGTCTTTCTCTACCCTGTCGTCCTTGTTTTTTAAGCGCTACTACTATGTCCTCTCAATCTAAACACCAACTAGCCCAGCTGTCTGCCTTAAATTTAAATTAATATGCAATGTGGTTGGCATGTAACTTCGCTGCTCGCCTGTTTTGGTACAAGCTACATAGTTGGCTCTGTCTGCCACTGCATCAGTCATTGCCACTCGGACAATGCGAAGGACAAAAACTAGCCCACTAGCACGTGCGACCCTGCATAACTTCTAGCTCGCTCTTTGCTGTTTGCATCAACAATGTGTACATTTTCCCCTGCGCACACACCACGCTGTTTGGATGCCATTTCTCCTCACACTGTTTGCACAAGTTGTCGCATTCAGAGCCATAGATTTTGCTGTTCATGTGAACTAGTATGATTTTGGTGCTTGAGAAGGTCATTCGCTAACCACTTTTCATTCCTTTGATCATGCTCTTCCTCCTTAAAAAAAAGGTGTCACATTTATCGGGAGCGTGCGCTGATGTTAGAACTTCCAAAAACGTGCCTAGTGCACACCCAAAGCGTTTTTTCTGAAATTAGCGTCAGCTACGGACACACAGGCACACAACGGCTAGCATTTTGTATCCTGCAATAATAACAATAATAATACAAAAACATTTACCCTAGTTGTCACTGTGGCCACTGCCACATAGTGATACTTAGCTTGAATCTGTGGGCTGCCAAGAGATGCCCAAGGCAGCTGACCAGACATTGAAGAATGCGCAGCACATAAACAGTGGCATGTTTGTGCAAGAATGCCTACATGTCTGCACATTACAAATTTTCTACCACGGCCTTTTGGAAGATCTGCCATCATTAACGTACCAGAGACTCACAGGCAACTGGATGCTGCATCCTCAATCATATGCTATGCATGAACTCCTTAGGGCCCTCGCGATAATGTCATGTTCTGCTCCAGGTATCAGTTTCAATATTTGTTTCCCTTGCAATAAACTCCGCATTGTGTTTTGTGCAAGCTGTAAACAAACTGCTTTTAAAAACAAATCTGTTCTAGAATTTGCTTTTTTATTTATTTATACATGTACCTATATTCTTCTGCAGGGGCATTACAGTAAGGGGGTGTAGCAGAAATGAGAATATAAGTTGGACAGCAATGTATGTGGGTGATATGTGAGATATGTGCAACTGGCACATATCGCCGACACACATAGCTGCTAAAAAATCTTGAGCCTTTTTTTTGGAAAAATTTCTTCGTAGAATCCGAAACGCAACATCCATTTCACAATTTTTCTATGGTAAAAGTAGCCGTGTTGGCCCACATTACAATCGGTTACCTTAAAACTACTGTCGCTCAAATTCTGGGTTTGCCAAGAAGTTCACTCATTCATGGCCCAAAAGCAGCTCGCAAGAATCACAGAAGGATTTGAGGATTAGCGAAGGAAGTTTTTTTAGGATGCTTTCAGCCAAGACGCTGCCAGTGCTCGCTTCATCTGAGCTATAGCTCGGTGAAATAGTATAGTGAAAGCTTGGTAGGCATAATGGGGCAAGGTAGGTCATTTTGGCTACCTATTATTAACTATTATGGTTGTGGGAGACTAAAGTCCCTTCTTGCAAATTTTTGCAAGACTCACAGCATCCCTGACAAATGCAATATATTACCAGAAGATTTTTACTGTTGCCATAATTCATGCCGCTTAGTCTTAAAAATGGGGAGCTAGTACAATTACACTTCCCCGATGCCGTGAGGTGACTGGACAAGGCGACGCTTCAAGGGCATGCCAGTGATTGGCAATGGTGTCACGGGACACATCACCAAAGAAGATGACCTCATGCAATTACTGCTTAACAGTTTGACAAGTGTGTATGGTATACTGCAACCCCTCCAGTGTAGCAAGCAATAATTAGAATGCTTGCAATAGTATAGCTGCCATGTTATGAAACGCTCAGAGAGTATGCCAGGCACCTGGAAATTGGCCTTGAAGGAGATAGCTGCATCTGTGGGTGCACATCTCGATTCCCAGAGACGAAGGAAAGTTTGGGCTCTGAGAATAGCAAGGGGACTGTGCCATGCACTGTCTGCTCGCCTTCACTTTTATCAAAACAGTTCGCACATTAACGATCACATGGAGGCGTTAAAGTTTTTTTCCGCGACTGTTTGTTTCCCGATGCAAACATAGCACCACTATATTTGTCTAATCATCCTTGTACAGTCGTCAGCACGCCTGTATAAAGCGCTAGAACGCCACCCTATGACACAAAGAAAGTGAAAGTATGTTATACTGGCGCCAGAACGAAGGCGCGTTGGCGTACTGTCAACTGCGCCGAGCAAACATTTAACTGTTTTGTTCCTCGGCACGCCGCTCCAGCGCTCGGCAGGCTGGCTGACTGCACTTGCCTTTCTGTGAAAGGCGAACAACAATTAAGGCAAGTATGAAGCGGTACTCACGTCTGGGTTTAAGATGCCTACACACGGCATCCGCTTAAGCGCAGCCGTCAACTTGCGGTTAAGCAAGCGACGGCTTGCCTCGGCGTCCGTCGTGGCGAAACATCGAGGCAGCACCTTTGCCACGAAGACGACAGGTGCCACGTCGCGCAGCAGGAGCAGGACAAGGGCCTGTGACGCGAAATATATGTGAATTCCGTACAGAAATGAACCGAAATTGGAAGCGTTCAGGAACCACGTAGTACGTACCTTAATGTTGTCGCAAATCGCTTGCGGAGTGAACCTAGGGCACGTGAGGTCATTCCCTCCGACGTACACCACGACAAACTCGCACCGACTAAAATTGAGTCGGCGCACAGCGCTTGCCAGCCGCACGGCGTCGTAGCCCCCGAAGCTAAATGTGCACGTCTCAACCGACGGCCGTAACCGCAGGCGAGACCTGCACATTCGCTTGAGTTGGCTGTCGCCGACCAAAATGCCTCGAATGGCCATCGCTAAACGCAGAAATACCACCGAGGCGAAGACCCTTTTTGCCTAGGGACTGTCAAGCGTTACGTTCCCTAGGCTTATTAAACTGGCGACCAAAAAGCCCTACTTTTGACGCGCTAGGGACACTAGGGGGGCTGGAGTCCCTAGGTTCATTTTCTCATTTCAGTCGGACCCGTCTCTGCGTCCCTTCGTGGTAAACAGAAAATGAGAAGCAGAATTTTTTGTTACGTTTTTTAATATGTGCTTCTTTTTACTGCAAAAAACTTTAAATCTGTTGGATACTAATAAATTGTTTTCATTAATAAATCGTTTTTTAGATAATTACTTAAATATGCAATCAAAATTTGCTTGTCACGTTTTCTTCGGCTTCCTTAATGCAGACAGGGTTGCCGTTGGTGGATACTTTGTGCCAAATTGGCTACTTTTGAAACCTGTCTAGCGATGAAAATTTCAGGTTGGCTCCCTGGCTACTTCAAACTTTTTATTTTGGCGCATTTAGTAGGCATTTTTTTTACTCGCAGCATCCTCGCCGGCATTGTCGGTTCGCTTCGTGGCACCTCCATAGAGAACGATATCTTTCTCTATGGCACCTCTAGTACAGCGTTCTACCAATATCTTTCTCTACCGCTAGGCACGGCTAGGTGGTGGTGGTGAAAAACTTTAATATTCAAAGAGAGCTTGAGGGTTGAAAAACCCTGCTGCATGGTCGGTATCCTTAGTCCGGGACACCGCACGACGAGGCCCCGTCTCGCGCCCGCTTGACCAGAGCCCTTTGGGACTCCAGCGTGGAGCAGTTGAGGTATAGTTCACTATAGTTGAGGAGGGCAGTCTCCCATGCCTCTCGGGTGGGGGAAGGGGAAGGTGAGGATTCTGAGTACATGCCCACACCATGTGAAAGATATCGCAGATCTCTCCACAGTACGGGCAGCGCCCATCTGTGTTCGGATCGAAGTGTTTTGCTATGGCAGGACAGAGAAGGGTTCCTGTCTGCGGCTAGGGTAGCTATATATATGTCGCTTACATGCGCGCACGGCGCGACGCTAAAGAAGGTGACATGATTTCGGCAGGCCAAGGAGCCGTGGTAGAGCGCTAGCTGCTTCCAGTTCTTGAGGCAATTGGCGGTACAACTCTTCCAAATGTCTTGCACTTCGGAGGCTGCATGCCATCAATCCTGATCACAAAAAAAGCGCGATGAGCCGTGAATGCATACTGAAGCTGCCGCTGCATTTTTCATAGATGTACCTTCAGAAATGCGGCAACTGCAAACAATAAGCATGAACTTGATCAGACATCATGTTTGAGTGTATGGCACGCAGTGGCCGGATCGTACAAAGACACTTGCAGCGAATGGCCTTTTGTACATCTTTGAGTTTCCAACTCTGATGCTGCACGCGTGTTCTCCTGTGATAACATGGTAAAAAAAAGAGGTGCGAAACAAAATGAAGCTCGACTGCCTTAGGCTAAAACAGCTCAATGTCCTACTGGGGGTTGTTGGCTAGAACGTGTTGCAACGAACCTGTGCCTTCAAGACCAAGAAAAAGGGCTCAAACGTTGTGCTTTTTATTCCGTTTCTTGCGTTGATTTAAAATGCTAGCAGTTATTTTTCTTTTATATAGCGCACAAATTTGGCGCTAAGATTGAACAGTACGGCTACTTTTGGCTACTTTCAGCTCAAGTTTTGGCTCCTTTTAAAATGTTCCCAACATGCGGCAACCGTGAATGCAGGCATGGCGGCGTTTTCGTCGTCGCTGTCACGTTCGGGCACGGCAGACACAATAACAAAACTCGCAGAAGATTATTGGGTGCCTCACAACAAATCATCATGGAGGGAATACGACCCGAAGGTAATTGTGGACATATACCAGCAAGAAATTATAGGATCTGGCTTTGCGATCCGCAAAGTCATGCTGCTTGAATTCAGTCAGTACTTGGAGAACTACTTATGGTCGCACTACGATCCTCAAGATGCATCGGCTGCTCATTTGATGTCGATTGTTGTCATGGTGAACGAAAAATTTCGTGAAAGAGTCCCAGCATGGCCGACATTTATTGCAAGACCAGACCATTTCCCGTCTTTCTTTCGAAAAGTCATGGAAAGCGCATTGGACGAGAACTTCAGTTTCTCTTTGCAGGAGCAAACAGCACTCTTGGTGTTCCTCATCAACTGTTTCAACAGCATGGAAGTGAGCTTGATCCGAGAGCAAATTCAGCGTTTGGTCTCGCTGTCAGCTTGGAGGACCCTTTTGCCAGAACGAAGAGACTACGAGTTCAAGCGCTTTCCGAAGTTGAAAAAATTTTGGGCTTACATTGACAAAAACGACAAAAAGCTTGACGAGCAGGCATACAAGGACCTTTTGTATGAGCGAGAGTTCCTTTCACGGTTGATTGGCCGTTTCTTTAAGTACTTAGAGTCTGTGCCAGCTGCAAAAGATGTTCCTGAGCTGGACAAACCGGCTATGGAGGTCGTCCACTACTGCGAGCGCTTTCTGGAGTTGATGACAGACCTTGAAGCTCTTCTTCCAACGCGGCGGTTTTTTAACACTATCATGGACAACTCCCACCTTGTTGTCAAGTGTCGACTGTCAGCACTGTGCCAACGCAACGAAGGCAGGCTGTTTACTCAGCTTTTAGACAGACTGAAATTCTACTCAAGGTTTGAAATCAGTGACCAGACAGGAGAAGAGCTCACAGACCATGACATGATGCAAATTCATTATGACAACATAACAGCTCTGCAGAAAGCAGCATTCAAAGACTTCACTGACCTGCGACGGTTCTCATTGTCAAATGTTGCAAATGTGGACACACGAGAGAAACTTCTGAAGCACTTTGGCTCTCTGAAAACTGAGGATCTGCATAGGCTTGCTGCCTCACTGTTCTTGGTGCCACCACTGAGCTCGGAGAGCAAAGAGTCGCCTTACAGTCACACCTTTCTTGAAGAACTGCTGATTTCTCGACATGAGAGACGTCAGTCACAGTTGGAGAGCCTGAATGAAATGCCCCTTTATCCTACAGAATCCATCATATGGGATGAAAATGTTGTTCCATCAGAATACTTTTCTGGGGAAGGCTGCCTTGCGTTACCTAAGCTCAACTTGCAGTTTCTTACTCTTCATGATTACCTGCTCCGCAATTTTCACCTCTTTCGGCTTGAGTCCACATATGAGATAAGACAGGATATTGAAGATGCAGTCAGTCGTCTGAAGCCGTGGAAAACAGAGGATGAAGGGGTCATGTTTGGGGGCTGGGCAAGGATGGCACAGCCCATTGTCAGTTTCGCTATTGTGGAAGTAGGTAAGCCAAACATTGGAGAGAAACAGCCTTCAAAGGTTCGTGCAGATGTCACTGTCCACCTCAATGTGCGTAGGGAAATAAAAGCAGAGTGGGAAGCTCTTAGGAAGCATGACGTCTGCTTTTTGATCACTGTGCGTCCTGCTTGTCCCCCAGGCACCCTCTACAACTACAAAGAGCCCTTTGTGCCTCAGGTAGGCCTAACGTATGTGCGGGGTTGTGAAGTTGAGGGCTTGCTTGACCTTAATGGAAGAGTCATTGAAGAAGGGCCAGAGCCAAAGCCTGTGCTGCCTGGTGAAACAAGGACATATCGTGTGTGGATGGACTGCAATCAGTATAAGATTGACATGGATCACAATGTGAAGGGTGGTGAAGATGTCTACGACACATTTAACATCCTGATGAGGAGGAAGCCAAAAGAAAACAACTTCAAAGCTGTTCTGGAAACCATCAGGGACCTGATGAACACAGAGTGTGTTGTGCCAGATTGGTTGCATGACATTATACTTGGTTATGGTGATCCAGGTGCTGCGCACTACTCAAAGATGAGCAATCAGATTCCAACACTCAACTTCAATGACACATTTCTCAATATGGACCACTTGCGGAGAAGCTTTGAAGATAAGTGCGACATATCTGTGGACGTTAATGATCCACGTTTGCTTGTGCCACCTTTCAAAGTGACATTTTGTGATGTTGCACTACAGCAACAGACAGCCCTAAAACAAGGCTCAAGAAAAGGGAAGGATGGTGCAGGTACTGATAAACCAGCAAGGAAAGACAAAATCTTGGTCACCCCACATATTACTCAGATTAAGGGACCATATTCAAGTGAATGGACAAAGAAGAATGCTATCCCCTTCACTCCAACACAGATTGAAGCCATTCGTGCTGGTTTGCAGCCGGGCCTCACCATCATTGTTGGCCCACCCGGAACAGGCAAGACAGATGTTGCTGTGCAAATCATTTCTAATTTGTACCACAACTTTCCAGAGCAAAGGACTTTATTGGTCACTCATTCAAATCAGGCACTAAATCAGCTTTTTGAGAAAATCATGATGCTGGACATTGATGAAAGGCACCTGCTTCGCTTGGGCCATGGAGAAGAGGCACTGGAAACAGAGAAAGATTTCAGTCGCTATGGCCGAGTTAACTATGTGTTGGGAAAGCGGCTGGAGCTGCTTCAAGAAGTCAGCAGACTCCAAGATAGCCTCGGTGTAACTGGTGATGTCTCGTACACCTGCGAGACTGCTGGGTTCTTCTACCTTTACCAGGTAAGTGAATGGCAGTTATCTTTAGCAGTTGTAGCTAACCAAGACACCTAGAAACATGGTTATACTTGCTTGGTGCTAATGTTTTACTGACACAAAAACGTGGCTGTTGTCCTGCTTGTTTAGGTTGCCTGTATACTTAACAAGTGGGCCAAAGGTACATGCCAAGTGGAATTTAACTTTTAATAAGTGTCTGTAATATTACTGACTTCAGTGAATGTATTCTTGTGGTCAAGCGATTTCGTACTAACTTTCATTAGGTTTTTCTCAAGTACTGAAGAATTGTGCTTCACATGGCTAGGCAGTGAGTTTTCATTGAGAGGTCTGCTTAGTCACCTGAAAGCCTGGTAGCACGCAAGCAGTATTATTGTGTGCATCTCGGACACTGCTTCTGCTTCAAACTTTCAGAAGCAAAAGGTGTTGAACTTCATTCTTAATGAAGTATACACTTTATGTGAAATATTTAGAGATTTGTAATTGTAGCTCTCCTTCCCCAATGCCATTTTAGTTGCACTTAGGGTGCTATTCATCTGCAGTCAGAAGACTGTGAGCTGTGCATTAGAGGAACTGCGGGAGACATGCTGAGATAATGTACAGTCGTGAGTGCAGGCTTGTCTAGAGTGCTAGAGCAGTGTGCTGTAGAACAAAGAAATGAGATGTCTGTGTGCCTTTGCTTGAGTGCAAGCATTGTCTGTGTAACCCCATACCTACTTTAAGATTTCGCTCCCTTCGCGCCATAAAGAACTGCACAAGTTCTCTATACAAGACTGACAGAAATATTCAAGTGCGTCGCTATTTCTTTATGTGGTGTTAGAGTAACTAATAAAGTGTTACATTTGATTTTAATATTGGTTAAACAGCTATATACATGCATCTTTAGGACTGTAAATGGGCAAGCATACCTTAAAAAAAATGAAAGGCATTTTTTTTCTGTACTCACGGTCAACTTTCTGTGGCACTGCAGCTAAGGCTAGGCAGGAAAGGGAAAGAGATGGGCCTTTGTCCTCATCCTGCAAATGCGTGCCATAAGTGTGCAGCCAGTAAATGAGAGTTGTTGCCCTTCCCTGGAAATTTAAAATCTGAAGCTTTTGCCTACACAGTGCCTTGACCATTGCTTTCTCCCCTCCCACCTAATCCTATAATTGCGAGGGGTGGCTCATGGGGTTTCATTTCTTGTTGTGTGCCAAAGAGGGGTACAATCTCTCATAGAAACTTATTGGTCTCATCACCATTGTATTCAGGATGATATTCTGCCATGGATGTAACGACACTTGCAGTTTAATCATCCAGCCTTGACTGAAGAGCGACAGAAAACTATTCACGAGTACAGCCATCTTAAAGGAGTATAAACACCTAATTTTGGTGGTATGTTTTCTTTGCAGTGATGCAGAAGGCATTATTATACATTAATCACCATGTGGTATTTCCTACGAGCGCTAAATAATTTATAATTGAATATTTTTGGTCATGGTGTTTCAGTTTCAGCAGCTCTGTGACGTCAAAGTTCCGTATAGGTCCCATGAGGCATGGAAAAAGCTGCAATATAATCACTGCTTCTTCATTCGTTGTCATCACGGCTCTTGAGGCAGGCTGGCTTTAGCGTCCTAGTGAATTAAAATGATGAAGCAGCCATTATGTCATAGTTTTTTCATGCCTCACGTGATCTATGCAAAACTCTGATATCACAACCATCGTTCGGCTGTTGAAACCAAAACAGCATGAGAGTAGAGTCGATTACAAATTATGTAGCGGTCGTAGGTGAACATCGCATGGTAATTCATGCATATTAATGCCTTAAGCATTATTACAAAGAAGGAAACACACATCCTAAAATTAGGCATTAACATTCTTTTACTCATGATGAGAACAAATACTTTTTTTGAATGCTTATATATAAAGAATGGTTACAAAGGCTTTGCACAGGGTGATTATTCTTCTGGACATCACAGTTTATTTCTTATTACTCTAACCAACCTGGTAGGGTGCAATTAATATGCCTTGTCTTTTTTTTTTTCCTTAGGTTTTGTCTCGTTGGGAAGAATTTCTCAGCAAAGTGAAACCGGGTGCTGCTACCAAGCCATTGGCCCAAGACATCCAAGAGCATTTTCCATTTGGCAAGTTCTTCAGCAATGCACCACAGCCTTTGTTTCATGGTCAGTCATTTGAAGATGACATGGAGAAGGCACAGAGCTGTTTTCGTTACATAAAGGACATTTTTGATCAGTTGGAAGAATTCCGAGCATTCGAACTGCTGCGCAGTGGCCTTGATAGGTCACGTTACCTCCTTGTCAAGGAAGCCAAGGTGATTGCCATGACATGTACTCATGCAGCACTCAAGCGCCGAGAGTTGGTAGATTTGGGTTTCAAGTATGACAACATCCTCATGGAAGAGTCTGCCCAGATTTTAGAGATTGAGACCTTCATTCCATTGCTTCTACAGACGCCACAGGATGGTTACAATCGCCTGAAGCGGTGGATCATGATTGGTGATCATCATCAGCTGCCCCCTGTGGTAAAGAACATGGCATTCCAAAAGTACAGCAATATGGAGCAGTCACTGTTTACGCGCTTTGTGCGCCTGGGTGTGCCCGTGGTTCAACTCGATGGCCAAGGACGGTCGCGACCCAGCTTGTGTGACCTGTACAACTGGCGCTATCAGAACCTGGGGAACTTGCCACATGTTACAGAGTGGCCTGAGTACCGCACTGGCAATGCAGGATTTTGCTTCGACTATCAGCTTGTCGATGTCGGAGACTTCAATGGCATTGGTGAATCGGAACCAAACCCCTACTTTTATCAGAACCTGGCAGAGGCCGAGTATGTGGTGGCAGTGTTTATGTACATGAGGCTTCTAGGCTATCCTGCTGAACGCATCTCTATTTTGACCACCTACAATGGACAGAAACATCTCATACGAGATGTTGTTCGCCAGCGTTGCCAAGACAATCCCCTCATCGGTTGTCCACTGAAGGTAAGGCCTGAAAAACAAACACCTGCCAGATCTCTTGGAGAATTGCAGTAAAGTTCGATTGTGATTTTGCATTGCTGAGTAAGCTGTGTAACATCGTAATAAACCACCCAGCCATTCTCCAGTTTTTTTATTTCTTTTTTATAAAATATAAAAACAGAGGAAACTCCTGGTGACACCTGTGGCAGAAGCACAAGGTAGTCATGCAACATAATGATAGAAAGCATGTCTTTTTTGCTCTTTTGCCTCAAGTTTGTTGCCTTGACCAGCAGCCCATGCCATTAGCTGAGACAACATGTCAGCCAAGCTGATCAGATTACTGCTATCACACGAAATACCACTTAAAGGGAGAGAAGATGGTCTTAAAAAAAGTTTCTAGTAGTATAGTGACGACTGAAATTTTCAGGGAATGTGCTGGTTCTAAATGTGTCATTTAATTTATGTAAAACTAGTGTTTGTGCAGTTATGTAATATGTTATGCAACTTTTTGCCGAGAGCGTTTAAGAAATTTTGCGAAATGCATGCTGTTAGTTTTTCTTGACATCAGGAAATGCAATAAGGGTAAAATTATCATCCTGCATATTGTAGCAGTTGATTTGTAGGGTTTTGAAGTTGCCACTCCAAAGACAGGAGCGCAAACTTTTCTTTGCATCTCTGAAGTCGCAGCTTCAGAACCCTACACTTCAACACTTCAGCTGCTATGATAGGCAGATGATAATTTTACCCTTATTGCATTGCTTGATGTCAAGACAGACCAATAGCATACATTCCAGCAAGTTCCCTGCAGCAAAATTTCTTGAAAGCTCTTGACAAAAAACTTTCAGAACATGTTATACATGTCCACAAAGACTTGTTTTACATAAAATTAAATGACATATTTAGAATCAGCACACAAAATACACGTTGTCTGAGGGTTTGAGAATTGTGACATCATTAATGATTTTTTTTTTTTTCTAAGACCAGCGTCTCTCCTTGAAACTCACTCATCAGGGCTTCTATGATGGAGCAGCAGACAATGTCACGGGCTATGTTGAGAGCAGTCTCACGGGAAGTGCTTCTCTGTTAAAAAGAATGCATCTAAACGTGTAAAATGCAGAGTATGGTGCAGATACCATGAACTTCACTTACTGAAAGCATATGCATAGCGTTAGAAATTGCTTGGAGTGCCCCTTTTACCTAGAGCTTTACACTTGCTGAGCAGGAGCTTTGGCCGAGTTTTGTATTTTGATTTCTGTAAACTGAGTAGAGATCACCTTTTTTTTTTATTCATCTGTCATTCTACCTGCAGTGCTTTTCTGTTATCATTTTAGTAGGGGGTTACTGTAATAGGAATGTAATGGAAATGGTGAATTCGCAGCATGCATGTTCAGGGTATAAATTGAATCGTAAGGGCTTATTAAAATAGTGCAGGAAGTGTTAAAGAGACGATGAGAACAAATTGAAGTTGGCCTTTGTTGATAGATTATTGTGTTCTAATGACACTTTCTCTGAAAGTGGAGCTTTTATAAGCTGGAAAAGGTAAAAAAATGAAATACAGTTGTCGCCGCATCAGGCTGTTTTCTCAAGCTAACTGTGATGTGTCAAGACAGATTTTTGTGTCCGGCTCCCTGAGGCTAGCCAACATCATCATTCACTTTCAAACTGTGACCATGAAGTCCTTTTCATTGTGGAGATCATGAGTATGAATCGAGTGGGTATTTTTTCTTGAATTAGTGTGCAATGAGAATGCTAGCCGAAAACTAGCTGAAATTCATTAAAACGATAGTGTTTTGGTTATGCTCAGTTTAAAAAGTGGGTAATATGCTAAGTGGTATTGTAATCTGCAAAATATGGCTTCTTGTTTTGTGCCTTTCCATCAGGTTACCACTGTGGACAAGTACCAAGGCCAGCAGAATGACTATGTGCTGCTGTCATTAGTCCGGACGCGAGCTGTGGGTCACCTGCGTGATGTGCGCCGACTTGTGGTGGCCATGTCTCGGGCACGCTTGGGCCTCTACGTGTTCGCCCGCATATCACTTTTCCAGGATTGCTTTGAACTTGGCCCCACATTCAACCTTCTGCTGCAGAGGCCTACACAGCTCTGGTTGGCACCTTGGGAGGTATGTTTGACCAGAAATCTTTTCCCTGTGTTCTCTTTCTTTTATGTGCAGGAGCCAAAACAATTGTATTGCTTTGGCTGACTGTGTCCAACCTAGCATTACTGTACACGTGGTACGGCTGTGGCAAATATACTGTGAGGTGGCATAGTTGCAAGCTCTTTTCATTGACATTTGTTCGTGTAGCATTTTTGGTAGTGCTCCCTAATTTTGCAGCATGTTTTTGTCATTTTTTTTCCACCCATTTTTAGTTGTAAATGTGGACATTTTACTTTTGTTAGTGGGTTTCATGCTGTGTAGTCTGCAAAAGGAATGAACATAAGAATCGGGAAAAGTATTCTACCTATGAACAAATGTAATGTTCTTAGTTTAAAAGTGCTATTACTGGGTGTATATGTTTTGTGCTTCGTGCGAGACTTCTGTTAGTTATGCACTCATAAATACCTTTCTTGCAGGTTGTTTCATAGTTACTTGTGTGAAATGAATTAGATGAACGACATATTTCCAACAGCGTCCTTGTTTGTGTTGTCCCCGCAGTAGCATTTTGTGTTCAGCTGCTTGCATTTTCATTACAAAAACTGTTATTGCTATACGTCGTGCACATGGCGATGGTTGCGCCGCCTGTCACCAAGCCCACAAAGCATGGGTGGGCTGTGTCTACCACTTTTCCCGTCTGTTTCAGAGCGCTTTCAGGGCACGCACGTATGTTTTGATAGCTTAGATCATGTTGGGTATTGATTAGTCGTGTACCTACTACTGTGTAAGCTTTCAGTGATGTAAAGGAACTTACTTCTTCGTAACTGGCTGCTCAAAAACTTTTAAAACTTCCCAGAAACACGCTTGTGTGACCTCTCCGCTCCTTTGCCTGACTGCGGTAGATCGTGGCTATTCGATGAGAAAAATAAAAGTTTATGTCGTGTTCAATTTGCACACTAAAGTGTTATTGCCTTTCTTGTATTTCTGTCTCCCCCCATATTCAGTGATCGTTTTCATGCATATTGGCCCCGAGATCAAACAGAGTCGCCACCTTGCGGCGCAGCGGCGAACCCTCCATCGTGTGGATGACCGCTTGTGTCATCTGCTAGCCAGCATTGTTTATGTGTGCGCGTGCAGCAGACATTTCTCGTGACTGTTGTTTAGTGCGCTCCTATTTCCATGTTCGCCTCTTACGCTGCAGTCAAGACAATAATTGTTTATATCCAGCATGTAATGCTGGATCATGACATCCTCCGTTGGTCTTTGGCACTGCAGGTTTTTTGCTGCGCAGCGTCTTAAACACAGAGACGATGGCGTTAAGTGCCGTTTCAAACCACAACGAAAAGGTCGCTGCCGTCCATACAACTGAATGCAGCCGCCCAGTGATTGTATATTGTTGTCATCGGTTTGAACGGGCAATTTTATGCCCTCTATTTGCATGATCAAGTTGTTACTAATAAACTTTAATGCTATTACGCGTCTGCCACATCGCAACAGTGAGAAAATTTTGCCCCAGAAGAGTGCAAAAACATTTGAGGATTCACATCATGCCCAGTGTTTAAATGTAGCAGCAAATATTACCCGGTCAAACTAGATAGAGGTACGCCATTGTCGGCCGAGTAATGTTGGTACTGAGCCAAGTGCCAGTGTTCTCCCGGGTAAGCTCATTGCTCCTGACAAGTAAAACTAAGAGAAGAATACGAGCAACATGTGTACTACGTCAGTCTATGGAGCAGAATATAATAGCACTGAATATCATACATGCTTAGCTATCTTTCCTTTCATATGTGGCAGTGTTTGCTTGGCGAGGAGTATTAAATATATCTTGTAAGTCGCACGAATACGAAGACAATCAGTATTTTTTTGGGGGAAATCGAATTAATATGTGGTTCCTGTTTTCCAAATATCCCCAAATCTATGTTTTGCATGAGGCCGGCACTGCCGATAATTACAGTGCTAAAGAAATCTTATTCCCTCAAAGCTGCATGCACGCGCCTAACCGCACTCACGCGCAGTTTCTGTATATAGTGTCTTTGCAGCGACTAATTCGTAGCTTACCCTTCAACGTATAAAAAATTAATTGCTGAAGCTCCTAAATTTTGGGGACTGTAATAACCTTGTCACACGGCCAAACTGTTATTTTAAACGAGTGACACTTGCGTTTGGAGTCACTCGCGCAGCATCACACGATTGCCTACACTGAAATTGGCTGCAAAAATCAAAGCCTAGCTATAAGTTCGGCGAGCTCACTCCACGTGGTTGAAACTTTCTTTGCACAGTAGACGCATGAACAGTCAGCTTTCCTGTGCGTTGAAAATTCTTGTGCAATTCTGGCATGATTTACTTTGGGGGAACAGCTGTGAAAAGTGCCGGTGTCATCTAGCCAGACCAGATATGTGCGCTCACCATCTGTGGACACACCTACCGGACAGTGTGCTGCTACACTTAATCTGCTTAATCCTCAGCTCAAGAGCGCTAGTGAACCAGACTGTATCTTTCTTGGGGCAGGTCAGGGCAGAAAGTACGTGCTCAGAAAATGCTAGCACAGCAACTAATGTATCGTCCCGAAGTTCGCTGTCTCTGTATAACCAGTGAAGCGCCTGTAGTGGAAGACAAGCACAGTGGCGTCACCTTATAAAAGTGGAGGGAAAGTGCTTGATAGTATGTTTCTGGAACGAGTACATTTTGAATGGCATTTATCTGCTATGTGTAGCACCATGTCTCACCACAGTGACAGTTCATGAGGCAAAACTCAACCGCTGGCAGTCATATTAAATCTACCTGTCTGACACCCGTACAACTATACCATTTCTGTGAAGTTCTGTGGCACACGCAGTGGTGCGCACATTGGTAAAAAGGTGAAGAAGAAACCAAACTGTTGTTAGGGAAACGTGACTTAATAAATATATCAGGCCTGTAAGTGCGGCACAAGAAAAACGCCCGCCAAAACGCGAGAAAATCATAAAATCGGGGTTATGCGGTTGTGTGCCAGTCCCAAGTGTCCATAGAATCTGCACCTCTTTTACGACGTAGCGTTTGTGATTTTGCACTTTTCTGTGCTAGATCGAAACATTTTGAGAAGTATATCACTCATCCATTGTAGAGGGCGCATTTTCTTCGGGAAAAAACGTCCCGTAAACTTGGAAGCCAACCGCCAAACGTACGTTTCAACGGGCGCCTCCCGCTGCCGGTCCACACTAGTGGAAAGATGGTGCCGCCACCTATAGGCCGGTCTCGCTGCGAGTAGTCGCCTCGTTATGGCTCCCAATTAAGATGCAAAACAGGCGTGCTGTTGGCAAATGCGACAGATCACCGGCCTTTCAATGTAAGTGCGCTTTTAAAGAGAAAAATTTGATGCAAGATGCTGAGCCAGGGGCGCGGAGCCATGTTGTGACTGGCTCACTGCTTCCGTATGCTTCGAACTATTAGTTGGTTATGTCAAGAAGCAGGTGACAGCTTAAAAGAATGCACCATACAAGACCACATATCTGCACCAATTGTGGCACTGACTGTCGCTCCACTCTTAAGTTATGCCTAAATGCAGTCTGTCACTTTAAAATTATCGATCGACGCTGTCCACTAAGCACATGTTGATAAGCTGCCAGGCTGGCCGCGCTGTCCATCGTCACGGCCGCTCGATCTCGAGCGGCTGTGTTATTGCGCTCGTACTTGTAAGCGCTGTCCTCTTTCTCATGACATTACATCGCTTCTGAGCGCTCTGTACTGTGACTTCGTGGTGGTCCAAGAAGTCTGAACTTCAGAGCTATGATGCATGTAGCTACTGCAGATTGTCATGCTGCCCAACGAGTGTTTTATGCCCCATGCTCAGTTTTACAAACTTTGCACAGCTTCATTTGCTTTGTTACTGCTTAGTAATGTTGCTGGACTCTATTCATTAGGTCTGTGCATGAGATGGAATAGGCCGGACCGGACTGGACCAGCCTTCCCAGGCTGCACGTTAGATATTGCGCGCCTATAAAGTCACCCTAAGCCACGAAGCCACGTGAAGCTACTGTACCTGTCCTTTAAATGCAAACGCTAAAAAAGAAATGGTTTGCCGTGGTCAGTTGGGCCCCGTTTCAGTGATATGTCTTTCTGATATTATCTTAGCCGCTTGCCCCATAATGAGCATGCATTCATTCCGCACTTGTAAAGAGCGAACACTTCATATATGCGCATGGCAGACCAATGGAAGATAATGGTTTGGTTTATTGGGGTTTAATGTCCCAAAGTGACTCAGGCTATGAGGGACGCCGTAGTGAAGGGCTCCGGAAATTTCGACCCCCTGGGGTTCTTTAACGGGCACTGACATCGCACAGTACACGGGCCTCTAGAATTTCGCCTCCATCGAAATTCAACCGCTGCGGCCGGGATCGAACCCGCGTCTTTCGGGCCAGCAGCCGAGCGCCGTAACCACTGAGCCACCGCGGCGGGTTGGAAGAGAATGCTTTCATCAGAGCGTCCGTTTCTGTGCCTTGTCAGGCTGATCGTGTCATCCACCAGCAACAATTAAATTACTGTTGTTACTTGAATAATAATAAAGAATTTGAATATTTAGCTTTTTCACGTTAATTGCAGTACTGCAAGCTACATACCTACAAAATGTACTGCTAACATTCCTTCAAGCGGTGAATATAGTGGTGCACGTGGAAGTGAGGCTTGTTTCATTTTAGTTCAGCAACAAATACATAATTACCACTTAAGGAAAGCGGCAGTTAATTTTGCTTGCGAATACTTAAGTGCTTTTGTTTTTCCCAGCTTTATTATCGCTACCTTTTCGCAGCCCCACACCTGTGTCAATTAATCACAGGTCCATGCCACAGCTTCAGTGTGCCAAAAATTTACACTTTCAGTGTAAACGGGCGAAAGTAGTTCACATGGTAAACAAATGAGAAAGATTTCTCATTGGCAAATGCCTGTCGGCAGAAGTGGTATACTGTGATCAGCTCCTCATCCAGCAAGGCTCGGCGTCACGCGCCTGTGGCGAACACTATTGTCCCTGTGAGGTGTAACATCATCTACATGTCCACTCTCATGCAGTGCAATTCCCTTGCGCATGCTTTTGCCGCAAAATTAACTCTGCGGGATGCCCACTGGCTCAGATGACGCAGGCGTATCTCGGCCAAGCTTGCAGTGGCAGCAGAAAGCTGCAATGAGCGGCCTGCCTGCAGTTCCAACGGCTGCCACTAGGAGGCTTTCAGTGGCTCCCTTATAGGCGGTGCACACGGCGTCAAGCGTCTGTCCATGAGAGATTGAACACTCATGTCCGATCAACATTTGTAATTTCAACGAAAAAAATATATAATAATGGAAGTGCACCGAGAAGAACATGTCTGAGCTTACTTAAAAAAAAAAAAATTTCCCTGTGCGAAAAAAAAAATTGCGAAGCCAACTTCGTGGACAGGCCGGTTTTCCGCAGTTCTCAAAACCTGAACTTTGGGCCGCTATAGAAATCAATTGCTTGCACCCAATTATCCTGATATTTTCCTGTCGACACTCCGCGTATAGCATAATGACGTGATGGACATAATTTCGTCTCCGATGTTGGGTGTCGAGTAAAAAAAAAAGATAAACACAACACATTTTGAAAATGTTCAAAGTATGGAGGGGTGCATCTCCACAAATTTGAAAAACCCAGAAACCTGAAACGTTGAGATGTGTTCTGCAAGCAATAGCCATACTTTTTTTGGAATGCCAGGTAGGATTCCTTCATGTTCGAAAATGCATTCAATAGTGAGCAAAACGCATACACTGCCAAATTTTGAAAACCATTTACAAATAAAATGCCATCTTCAATTCCTTTCTAATTTTCAGAAATGATGCTTCAGAACATGTCCAGTCGCATACTTAAAAAATCTTTTGAATTGTTTTTGTATTTGTGGACTTAGAGAGTAGCGAATGTGACCCTTTTAGCAGGGTTGCTACTACTACTTGAGCAATGGATTAGAAGGGTCTGGTCCCAACTTCAAATGACTGTAAGTGGTCAATGAGTAGGGATAAACCTTTGTCACACTGACTTTAAAGAGGCCCTAAGCACTATTATAATGATTTTCATGCAAATATCCACTTATATTTGTAGCTTCATACTATTTTATTTAATCTTGCAATGATAAGTTTCGAATAAAATTTGCGGCTGAAAAGATCTAAAAGGTGTCATTTCAGCAAGGACTAAGGACTGATGGTTCAAAGTGCCTGCTAAAAGCACATATGCCATGTCGCTGTTGCCATTTCTTGGCGGTTCAAAGTAGTTAGCTTTGCTGTGGCTCCCTGTACATTGTAGCTGTGAATTGTGGCAACACATTCAAGAAAATTGAAAGTGTCCCACCGGTGGGCCACGTCGCACAGGGATTAGGGCTCCAGAAACCGCTGCCGCAATGAACGTGTTAAAGAACAAAGAATCTTTTTAGCCGCAAATTTTATTCCAAACCTATCATTGCAAGATTAATTCACAGTTCTTTTCTATCCACTGACCACTTGGCTGTATGAAGTTGGAACATGATCTTTTTAATCTGTTGCTCAAGTGGTAGCAGCAACCCCGCTAACAGGGTCACATTCGCTACTCTCTAAGTCTGGAAATACAAAAATTACAAAAATAGTGCAACATTTTTTTTAAGTATGCTATTGGACATGTTCTGAAGCATCATTTCTGAAAGTTAGAAAGGAATTGAAAATGGCCTTTTATTTGTAAATAGTTTTCAAAAATTGGCAGTGCATGCAATTTGCTCGCAATTGAGTGAATTTTCAAACATGAAGGAATCCTACCAGGCACTCCAAAAAAAGTATGCATACTGCCAGCAGAACACATAATCACATCTCAAAGTTTAAGGTTTCTATGTTTTAAATACCCCTCAGTAGTTTGAAAGTTTGAAACCCCTCAATAGTTTGAACACTTTTCAAAAATGTGTCTTGTTTATCTTCCTTTTTTTACTCGACACCCATCCTGGTAGACAAAATTATACCCTTCACCTCGTTATGCTGTTCATGGAGTGTTGACAGAAAAATATCTGGACAGCTGGGTGCAAACAATTTCTTTTTATAGCCCTCCAAAGTTGAGCTTTCGCACATTGCAGAAAACTGGCCCATCCACAAAGTTGGCTTTGTTATTTATTTTTTTCGCAAAGGATTCTTTTTTTTTTTTTCCAAAAAGTAAGCTCAGATATATTCTTCTGGGTGCACTTCCATTATGATACATTTTTTTTCATTGAAATTAAAAATGTCGATTGGACATGCGTGTTCGATTTCTCGAGGACTGGCCCTATAGTTGGATACAAGACAAGAACAACGCAGCTTTTCCCCGTCAAAGGATCCACTTCCAGCCCATGGTGTCCTCCGATTCTCAAGAACTTGCTAGCATGACAATGCAGGGAGTGGCAGATGAAAGGGAATAGTTTCCTCCTTGCATTGGCACGCTACTTTCATTTGCAGGCTCATGAGAAAAAAGGCGCTTTTTTCTTGACTTGCATCCTACTGTAGTTGATTAAAAGCATCTGTCATTGGCTATTTGCTCTGCCATTGATGACATGTTTATATCATTCATTGCTTATTTATAACCATGTGGCCAACTCATGCTGCCCCTTGTTGTCACATGAATGCAAGAATTACATTTGGCATACGGTTGAGTTACGCCTATGGAAAAGAAAATTACAGGTGTAACATTAAGAGACAGGAAGAGAGCAGAGTGGGTGAAGGAACAAACGCGGGTTAGTGACATCCCAGTCGAAATCAAGAGGAAGAAATGGGCTTGGGCAGAGCATTGAATGCGAAGGCAAGATAACCAATGGTCCCTAAGAGTGATGGACTGGATTCCAAGAGAAGGCAAGCATAGCAGGGGCGGCAAAAAGTTAGGTGGGCGGATGAGATTAAAATGTGAATGGTGGCCGTGGCTGGCATAGGACAGGGTTAATTGGAGGGATATAGGAGAGGCCCTTATCCTGCAGTGGGCTTGGTCAGGCTGATGTTGACGAGTTTATTCATGGTGCAGGTTCAGATGCACTGTGGGCGTCAGTTTCTCTAGTTTTCAGCATTTGACATCTTGTGGTACTTTCATGCATGCCTCAACGCTGGTCATTTTGCCTTTTAAACATATTATATGGCGCTGAAAATTTCAAGAGTGTGTGGGTGTTTGTGTATTTAAATTGCTGATACCTTCTGGACAACTTGAAAGTAACTAGTGAAGTTGCTTACTTGGTTAACTTATTGAATAGATTGATGTGCTTTGTTGGGGACATAAATTTCATCGTACGACATTCATTCATGTCACATCACACCATCATCTGTGGGAACCATTATTCCTTCCATTATAGCCATTGCATTGTAGCATGTTCTTCCTGTAAATCAAGAATTGGTCATGGATTTAGGTACGCAGTATCAATTTTCCCAACATTGTCCTTACTTATGTATTCATTTATTTATATACTGAGAAGTGGTGGGAGGAATCGCACAGCAGTTATGGGCAAGGAGGCAGGGGGAGTAATGTGCAATCATTATACATCAGTGCAATGTTCCCTGAAGTGAGCAACAGGGGAATTCAGATAATGCATTACAGCTTACAAAAAGTGGCAAATTTGCACCTGTAAGCTGAATGTGAACAGGTCAGCTGAAGCGAAACAAGCAAAAAAAAAAAAAGCACTATAATCCCAGAAAAGTGACATCACAGTTGTTTATGGCTGCAGCCAAGTCTCTATAATTCAGACTCTGAGGCAACAGCAAACTAGTTCGTAATAATGGGAGCCTTTTTAATATCATTGATGTTGACAAGACAAGAGTGTCTATTAAAAAAAAAACAAGTCTGTGCACTGTGTCATGAGATCAGTATTTTGATGCAGACACATTGCTGCTTGTGGTAATCTCTCAATCATTGCAGGCCTACCCTACAGCACGTCCAAACAACGTGCCCCCACAGGGAGAACCATATGTGATCACAGGCATGACGCAGATGGCCCAGTTTGTCTATGACTTCTACCAACAAAGGCTAGATGCCCTCACAGCCCAGCTAAAGGCACAAAAGGCAGTCTACGAGAAGCCACCCATGACAATCAAGGAAGTCCCGAAGGAAATCCCCAAGGAAATTGGAGAAGGAGAACTGGTTGCGCCTGAAAGCCAGCCTGTGGAAGCTATGGACGTGGAAGCCACGGGCACTGGAGACACAGGCAGTACACCTAGCATACAGCAACCCAGTGTTGTGAAAGAGGTAAGGACCCAAAGCAAGGTGTCGGGGGCTAGAGTTGTCATTCAAGCAGTCCTGCTTGCCAGTGTGGCAGCACTTTTTGCTTTCAGTTGGTTGCTTTAAGCCTGTTTCACATGCAAGCGAAAACCCTAGCGAATCCTGCTGCCATGGTGCAAAAACCTGGTTTTGAGTTGTCAAGGCAGTGAATGGCGAGGTTCCGACAAGTTGGAAATTTTTGCGGCGACACGGCGCTCAATCGCTCATTCGCTTGCATGTGAACCAGCCTTTAAGATGGTTTGGTTTTGGTTTTTTCAGGGTTTAACATCCCAAAGCGACTCAGACTATGAGGCACACTGTAGTAGAGGGCTCCGGAAATTTCAACCACCTGGGGTTCTCTAACGTCCACTGCATTGCACTCATAGCGTCCACTGACATTGCATAGTACACGGGCCTCTAGCATTTCGCCCTGTACAGCTGGGATCGAACCTACGTCTTTTGGGTCAGCAGCCAAGCGCCATAACCACTGAGCCACCGCAGCGGCTCAGTTGCCTTAAGAGGCACTGCAGTTATGGTTACAGCAGTACTAGTAGTCCCTGCAGTCTAGTTACAGTTATGGAACTACGTTGTTGAGGCCACACAGAAGAGCTTTAGCGTAGTGAAAACACTAGATGTTCTTTGCTGCTTCCTTGCTCCTCATCTCCTTGCCTTTTTTTGTTTCTCATTATCTCGAAGGCAACAGATGCAGCTGCAGTAAACGTGCATTCATTGTAACTCCTTTTGGCCACACCTTAAAAGGTGGGAAACAGCGCAAAAAACATGGACCCGAAGAAAGTGACCTTCTTCCCATCCACATTTTTTGCGCTGTTTCCCTCCTTTTAAGATATACACCACCTAACCCAAAAACAGGCTTTATTACACTTTTGGCCACAGTTTTTGTTTGGTGTATCTGAAATTTATTGTGCTTCATTTGGATACTTATACATGTAAGAAACCTGTTTTGTTCTTGGGTACCATTAGGCATTGAAATGTGTTTACAAACTTGTGTAACATGTTCAATTAGCTACCTACATGAGTTTCCCTCTTGGGGCGAAAAGGGTGTGTTTTTGACTGCTTGTACAGCATGGAAGAATTTAGGACAAAACAGAGCATTTTATGCTTTTGTACAAAAATCGTACAGTTGACTATAGAGACTGAAGAAACTGGGTCGCATTGAATTACTGGACGGCAGTGAGAAACAGCTTTATTTGGGCTATTTAGGTCATGTTGTAGCCTTGTTCTTCTTAACTCATGGCATTGTTTGGTGCTCTAGTATTTTATTCATTTTAATTTATACAACTCTGTGGGCTTGTCTTTTTCTCAACACAAATGTCCCCACAGGCCATTTTTGTAGGGCATGTGTCCAATACATGCGTGCCCCTCCCCCAGCCTTTTCTTTACCCGCTATATTACAGATATTGACCACTCTGTGATTGTTTATAGCAAACTGCTTCATTGTTACAGGCAGTCATTTTTGATTTCTTATGGCATTTGTGGTGGGACCACGTATCTGCATGCTCTTTTTTGCATGTGTCTGGCAGGAGGGTGTGGAAGCAAAGGTGAATAGGGTTCCTCAACACTTCTTGAATGCTGCTGGGTTTCGTTTAAAGGCTAATTTGGGGCACCTTTATTTTTTTTAACACAATAGGGGATGTTCAAAATTCCGCAAGTGCACTTTCCCACGTAACTCTGTTGCCAAATACAAGATAGCCGACTTCTCTATGAAAAAACTGCGTTGGCTACAGGACAGGCGCTAAGGGTGTGGATAGAATGTAATCAAACAAAAAACTAGTCTTGCTTTGTTTCAGCTGGAAACCTGTGGTCAGCCATCTTGAATTGGGCAACATTGTTATGAGGGAAAGCGTGCTTGCAGAATTTTGAATATCACTGTGTCACAGAAAAATCGGCTTCGCCATCGGTGTCGGCATCGTTAACTGTAAGCAAAAGATCCCGATGGAAGCAAAAAATTAATAAAATTCAGGAACAGGGCAATGAATGCTCGGATTGATGCCAAATTTCTCAGGGAGGTTCCTGTAATCAAAGGAGAGTAATGGAACTGAAAAGAAAATGAGTTAATTTGGGTTTGGGTGGGAATCGAACTCAGGACCTTCGGATTGCGAGACGGGCGTGCTACCCATAGGCCATGAAGGCTTGTTGGTTCTAGCTGTATAAAGGTGGACCTGGTAAATGTGTTGTGGTTTTTCGCTTAGTGAACTGTACTTGAATAATTATGAGTATGCTATTTAGGAATCAGGTCATTGTGAGAGTTTTGAATAGGCAATGCAAATGAGATCCGTTAACGCTATCGCTTTCTGCTTTTAAAGGCAAAGCTTAAGCGTCCCAAAAGTTTTTTTTCAATCCGTAAGCATTTTATGTCCCATTAGCACAAAAGCCAGCGGTCATCGCAGACCATGGCACGACATTTGGATAATGCAGTACACAATGTACTATGTCACAACACATGTAAGCGAATATCTGTAGTCATTAATGGTGAATCGTAATGTATTATGACCTATGTGACTCATACAACATATCATGACTCAGCACTTGACAAGTAGCATAATGTAAGGTATATAGAGTTTGTACGTAGTATGCTTAGCATGAAGCATACTCATGACTCATAATCATTCTGCAACGTATCATGATTCGGCATTTCCGCCGCCTTCTATGGCATGAAATTTGGGCTATGTAATACGGTGGTGTACGATGCCGTAACACATGTAAGAGAACATGAATGATGAAACCTAACATGCTATGATCTATGAAAGTCATGACTCTTAGTGATTCTGCATTGCATCATGACTTAGCACTTTACAAGTAACATAATGTAAGGTGTAGAGTTTACAAATTATGTATAGTCATGACTCATAATGATTCTGCAACATAGCCTGACTCAGCGCTTTACAAGTAGCGTACTCATGATGAATGACTCAGCAATTCTGCAATGTAGCATGACTCAGCGCTTGACAAGTTATGTAATGAAAGGTGTGTAGAATTGTAGCCATGTCTTGTAGGTGTATAGCCATGCCTCGTAGTCATAGTCATTCTGCAATGTAGCATGACTCAGTACTTTAATGGTTTTGCATTATCACACGAAAGCAGTCTTAAGTGTCTCTGCCGAATTTTTTTTAATCTTCTGTAAATTCGCATTACTTCTTGCAGTCATGGTCGTCATTTCACATTTATTGAGGTCTCGTTAGAGTCCGACCTGGCTGTGGTGGCTACAGCCCAGAGGAGTATGTGTCTGCCCTGTTGTGCATCAGTTGATCTTTTCTTTTTTATATGTATACACAAACTATTTGTATTCTGTACTTTTATTTCAGAGTTTATTATTATTATTATTTTGCATGATCTGCACAATTTATTTTTATTGAATGGGCCTTGCATTTAAATACCCTTATCCTTGTGACAAATAACCCATTGCTTGCAGTATTCCATGGAGCTCTTGAAATAACCTCAATAAAGAACCCAGACCTGTTGCTGTGTTGGCAGATCGTTATGTCTATTCTGACAGTGAAAGCACTCAAAAAGACGAACGACAGAAAAGGAGAGACATACAAAGCACTTGGTATGTCTCTCCTTTTCTGTCGTCCTCGTCTTTTTGAGCGCCTTTGCTGTCAGAATGGAAATTATTCGTTATGTCTAGCCTGCTTTTATTCAAGTCTTATTTTTGCATCTCGCTGCTAAGTTCATTATATGCTGGGCCCTTCATAGTAAGGTTTTATTCTTTGCTGAAGTTGGCTAGTGAACATGGGCTGCCATTTTTGAGCTCAGATTCTGGTACAATTCAGGTTCATAAAAAAAAATGTTTTTGTATTTTTCTAAGTGGTTTGGGGGGGGATATGTTTTTTTCCCGCAAACGTGGGTCATTATTTGCACTCATTTTTGTGCGGGGCATAAATGCTCTATTTCTTGCTCATTATTTTCATTAGTAATCTAGAAATGGCTGGTGGCACAAAGGAACTGCTTTCCAAGTATGTTTTTTTTTTTTTCATTTGTTGCAGTTATTTCGTCATTACATTACTATTCCATTGTGGAGCACTGTAATGTCTGTGCTAGAGTTTCTGTGTCTGTTTGTACATGGGGAAATATTCAACGTCACTGCAGCCATTCAAACTGTACAATAGCCTTGGAGCAGGATGTTAGAGTGGGTAGTGTTTCATTCAATGGTGCCATTAAGACTTTGGTCAGACTGAACAGCGTACACAGGACGAGGACACGGAGAAGAAGTGACAAGACACGAGCGCTGTGTCTTGTTGCTTCTTGCTGTGTCTTGTCGCTTCTTGCTGTGTCTTGTCGCTTCTTCTCTGTGTCCTCATCCTGTGTGCGCTGTTCAGTCCTGCCATGCACCAACTAGCTAAACTCTCCGTACTTCTAAAGAATTTGGTAAACCTCTGTATTCTGGCCTGAACCTTCTAAAGCTTACTTTATGTACTTAATCTCTGATTAAGCCATGCCACGAATAACAAGGATTAAAAAGCATAAAAAAATAACCATGAGAAAACACTGTTCTAGTATGATCATAAGACAGACATTTTCTTGAAGGTACATTTCCGGGTAGACATCAGGGTTGACCAGATTTTTGAGAACTCTGCTCAGGGTGCAATAATAGGGTGAAAAAGTATTTTACATGAAAACGAAGGGCTGTAATTATATGTCATACCTAATTTGTTTACTATTTTTCAGGTCCAGGAAATGGAAAGCGACTCAAGTGACTCTGAAGAGAGATAGCCATGAGAATAAGAAGAAAGCATCTAATTGTCATTTGTGCATAACTGAAAATGGCGTCATTTTTCATAAATACAGCACTATCACCCATTGCTCTAGTTGTATTACTAGCCCAAATCTTTTGGCGCCTTTCTACAGAACATTTGTTTTGTGACTGTTGTCAGGTTCCCCTGTGTTGTAAAGGGTACAGACATCTTCTCTTCTTTGCAGTGATGCGTAAGACATTACTATACATGGATCCCCATGTGGTATTCATCCGTGACCGCTAGATGATTTATAATTGAATTTTTCTCTCATGCTTTTTTGGTTTAGGCTTCAACAGCTTTGTGTGCTGGAAGTTCTGCAGAGGTCACATGAGGCATGAAAAAAACTGCAATATAATCGCTGCTCCTTCATTCGTTGTCATTCCTGTTCTTGAAGTGGGCTGACTTTAGCGTTGTAGTGAATTAAAACAACGAAGCAACGATTGTATCGCAATTTTTTTCATGCCTTGCATGAACTATATGCAACTTTGGCATCACAACATTCTGCTGTTGAAACCGAAACAGCATGAGTGAAAAGTTCGATTATAAATTATTTAGCAGTCGTAGGTGACTACCGTGTTGTAATCCATATTTACTAGTGCCTTACGCATCATTAAAGAGAAGAAAACGCTTACCCAAAAATTAGATGTCTGTACTCCTTTAATTGTAAAGGTTCCATTAGTTCGGCGATGAAGTGGCTAGGCACTGCAAATGGCATATACAGCAGATACCGTATTATAACAAGTACCACTGTCACACGGCCAGTTTTGCTCGGGATCGAACTGGATGCATATCTAGTGTTGCTGCATTGGCTAATTTAATCACAATCAAACTCAATCCCAAGCCTGTTCCTGGCACACGATCGAGATTTTTGATCCCGATCAAAGGCTTGCTACCCTTGTGCTCCTAAACAATCAAAGTAAAAATAAAACATACGAAAGGTTTTCTATAAGAGCTATAAATTTCAATGTAGCTTTTTATATTGCTCAGGGACTTTATTTTCAAAATTGTGTTAACACTGCCAACACCTACCTGGGTACTTAGTAAACAAGCACAGCACCACTTAGGTGGGCTAGTAGTATGGCGTTTGGTGTGCGTTTGTGACGGAACCTGCTGTAGCTGCATCTCGACAATGTGACTTTTGATCAGAAGTGTTTGTTTTGCTTGATTACAAACCCATCTTTCTGTCGCCATTTTTATGACCATGAATGAATGGATTTTATTGGCATCTGCTTTGAAGTGGGGCAGTGGCTAACGCCATCTGTTTTGTTTGTTTATTGGGGTTTAATGTCCTGAAGCAACTCAGGCTATGAGGGACGCTGTAGTGAAGGGCTCCGGAAATTTCGATCATCTGGTGTTCTTTAACGTGCACTGACATTGCACAGCACACAGGGCCTCTATAATTTCGCCTTCATCGAAATTCGGCCACCGCGGCCGGGATCGAACCCGCGTCTTTCGGGTCAGCAGCCGAGCACCGTAACCACTGAGTCACCGCAGCGGGGCACGCCATCTGTTTTAATAAATTAAAGTGGTTGTTTTAATTAATCCATACCTGTTAAGATTTCTAGTCCTATTTTGATTTTGCACCATTCTGAACTTTTTTCTTCCTATGTTCTAAGCTATTATTTTAATTTCTGTGAGGATTTGCGTTTTTTTTTTCATTATGCTGTAACACCATTATAGTCGGATACAACTTAAGTCTGCAATGAAGCTCCATCAACATTC
This sequence comes from Amblyomma mixtum, assembly GCF_055824585.1. Lineage (NCBI taxonomy): Eukaryota > Metazoa > Arthropoda > Arachnida > Ixodida > Ixodidae > Amblyomma > Amblyomma mixtum. The sequence goes on along the minus strand of NC_143014.1, from coordinate 168,224,664 downwards.
AGCCTCCACGCACAGAATTCCTCCATGACAAAAAAGTAGTCTGCTGGATAAGCGTTTCTTGTTACCTAAACAAAAAGCTTAACACAAGAAAACGATTACGAGCTTTAGAATTTTGATAAGTGGATTGTTTGATATAGTCAAACATTAAAAAGCTGATTTCATTTACTGTTACGATTGGCCAGCGGAGTAATACAGAATGCCGCGGACAGCGGCCCAGTGTTAGAAACTGCTGTTTTTTAAGTTTTATCCTGCTATAGGACCCTGTAGTCATATACAACTTCAGCCTGCACTGAAGCTCCACTTACATTCAGAACCGCCGCACAGAATTCGACCATGACAAAAAAGTAGTCTGTTGTTAAAACTTTTCTTGTTGCCAAAACAAAAAGCTAATTACAGAAAAAAAATTTTAAGCTCGAATTTTGATACCTGGCTTGTTCAGTAAAGTCCAACATTAAAAAGCTGTTTTCATTTCCTGTTGTGATTGGCTGGCGGAGTAATACAGGACACTGCGGAACGTAGCCTAGTATTAACAATGGCTGTTTTTTTTTTTAAGTTGTAACCTACCATAGTCTTCTCTTGCTCATCTCTACTGCTATTGCGTCAAGTTTGTTTTTTTACGCTATCCCTGAAACCCAAGAGCTTCAGGAAGGCCGACCATGCTGTCCTTAATATCTGCATGTATAGACAAGCGTCAGGCCGTGACGTCACGGGAGATGCGGCGGCGCTGGAGTCAGCAGTGACTTTCGTTGTGTAGGCAAAAGCCGGTACCGTGTGCCTTGGGTATGCCATGCTTGAGCGTTTTTGAACGCATTTTGCAACATTCCGGCGAGCTGTGGTGCGGGTGGTTGAACAGCAACGCTGAAGAAATGCAGCGGCACAAGTTTCCACAAGTTTATCGCATTTAGATATGGGCCAAAGCGATGCGCAGCGGCCGTGGAGTGGGAAATGTTCGGCGACGGATCGGCTGCGCGGCTAGTATTGCATTTCTGCATCGAAATATGATAGTTTGTGCCTCTTAATCAGCATGTTTGCTCTTCAGTTGCGCGGCGAACAGTGCAAGAATCAGCGCCTGCTTCTTGTTCGCGTTCTGTCAGGCTCTCATTATGAGAAGTCTGGACTCGACATTCCATGTGGGTGTGACCGTAAATTGTACGCAGCTGGGGCCGTTTTCAGGCGACAAACACCCGCACTTCGTCCCGGCCATCTCTTCGCGCTAAAAAAAAAGAAAAGAAAAAAAAAAACAGCTGCTGCCAGTCGCCTTCAGCATTCATCGGGCCACTAAGCACGACGTTTGAAGCAGCACTGTAGTCGGGTAGTAGGAATATACGACTCGTAGTTTTTTCTTTATCTTCGCTTCCACGAGCTTCAACTTGTACGTTTTTTCACCACCTATCCTAGAAAACGATTAAACGTCGCTAAGGTATCGGCAAAATGATGCAGTGTTATTTCCCATTTTACCTGAACTTTACAATTACTGGTCAATCAGAACCCGGCGAAAACAGCAAATACCAGACCAAAAACCAGTTATCAAGCAGAATAAAGCCTGCAATCAGAATGACTTAAAATATTTAGCTCTGCAGGGCAAACGTAACTTCGTTGCAGCTCAAGGTAAACTTCTATCCATTCGCCTGTGCACCTCTCTCAAAGCCAAGCGATAAAAAAGCATTTTTTCAGACATTACCAGTGAAGATCGCATTTGCATGACTCATTTAAAGTAACTACATGGCTTCAGTGTCCAGTAGTGTTCAGCGTTCTCCGCACTGAAGTGGCTGGACGAGAGCAGGCACATCACAAAGGTTCGTCATAAGAAAAACTTGCCTTGCGTCGTGCATCCCGTTGTCCTTCTTCTTGCACTTAGCGATTGGGTATGCTGTATCGCCCCAGATGTTGAGACTGCAGACCTGTATACCTCGTGCTTTCTCGGTTTCATTTAAAAAGTCAACACCGCCGTAGCCGCGCCGTTGCTGCCAAACATAGGAGCGCAGAAGGAAGCCTATGCAGCGCTTCGCCAGATAATTCCGTCTGGCGAACAGGTTGAAAAAGTGCTGAACTGCTCTCCGGTCACCAACAGAAATGTTTCTAACCACAAGCGACGCGCACGCTTTGAAATATGCGCGCACGCGAGTTGGTTTTGAAGGCAGCATCGCTTGGCGTGGTGTAGGCATGCTGTGTTTTTGCCTACACCCCGCGTCGCTGCCAACCGCAGCGCCACCTTTGTTTACAAACATGACGCTTGTCTATAGCTTTGCAGTCTGTCAGAATATTTAATTTTTTTCTACGCCGTTCCTGCAAGCTACACAGGTGTTGTCTTCCTGCTAAGTGTACATGCAGTGCCACCTGTCATTTACCAGGCCAACCGCCATGTCATTCAAGGGACGAAGTACTTCCTACACTGTTTCCACAACTCACTGCAACTCTGGCTTTGGCCAAGCTGTAGAGCTCCTGCCCCTCCCCACTATTAATCAGGCACTGAAAGTACTGCCTCTTTCCTTTCCCCTGGGACACTCTTGCCTCTCAAGGTGAAGCAGCTTATTCCAGGTGTGAATGCAAAGAGCCGCATGCCATAGGAAGCACTTCTGCAAGCTACACTAGCCTACTTAACCGAGGAATATACACAGCACACCCACATCTTCATCAACGGTTCAACTACTCAAGAAACCTCTTCCTGTAGCCTTTATGTTCTCTCAACAAGCCATATCCTCTCTTACCGGCTGCAGCGGAAGACATCTGCTACGACAGCTGAGTTTCACGGCATTAAGGAAGCTGTTTCCTATATCCTGCACCGAACCACCAGCTGATTGGTTATCTTTACCAACTACAAAGCATCTGTGCAGATCCTGTCCAACCTGCTGAAGAACACAAATCGGCCCATTTCTCTCGACATCAGGTATCTATATCATTTAGCTATTGTTGCAGGCCTCTGCATAACATTTAAGTGGATACCAACTGTGACATTCTGGCCAATTAAAAAGCAGATGAAGCTGCCCGTAAAAGCCACCAACATTGCAGATATAGTCAGACTCTCTTCACAAAATCTGATGCGTCTCAAAGGGCTAAAAGATTTGCTTCCAAAGAAATGTATCGGCTCTGGAGCTTGCCGACACATCACTACCAATTTCTGCACTCAGTCAACCCGCACCTCAGATCAAGACTCCCACCCAGAATTCCTTGCCATCTGGAAACACTTTATCACTGACTTCGCCTGAACACTGCATTTACAAACGGCTTGCGATACCATTACGGTCAAACGAACAGTCCACTTTGTGACAACTGCGGCTCGATCGAAACCGTGGAGCATATCCTGCTTGAGTGCCCTGCATATGCTGACGAGCATGCGTACTATGAACATTGCATGGAGAAGCTCTCCCCAGTGCCTCTAACAATAGAAAGTGTTTTAGGTCCCTTAGCCTGCCCTAGGCAAGAGACATGCAGTGAACCTTTTACTTGCATATTCAAAGAACATTGGGCATATTGACAAGCTCTAATTTCACTTTGCATGCTGTCCTCAACCATTCTTCACGCAGTGAACTTTGTTAGCTCATGTCGGACTGTGCTCTTCATCAATTCATATGTGAAATCATTACTCGCTGATGCACCTTAGTAAGCATTTAATGACCGCATTTTATCTTCTCCCCTTTTTGTTTTGTTTTACCTTTTCTGCACCGCTTTCCTTCCGCCTTTAACTCCCAAACTCCCTACCCCATGCAGAGTAGCATGCCAGCGATTCTTAGACGCTTGCTAAATTCTCTGCTTTTTCATTAAAGGGCTTCTCTCTGTTTCTCGCAGGTTAACCCTAGCAAAAATCTTAATGCAATTATGTATTCGTTTAATACATTCCTGTAGTTGCTATTAGTCTGATATGGGCTTCAATTAGTCTAAGAGGTAGTAGTAATGGTAGTGAATGAACTTCGCAAAAACCTTGAACAGAGCGTCAAAAGAGAATTTGCTTATACTGTTGCAATTTAAGAGGTGGAGGTCACCTAACAGCTTCACATTTGATGGGAGATGCCTCAAGGTGCTTTTGATACAATTAAGCGATAAAAAAATCTATGGCACTGCTCAAAAATAGCGGTCTTGTTATCCTCGCTGAGGGAAGATTTTTCTAAGGTGTCACGGAAAATACTTCCCAGCTGGCAGGCTCGAACATGCATTAAATGGCTTTCTCAAGCGGAATCTGGAGATGCATGACTGGGAAGAACAATCCACTGAAGCAAACACTTAACAAATGAGCTCAAGTCTTCAAAAAGCATTGAGGGATCAGGGTCCTTACTCTGAAACAATTTGTTAAGTTTTTCAAAATTATCAATGATTAGGCTCAAAAACTGTACATACAGAAAGTTTTGTTCATCATCGTGTATGTCACTCAGAATTTTGGCTAGGTAGCAACACTCGGTCGTTCTTGCAGCATTGAAGTGCGTTTTAAGTTCCAGCCATGGCTGAGAATCGCATGAAGAGCTCCAGAGATGCCAAGCTAACACGTCGCGCACACGCCAATCAACTTCTTAGGCGCCAATCCAGTGTTAATTGCAGCATTAATGTTTTCATAGAAGTTCCAGCCATGGCTGAGAATCGCATGAAGAGCTCCAGAGATGCCAAGCTAACACGTCGCGCACACGCCAATCAACTTCTTAGGCGCCAATCCAGTGTTAATTGCAGCATTAATGTTTTCATAGAACTCTTGGCGCTTTGGGCAGTGAGAAAACCAGTTAAATGTTTCCCGCACAATGTAGTCAATCTGTGTGGGCAGTACATCCACAGCCTCGTTGCAAGCGAGATGAATATACGCATTTCACTAACATGAGGTTTGGATTCAGTTCCCTCATTCTTGTGTACGCCGCCGCGGTGGCTCAGTGGCTATGGTACTCGGCTGCTGACCCAAAAGACGCGGGTTCGATCCCGGCCGCGGCGGCTGGAATTTCTTTGGAGGAGAAATTCTCGAGGCCCGTGTACTGTGCGATGTCAGTGCACGTTAAAGAACCCCAGGTGGTCGAAATTTCCGGAGCCCTTCACTACGGCGTCTCTCATAGCCTTAGTCGCTTTGGGACGTTAAACCCCAGAAACCAGAAACCATCATTCTTGTGTACAGACTGTTGTGCTGCCTGCACATCACACTAGCCCCATCAGTCCTATACCCATGCAGTCATTCACAGAAAAGTTGCACTTGTTGAGGAAGCCTTTCATACGGCAAAAAAGCCCTTCAGACGATGCGTCCAGAATTGGAACTGCACAGGAATGCAGTTACGATTCCGTTGCTCTTTCTGGAGTAGATTCTTGCCACACAACAGCAAGCCCCTTGTCGAAGAGACGTCTGTACTTTCGTCCAAGATAAAAAACTTGCCCCTCAAGTCATCCAAGGGCATCTGCTTGAAAGTGCCTTGTTCACGAGTGCCATGCACTTCATCCTTCCCATGGATATATCGAGGACGCAACAGTCGAACCCCTGAAACAGTCTATGAGCGGCGTCAGGTGGTCTGCCATAACAAGCGATCCATGGACGGCGATGTGTGCACCCAAACGCAGCTCTGCAATCTTAGCTTCATTCCTATTGCTGGCAATCCTTAGTTGCGAAATGCAAAGCTGTCCAACTACCTTTGTTCGTACACCGTTGATGCGGACTGCACGCTTCTAGTATCCTTTTCGGTGCGCCTTCGGGTCTTGCACGTGCGCATGCAGGCTGTACAGTAGGCCATATCTCGTGATGGCTATCGAGCAGGCAAGACAATCTATAATTCAAAAGAAAAAGTTTGCTAGTTTGCTTAAAGTCTCCTAAGACGTGCGAACGAGACTGGCACGGTCATATGGCAGTGCAAAACGGAGCATCATTCTCTGACATGAAAGACACGAGCGCTACATAAATTTAATATATTCACGTACCTTTGAAAGCAGGATCTTTTGAAGCGAAAAGCTTCACTAGGCTCGTCAACACTGCGCTTCGCATGCGCGAAACCAAGTGACGTCACGCGGAGCGCAGGTGGCCACTGCTGCCCCAGCCGTTGTCGCCGCAGTGCGCTGACTCCGTCGCCTGACCTTTCGCCACCGCCGCGCGCTACTGCGCACGTGCGCTGTCGCTTCTCCTCCTCGCCACCGTCTGACCTCTCGCCGCAACCGTGTGCAGTGCGCATTTGAAAGGAGGGGTATATAAAGCGCGCTTGCCCATAGAACAGGCGCAGACACTCGCCATGGAAGGAGAAGAAGCAACAGTCGGACGGCGCAGAAACACCAATCCAGAAGTGGTAGCTTGGGAGTTGGCTGAAAAGCAGCGAGAGCTTTTCGCTTCGAGATATCCAGGCTTAACCTTAGCTAAGCCACAGCCAATTTTTCCCAGTCTTTTATGTATGTCCGCACATACCTTACCTATTTACCCAGTGATGTCGCGAAGCGCGTTTCCACTCTACGCCTCCTCAATCATCGGTCCCCACCGCTACCGTTTCCAAGTTCCTTCTGAAAAGCACGGCGCGCTCGTCTCGGATAGCGGGAATGCGGCATCCAGCGACCTAGTGGAGATCAGTGGTTGTGCGCTGTGCCTCGCGCTGCCCTTACCCGACAGCTTGAAATGGGGGCCCATCTGCGGTCGACCGTGCCTCGCGCCGCCCCTACGCGAAAGGCTGAAACCTGGTGTAGTATTACTTACACAATAAAAAAAAAAACGGCCAGAAAACTGGTTTGGAAAACTCGTTTTTAGCTCATTAAAGTCTTACATCAGCCTTACAGCTCGTCTAATATCTGTGTCAAATGACGTTTCAGAATCCGGCTTCTAGAAGTAGTCTACAGAATACCTCTTCCAAATGTCGTAAAGAAACGTCTAGAAATGAGCAACAGTAATACTTTTTTGATACAAAAGCGTTTAGTTTAGAAGGTGCTTGCAATACGATTTGTAGCCCGCATTTTGTTCCCGCGAATTGTGTTCGTTTCGTTTTGCAAAGGAGGAGCTAGAACACTGTGGACCCACATCAAGCTTGCACTGCACAACAATCCTGCTGCACGCTTGATGCTGACGTGAATTGCTGCTGTTCTGCGTATATGAAGACAAAAAATATCAAAACAGTGCTCTCTAGCACGATGAATAAAATCTTACCCAAAACAAACAGCACAAGCAGCATGTCAGCTGGTTGCACTAAATGTGATAGCAGAGAAAAAACAGCGTACCTGGAATAAATCATATCACCAGTATATGATGCAGACGATTGGTACATCAGAAAAATAAAGCAGCATTTCGACACAAGAAGCTATCCCATTCGGAATCTCCCGAGACGATGTTTATTTGACAAAAATTAGTTACATAGTAATAAACCTGTTCGCACAAGCATTGATGCTTTTTCGCTAAACGGCTGCGCAGCAAAGTGGCAAAATCAGATATACCACACATTTCAAATGAACGCATAGCTATATTTCCACAGCACATCAGGCACTTGATGAAGAAAAACAAACCAGAGACGAAGAAAAACGATGAACTTTACAATAGACGTTGAATACTTTTACAGGTGGTTTTCGCACAAACCTGCAGGAAGCTGATACAAATACCCAGATTTTTTTTTCACCTTATCTCCTACCTACAGAACGCTGATTAGTTCAGAACAAAGTGTACAGTCAAAACACACACATTTAAATCATTAAGCTTTGAACCCATTGCTGAGCTAGATTCCTTGCCTTACATACAGACACAGGTGCAACTTCAACAGGTAATTGATTAAAACAGAATGGAATGTAATATGCTCTGGTCTTTTTCCCGTACTATGAAGACATTCTTGGTAAAACAAACCTTTCCACTACACGTAAGTCGCGTTGTGTAGTGTTTTTAATTTTGAGAGAATTAGGGACGAAGTTTTTATTTAAAACAATCGACGCAAGAAACTTATGAAAAGTCAAAATGCCTAATCTCTCATTACTCCTGTTGAAGTTATACTTGGATCACTAGTGCCATATGACAGGTTCTGAGCTATTTCTGCAGTATCTTATTGAGGACATCAAGCCTAGATCTAGAGGCCCAACCGTACACTGCTACTCCATACCGCAATACTGACTCGCCAAGCGCTTTAAAGATCATCAAACATAATTGTAAATTGCACACTGACCTCAGCCTACAGAAAAATGTACCCACTGCTATCAGCTTCTTAGCTACATAGTTAATGTGGTGAGTCCAGGACAATGTCTCATCAATATGCATTCCTAGGTGTGTAACCACAGTACATCAGCATAAACTACTGCAAACACAGTTCTCACAGTTTTCTTTGTGCATACAAAGTTGTCCTGAAAATTCAACTTTCTTGTGGGGGTTGTGAAAACAAATAAACTGGGTCTTATGCATAATGCACAACACAACACAATGCACAACACAATTCGTCGAACGTGGCAGCGCAGTATTGTTTGGGAGACCTGCTGGCCCTCCATCGATGCTTGTCACGAACTGTGCTGCATTGTTGAGGAGGAACCAGTTGTGCCTCTTCACATTGTCCACAGCTGCATTAGTCTGCACCACGTCTTTCAATGCAGGGCACCTGACACTTATCATGGGCAGGAAGACATTCGTTATCACCATATGGTAAAGTACATTTAGGACTGTGTTGGACATGTTAGCAATGCTCAAGATATGCAGCTCAACCAAGCATTCTTGTATAGGAAGACATTCGATGTCACCTTATTGTGAAGTACACCGAGGACTGTGTTAGACATGTTCGCAATGCTCAAGATATACAGCTCAACCAGGCATTCTTGCACAGGAAGACCTTTGTTGTCACCATATTGTGAAGTACACCAAGGACTGGGTTGGACATGCTAGCAATGCTCAAGATATGCAGCTCAACCAGGCTTCCCTTGCACAGGAAGATATTCGTTGTCACCATATTGTGATGTACACCAATGACTGCGTGGGACATGTTAGCAATGCTCAAGATATGCAGCTCAACCAGGCTTCTCTTGCACAGGAAGACATTCGTTGTCACCATACTGTGAAGTACACCGAAGACTGCGTTGGACATGTTAGCAATGCTCAAGATATGCAGCTCAACCAGGCTTCTCTTGCACTGCGAATCCAGGACAGACAGGGCCTCAGCAGTCTTGAAGGTCAGTCGAGAGGTGAGCAGCGAAAGCCTCTTCAGGCGTGGCACCCACATGTATTGAGTGCAGTGCAGAGCGCACCGATAAGAACTGCCAGTGTGTTACTCTCATCGGTACTGCAGCCACCCCTGCAGCCTATGTACAGAAAGCGCAGCGAATGATTCAAGGCTAGCGAGTCACACACGGAGCACAGGACGTCGCCAACAGACCTTCCACGGCATATCTTCACCTTTCAGCATATCCAAGGATCTGTGCCAAGGCTGGCGACAAATAAAGAGGGCCGGTCTTCAAACAGGCGGAACTGAACACGTCCAGGACACTCCAGACTGAGCAGCTCAAGGATGGGATTTCTTTGCTGTATAATAAGCAACCTGCTGCTGATTTCTGGCAGAACGAGGCTTCTCAGGGTGCTGTTGACAGGAAGTGCCGAGCACAACTTGCTGAAAATTTGTGCTTCAAGGGAACAGTTATGCAAGTTTAGGTGCTCCAAAGTGCCATTCGTAGATAGCGCTTTGGCAATATACTTCGCTCCTCTGACATCAAAACTGCACTTTAGCACTGACAGTGCTTGCAGTGAGTGATGCTCAGTCAAGAACTGAGCCAATGCCTCTGCCATTGTGCCATTAATGGATGTTTCTTGAAGTACCAGATGCTGAAGTGATAGAATGCCTCGTAATGCAGCAAAGCGATATGTCAAACAAGGCACACTCTCCCTCCACTCGGAAAGCTGAAGTGCTTGTAGCTAATGCCAGCTTCGCATAGGCTCACTAAGTAGAGCTTCTGAATCACTCTGCTGCTCCTGAAGACCTCTGTCATGTAATCGCAGGAAGAAGACATTGTGCTATCCTGGAGGGTAAAGTCTTCCAGTCGCTCACACAAGACTAGTGCCAGGAGCAGGATACCAGCAGATTCTGGAGACAGTTTGTTTGTGACCAGTTTGACGCTGTGGAGAGTCGACATGTTTCCCCTGAGCACTTCGGCCACCTCGGGTGCAAGGGCGTTGCTGACATGAATGTTGCTCAGGTCTAGGCTGCGCAGGCACTGCGGTGGTCCAAAGCCTTGGAGGTAACTGCTCCCAGGCTGAAGTCTGTGGCAAGGATGCAGTACAATGCGTTTCAGGTATGGCGGCGGTCCATACCGATACACAACATGAAGGACAGCCGGTCAGTGTGGGCTCATTCGTACACCAGGACTTGGTGAACGCAATGGTGTTGTCTAGGCAGCCAAGTTATGAAGAAAGCACCGTCATTTACATTGCCGCAACCACCGTAACTGGCCACGTAGTCACCCCTGTCGCCATTTGAGCGTAGACACAGTTTGCCCAGCTCAAGCTCTGTCAAGACCAATCGCGCCGCCCGCAAAGCCCTGTCCCATGAGTCTAGCTGGCAGATGAGCCACCATCCTGGAAACACTTCTACCGAGCAGGAGTGCTCGGCGGTAAGGCCCCGTTGCCCATGCGAGAGGTTCCAGTGCCAAGGCTAGTGGCACTCGTCGCTCATGATTGCAAGCAAGGTTCAACTAGTCAGAAAAAATTCTTGTTGTGTCGTAATATCAGAGGTAGAAGGTCTCTTTCCACAAGAGCGATAGAAGGAACGCTTGGAAGAGGTTTTGGCTGCTCATGCTGCCCTGCTCTAAGCGTGGCGGTCATTCTAAGAACATGGCGCCTGTTTTCTGCCCTGACTTACAGATCTTCAGAAGGGTCGGCGCCGGTTCTGCTGAGAGCGCACTATACGATCAACCACGGTGGCGTGCTCCGAAGGCAGAGTATGCGGAAAAGCTGTTGTTGTTCTAGGCCTCATAAGATGGCACATACCCATAAGGTAGATTGGCCACAACCAGGTGGCGACAACCTGTATATCAATTTCCATGCGGCAAACACGGAATGATTTAAAATATTTGGGCAAGTCAGTTTCCGTGACAGAGGTAGTTGAGGGTGGTAAAGGGCCTAACAGGCTTTAATTTATGCGATGAATGTACAAGGAAGAGAGCGAAAAAGAAGACGAAAAAAGAAACACATGGGATAGCAAAAAGGAAATACGAAAATAAAGGGCAAAAGGGGCATTACAAAAGCTTATGATGACCATGTATTTGGCCTGCAGATAGCACCATGCCTTGTTCATGTCTAGAGATTTCTGGAGCCCTTGTTTTCCCGACAGCGCAACCAGGTGTTCCCCCAACGATGCTGCACAACACAATTCGTCGAACGCGGCAGCGCAGTGTTGTTTGGGAGACCTTGCTGGCCCTCCATCGATGCTTGTCACTAACTGTGCTGCATTGTTGAGGAGGAACCGGTTGTGCCTCTTCACATTGTCCACGGCTGCATTAGTCTGCACCACGTCTTTCAATGCAGGGCGCCTGACACTTATCATGGACAGGAAGACATTCGTTGTCACCATATGGTAAAGTACACCTAGGACTGTGTTGGACATGATAGCAATGCTCAAGATATGCAGCTCAACCAGGCATTCTTGTACAGGAAGACATTCGATGTCACCTTATTGTGAAGTACACTGAGGACTGTGTTGTACATGTTACCAATGCTGAAGATATGCAGCTCAACCAGGCTTCTCTTGCACAGGAGAACATTTGTTGTCACCATATTGTGAAGTACACCAAGGACTGGGTTGGACATGCTAGCAATGCTCAAGATATGTAGCTCAACCAGGCTTCCCTTGCACAGGAAGACATTCATTGTCATCATATTGTGAAGTACGCCGAGGACTGTGTTGTACATGTTAGCAATGCTCAAGATATGTAGCTCAACCAGGCTTCCCTTGCACAGGAAGACATTCGTTGTCACCATACTGTGAAGTACACCAATGGCTATGTTGGACATGTTAGAAATGCTGAAGACATGCAGCTCAACCAGGCTTCTCTTGCACAGGAAGACATTAATTCATTGTCACCATACTGTGAAGTACACCGAGGACTGTGTTGGACATGTTAGCAATGCTCAAGATATGCAGTTCAACCAGGCTTCTCTTGCACAGGAAAATATTTGTCACCATATTGTGAAGTACACCAAGGACTGGGTTGGACATGCTAGCAATGCTCAAGATATGCAGCTCAGCCAGGCTTCCCTTGCACAGGAAGATATTCGTTGTCACCATATTGTGATGTACACCAATGACTGCGTGGGACATGTTAGCAATGCTCAAGATATGCAGCTCAACCAGGCTTCTCTTGCACAGGAAGACATTCGTTGTCACCATACTGTGAAGTACACCGAAGACTGCGTTGGACATGTTAGCAATGCTCAAGATATGGAGCTCAACCAGGCTTCTCTTGCACTGCGAATCCAGGACAGACAGGGCCTCAGCAGTCTTGAAGGTCAGTCGAGAGGTGAGCAGCGAAAGCCTCTTCAGGCGTGGCACCCACATGTATTGAGTGCAGTGCAGAGCGCACCGATAAGAACTGCCAGTGTGTTACTCTCATCGGTACTGCAGCCACCCCTGCAGTCTATGTAGCGCAGCGAATGATTCAAGGCTAGCGAGTCACACACGGAGCACAGGACGTCGCCTTCCATGGCATATCTTCACCTTTCAGCATATCCAAGGACCTGTGCCAAGGCTGGCGACAAATAAAGAGGGCCGGTCTTCAAACAGGCGAAACTGAACACGTCCAGGACACTCCAGACTGAGCAGCTCAAGGATGGGATTTCCTTGCTGTATAATAAGTGACCTGCTGCTGATTTCTGGCTGAACGAGGCTTCTTAGGGTGCTGTTGACAGGAAGTGCCGAGCACAACTTGCTGAAAATTTCTGCTTCAAGGGAACAGTTATGCAAGCTTACAAGCTCCAAAGTGCCATTCGTAGATAGCGCTTTGGCAATATACCTCGCTCCTCTGATATCAAAACTGCACTTTAGCAGCGACAGTGCTTGCAGTGAGTGATGCCCAGTCAAGAACTGAGCCAATGGCTCTGCCATTGTGCCATCAATGGATGTTTCTTGAAGTACCAGATGCTGAAGTCAGAGAATGTTTCATAATGCAGCAAAGCGATCTGTCAAACAAGGCACACTCTTCCCTCCACTCGCAAAGTTTAAGTGCTTGCAACTAATGCCAGCTTCGCATAGGCTCCCTCAGGAGAGCTTCTGAATCACTCTGCTGCTTCTGAAGACCTCTCTCATGTAGTCGCAGGCAGAAGACATTGTGCTATCCTGGAGGGTTAAGTCTTCCAGTCGCTCACACAAGACTAGTGCCAGGACCAGGACACCGGCAGATTCTGGAGACAGTTTGTTTGCGACCAATTTGATGTTGTGGAGAGTTGACGCGTTTCCCCTGAGCACTTCGGCCACCTCGGGTGCAAGAGCGTCGCTGACATGAATTGCTCAGGTGTAGGCTGCGCAGGCACTGCGGTGGTCCAAAGGCTTGGAGGTAACTGCTCGCAGGCTGAAGTCTGTGGCAAGGATGCAGTACACTGCGTTTCAGGTTTTTCGGCGGTCCATACCGATACACAACATGAAGGACAGTCGGTCAGCATGGGCGGAGTCGTACACCCGGACTTGGTGAACGCAACGGTGTTGTCTAGGCAGCCAAGTTATGAAGAAAGCACCGCAGCTGGCCACGTAGTCATCCCTGTCGCCATATGTGTGTAGACGCAGTTTGCCCAACTCAAACTCTGTCAAGACCAACCGCGCCGCCCGCAAAGCCCTGTTCCATGAGTCTAGCTGGTCGATGAGCCACCATCCTGGGAACGCGTGTATCGAGCAGGAGCGCTCGGGGGTAAGGCCCGTAGCCAATGCACGAGGCTCCAGCGCCAAGGGTAGCGGTGCTCGTTGTCACTAATGATTGAATGCAAGGTTCAAAATTCTTTTGGTGCCGTAATATAAGAGGAAGAAGGTCTGCTTCCACAACAGCGATAAAAGGAACGCTTGAAGGAGGCTTTGGTGCTTACGCTGCCATGCTCCAAGTGTGGCGGTCATTCCGGGAACACGGCTCTTGCTTTCTCCCCTGACTTACGTATCTTCAGAAGGGTCGGCGCCGGTCATGCTGAGAGCGCACTATCTGATCAACCACGGGGGCGTGCTCCGAAGGGAGAGTTTCAGGAAAAGTTGTTGGCCTCATAAGATGGCACATACCCACAAGGAAGATTGGCCATAACCAGGTGGCGACGACCTGTATTGCAATTTGCATGCGGCAAACAAGGAATGATCTAAAATATTTGGGAAATCAGTTTCCGTGACAGAGGTGGTTGAGGGTGGTAAGGGGCCTATCGGGCTTAAATTTATGCGATGAATGTAAAAGAAACAAAGAAAAAAGAAGACAAAAAGAAACACGTAGGAATAGCAAAAAGGAAATACGAAAATAAAGGGCAGAAGGGGCATTACGAAAGCTTATGATGACCGTGTAGTTGGCCTGCAGGTAGCACCATGCCTTCTTCATGTCTAGAGGTATCTGGAGCCCTTGTTTTCCCGAAAGCATTACCAGGTGTTCCCGCAACAATGCTGCACAACACAATTCGTCGAACGCGGGAGCGCAGTGTTGTTCGGCAGACCTTGCTGTCCCTCCATCGATGCTTGTCACAATGGATGGAAAAACTTTATTTTCGTCAGAGAGCATGTGTGGACGATTCCGTGTTAGATGGCCATCAACCCATGGCTGACGGCGACCTGGGTGGCCCACTCCACGGCCCTGGTCTGGACGACCGGGTCTGAGCTGGCCAACACGGCCTCCCACTGCTCGAGGGAAGGATCACGCATAATGTCCGCCGGTGGCGGTGCTATGCTACAGCTCCATAATATGTGGTCATAGTTTGCCAATTCGAGACACCATTTGCACTCCGGCTGAATGTTCGGGTAGATTTTGTGGGTTGAAGAAACATCTAGTCTGCAATCGTCGCCAGACGCATTCCTGCGCCTTCACCAATTGCTTGTCCGGCGGTGGGTAAATCCTCCGCTCAAGTCTAAAATGGTTAGTAATGTCATGAAAGGATACCAGCCCATCTCTCGTGGACCTTCCCGGGACGTCCGGCTCACCTACTCGGCTGACGAAACCTCGAGCATTCATGTGAGCCGTCTCGTTCCCAGGGTTCCCAGAGTGTGCAGGTACCCAGACAATTTCCGCCTCCGTAATCCCTCGCTCCGGGGCCCGATTCAGCAATCGCGCCGCTGTGACAGATATTCTGCCCCTCGCCAAATTTCGGATGGCTGTTTTTGAATCGTTGAAGATCAGGTCAGCATTACTACTAGTTATAGCTAGTGCTACCGCCGCTTCCTCTGCAGTTTCTGGGGAGCGGGTTTTGACTGATCCAGAGGCGATCAAGCGTCACCGCCCGTCCACCACCGCAATTGCAAATGCATCCTTGTCCTTATACTCGGCGACATCTACATAAACTGCCCCGTTGTACTTCCCGTACTTAGCATGTAAAGCTTTGGCTCTTGCCTTCCTGAGGTCCTCGTGATGTATTGGATGCATGTTTTTGGGGAAAGGTTTTATGTACAAGCCCTTGTGCATTTCCCGCCTCATCTGAATTTTCGTGCCACCGGCTGGAACGTCAACTCCAATGCCGATCCTTTCCAATATGTCCCTTCCTGCTTTTGTTTTTGAAAGCCTATCGAGCTGCATCACCAAGTGCGCCTCCCGTAGTTATTCTAGGGTGTTGTGCACCCCTAATCCCAGCAGCCTTTCGGTAGACGCATTGTGAGGCAACCAAAGGGCCGCTTTATACGCCTTCCTCGCGAGAAGCGTTCGCCTGCGCCGCTTGCTGTGGGGCCTGGGCCAACGGCGTCTGTACCCTTTCTACTCTGCCGGTTTTAAGCGCGCGTTCCATCTCTGCTATCCTAGCTTCCATCTTTTTGATAGTTTCGGCTTGCTGCAGCACCTGCCTTTGTAGCTCCTTCTCTCGAGCAGTCTCATTTTGGGAGCCCCCCAGTAAACCATAAAACGTACCATAGACATCAGCAAGATATTTACGCTGGACATTAGACACCTCCATTAGACATCCATATTAGTACCGTTTACGAAAAATCTACGTACCTACAACATGAAAATTGGGGTCCAGTTCACGTTGTAGGTACGTACTGCAGACATCACGCTCTACATTTATCAGATATTTGTGAACATGTAAGTACGCCCAGTCTACGTAGCCTAGACGTCTATATAGAGAATATGACTATACATAGATCAATATCCAGGTGAAAATTTCTAACTGGTTCCAGTCCTACTGTTTTAAGAGACACATTTTCAGACTGGAACCAGCTGCAATACGAGATGCAGCTGGCACCTGTTACAATTCCAGATGGAATGGAGACCTACTGCAGCCCAGCCACAGACTTCCCTATGGAGTCGTCGGGACGTCCAAGCACTCCAGCTAGCTTAAATACAGTTGAGTAAGCGAGTACATGGCCATCATGGGAGCCCAAAACACTGCAGATGACTTCCTAGTGCGTCAGTATTTTATTGCGCTCGGCGCTTTCACTGAATCTTCTCGTTGAGCATAATCGTCAGGTTAACAGCTGCGGTGGCATCAATACTCTTCAGCCGAGCCCAATAGGCCAGGGTTGCTGCAAAATAAAGCATAATTGTTCACTTTTACAGGTGACAAGAGAATGGCACAGCAACCACAACAAACAAACCCAGTAATTTACGCCACTTTTACCGACGCAAGTCTATGAAGCGTGAAAGGTTGCCCTTGCAGCACTAAAAGGCAGTCGTGCTGAGCGGAGTGTGCTTGCACACGCACTTCGGCACACCATCCGAACGCATGCCCACATTTCGGTAGTAGAGGCCAGTTGCATACATCACCAGCCTTTGTTTCAATATACAGCGAGTTTGGCAAAACAGCCAAACGAGTGAGCGTAAAAATATAACGTGCCGATAAATGCGTTAGAATTTCTTCATTACGAACGCAAAAATAGCATAAAAATTACGAGGAACTTTAGCGGCTAAAGTGGTGAAAGGCGAAAGCCTGAGTGCTGCGTTCTGGTACGCGATTGTTCACTTCACATTCTGTTGGTGCATTAATTAACTGCCAATTAATGACGCTTTAGCTTCGCCTTTAGAAGTGGAACGCGACAGCCTGTTGTAGCGCTGCCAGGCGGTCCACGGAACGCCACCACCCACTCGGCACAATGCGTTGCCCTTTGAATGCAACGCTTTTTGAGGAAAGGTTCCACGCCTTGCTCGTCGGTAAATTGGTTTTTGAGGAAAGCAAATGTATCAGTGTGTCATATCTCGGTGGCCACCTAAACCTGGCCGTAACGGGAAGGGAGGAAGATGGGAGTGAACGAAGACACCGTATTCACTAGACGCGCCTTTGTTCATTGAAGCCATCGAGCTGGCATGGTGGAGTGGTAACGTGCTCGTCTCGCACTCCGGAGACCGGGGTTCGAATCCCGAGCTCGGCCAATTTCCTACTCGTTTTTATTTATTTATCTGGTCTGACTAGGAAGGTTAATTAGGCTAATTGGTTAAGTAAGTCCCACTAACTTGGAGAATCAGTGTACAATCCCTTTAATTGGTTACTTGGTTATAGGCAAAGTACAATTGGCCCCGTTTGAAATTCGCGCACTGTGACGTCACGACCGTTTCGACCAATTGAAAAGCGTGACATTTTCAGTCGACAACTTCTGCTTACAACGATGAGGCATTAAAGGCTTCCGCCTTAAAATACACTTCAATGAGTAAACTGAGACTGAGTACGCACCAAGAAAGGTCACGATCCCAGCCGGTGAAAACGATTCGTACTGACGGGTCCACTTCGCCGAGTAGTAAAAGCAAGCAAACTGCCTTCCTTCAGCTCCATCAAGGAAAGAACGGTTGAACAATCTCGCCAGCAATAATAAGGGAATAATTAATTCTGTGTCGAGGTTCTTCAAACACAATGTTCCCACGGAACACGATTGAAATCGCACACGCGCTGCGCTCTACCACTGCCGCCATGGCTGAACCTAGCCTCGTGCGGATGTGCGAAACTGTCACATATTTTGTATCATTAGGGTAACGGGCTAGATTCAGAGAGAATGCAAGCACAGCAGAGAGGATCAGGGCAGGTGGGCAGATGAGGTTCGGAAGTTTGCTGGGATAAGGGGGCCGCCGCTGGCACAGGGTTAACGGAGAAATTTTTGGCCGGCAGTGGACATGATTACAGTGTTGACATGATGATAAAAAGCGGGACTCGAGAAGTTTATTCTCAAGAAATATGAGGTCACACATTCAGCAACAAAATGCCGAAGCTTTCCTCAGCTCAACATTCCAATAGTTATCATTGCTAGCGCGATTAGCAGATTTAAGACATTTTTGAAAAAAAAAAATAACTCCCAAAAATTGAACTGAACCAATTCTTGTATTTTAAATAGTTGGATAAGTTGAATAAAACATGCTTAATCAGAAAAAAATGGTTGTTATATAGTCCTGGCTGCTAAATAACAAACAAGTTTTTTAGTGTGTCCTCACTTTTCAGTGTGGTTGAGATAGCTTGCAGGCTGTAGCACAAGGTATAAATTGAATGTAAGAATAGTAATGAAATAACAATGCGAATCCTGACCAAAGTGACTGGCATTTCAAACCAACTGCGTACAGTTGAGTCAGAAACCTGATGCGTGTGCATTCAGATTTGTCTTTACTACTTCCCGTATTTTTCTTCTTTCTAGGCAGGATAATGTTGCCGTGAAGCGAGCACGAAAAAACACAAAAACACAGGCAGCGCTGGTCATGCCTCCAATTTGTAGTCAACAGCGATTTCAAACTTTAAATGCAGTAAGGCAACACGAAATATCGAACGATTGAAAAATATGGAATTCTTAAATTATATATCTCGCTTACATACCCAGGACGTGACAAGTAATATCTACGAGAAGTCTAGGTTAAGGCAGATATGATGTCGTGGGTACGTCTGCAGCTTTTCCACGAAAAAAGGTTGGTAGATAAGACGTCTGAGAGATTTTGGTTTGGTACATAGACGTTCAGACTTAATCTGGACATCTATGGGAGGTTTGTGGT
This sequence comes from Amblyomma mixtum, assembly GCF_055824585.1. Lineage (NCBI taxonomy): Eukaryota > Metazoa > Arthropoda > Arachnida > Ixodida > Ixodidae > Amblyomma > Amblyomma mixtum. The sequence goes on along the minus strand of NC_143014.1, from coordinate 168,205,671 downwards.
TTGCTGGGCCGCGTTGGGCCAGCTCACCTTTTTCCTCGTGGCACTTGGGCTTCTTCCATGACCGGAACCTTGCCCTCCTCCTTTGCCAGGATCGGGTCCGGGCAGTGCCGGGAAGGAAGATGACCGGTCCCTGCTCTTGCTATCGCCTCTCGCACCTCTAGATGACCGCTTCCTGGGCCTCGAACACCGCTCCTCCTTGCCAGTTTGGCTCTTGTCCTCGTTGCTCTGCTGCAGACCCGTCGGCTGCTGACGGGCTAGGCGAAACTTGCAGTTCCGACTTCCCGTGCTGTGCGCCCCATGACACACGATGCAGTCCGGCGTGCAGCGACTCTCCCTCCGGTGGTGCAGGATGTTCTTTCCCGCAGCGGCGACACAGATTAGTTTTCGGACGATAGCAAACGTCCGCCCGATGTCCCACTCGTCGGCAGTTATAGCAGGTCTCGACTAACTCTCTATATGGGATCACAGCGTACAGACAGTTCCAATAGATGACTTGCCGGGGAACGCGCTTCCCCCCGAACATGATCTGAATCGCCTTTGACTTGCCCAAAGGTCTGGCATCCAAAATATCCATGTCTTCATTCCTCTTCAAGAATCCTGCGTGAACTTCTGCCAGTGGGCATCCGTTGTACGCATTGTAAATTACTCCGCGCATAGAGTTCTGCGGCGCCGCCACGTACGCCGAAATCTCAAGGTCACGACCGCCCAGCTTGAGCGTCTTGACATTCGCATATGCCTCACTACGATTCATGCACGGCGTGTTCACCGTCATCGTGTTGTTTGTCTCATTGACCCGCACCAGGTCTTCTTCCACCGCAGTCGCGTTCGTCAGCTCCGCTGCCGCTCTCAGGGCACATCCGAGCTCCCTCGGCGTCACTATGCTCAAGTCCCAATTCTTGGGCCGGCACAGAACCTTGAAATCCTTGGCTGGCATCTTCAGAAACGGTCCCCGTTTCTTCCACACCGGCGCTTTCCCCCGCTTGACTTGGGCTGCTCCGTGCGTCTGGCGCCCGTCGCTGCCCGCCTGTTTCTCGGTAGGCATACTCTCGGAGTGGTCCCCGTACACAGTCTTCTTGAAGCGATCTTGCGCCTTCAAAACCCAGGCCCATTCTCCCACCTCGAATTCGGGCGTTATAGATTCTCCCTCAACGGAGTACTCCATCATCTTTAGCCTCGCAAAGGCCCACAACCACAAGGCACGGCCCTGGAGCCCGGCGCCGCAGGCGTCGGCTCGGCCTAGAGATTAGGCCTAATTTTGCCGCACCGTGGCCGAGTACAAATCATGAAAAAAAACCCTAAAAGGGGAAACACTTGCCAAAATATGGTGTCCGCAGGTACAGGGCAACTTCCTGCAGACGACCCCACAAAAAGCAAGACCAAGGCACAGCGCGTTCCACCGAAAAACGGTCTCAAGGCGGGAGCTCATGCGGAACACGTCCGCACAGCGTCCGCTCGGGTGTCAACCTTTTCGTCGGAACTTCTCCGATGCTTGTCACAAACTGTGCTGCATTGTTGAGGAGGAACCGGCTAAGCTCCTTCACATCGTCCACGGCTGCATTAGTCTGCACCACGTCTTTTAATGTAGGGCACCTGACGCTCATCCTGGACAGGATAACATTCGTTGTCACCATAGTGTGAAGTACACATGTTAGCAATGCTCAAGATATGCAGCTCAGCTTCTCTCGCACAGGAAGACATTCGTTTTCACCATATTGTGAAGTACACTGGGGACTGTATTGGACATGTTAGCAATGCTCAAGATATGCAGCTCAACCAGGCTTCCCTTGCACAGGAAGACATTCGTTGTCACCATATTGTGTACACCGAAGACTGCGTTGGACATGTTAGCAATGCTCGAGACATGCAGCTAAAACAGGCTTCTCTTGCACAGGAAGACATTCATTGCCATCATATTGTGAAGTACACCGAGGACTGTAGTGGGCATGTTAGCAATGCTCAAAATATGCAGCTCAGCCAGGCCTCTCTTGCACAGGAAGACATTCGTTGTCACCATATTGTGAAGTACACCGAAGACTGCGTTGGACATGTTAGCAATGCTCAAGATATGCAGCTCAACCAGGCTTCTCTTGCACTGCGAATCCAGGACAGACAGAGCCTCAGCAGTCTTGAAGGCCAGTCGAGAGGTGAGCAGCGAAAGCCTCGTCAGGCGTGGCACCCACATGTATTGAGTGCAGTGCAGAGCGCACCGATAAGAACTGCCAGTGTGTTACTCTCATCGGTACTGCAGCCACCCCTGCAGTCTATGTACAGAAAGCGCAGCGAATGATTCAAGGCTAGCGAGTCACACACGGAGCACAGGACGTCACCAACAGACCTTCCACGGCATATCTTCACCTTTCAGCATATCCAAGGATCTGTGCCAAGGCTGGCGACAAATAAAGAGGTCCGGTCTTCAAAGAGGCGAAACTGAACACGTCCAGGACACTCCAGACTGAGCAGCTCAAGGATGGGATTTCCTTGCTGTGTAAAAAGTGACCTGCTGCTGATTTCTGGCAGAACGAGGCTTTTTAGGGTGCTGTTGGTGGTGGAAAACATTTATGTACAGGTATAATACAGGAGGTTATGCATGAGCTGACCCAGAGGGGGCCAGCCCTTACAAATACTAGGTGGAGGTCCCTAGTTTGGGACCCCAGTGACATCGGCCGCCGCCCAGGCTCGCGCGACCAAGGCCCGTTGGGCCTGCAGGTCAGAGCAGCCGAGCAAGGTCGCCTCCCAGTCCTCTCGGGTTGGGTTGGGGTGAGGGGGGATAGCAGGGTTGGAGGGGCAGGCCCACACCATGTGGTAGATGTCCGAAGACTTCTCCGCACAGTACGGACAGCTGCCCGAGAAAGAAGGGTCGAAGTGTTTCAGAGCTGCCGGGCACAGCAAAGTATTAGTATAGAGGCGGAGCAGAAGCCGCTCCTCCGCCTTTGAGAGACCTTTACACGGGCGGGGATAAAGACCATGGCCAGATTGATAGAGTAAAACGATGTCTTTGAAGGTGTAAGCTGGAATAAATTCGAGTTCCTGATCGTCAGGGTCGGATGGGAATGTCCGGTGAGAGAGCGCGCGGGCGGCGGCGTCAGCTGCATCATTTCCCTCAAGGCCCATGTGAGCGGGAGCCCAAACGATACGCCGGTGCGCGGGGTCACCGGTGTAGACGCTGTTTTGAAGAATGCGGTAGGCTAGATACGATACCCAGCCCTGCTCGACGTTTCGACATGCCTCTCGCGAGTCGGAAATAATTGTTTTTGAATTGGAATCAGATGCAGCCAACGCAATGGCGACCTCCTCCGCGTGTGTTGTCACGGGCTCGGAAAGTAAGGCCGTTCACTGTTTTGGATTGGTGGACGACTGCGGCTGTGTACCATCCCCCATGGGGGGGGGGGGGGGGGGGGGGCTTGAGGCATCCACGTAGAATACGCCGGGTTTCGATCCATAGTGGCGGGCCAGGGCTTCCGCCCGCGCCAGGCGCCGGCCATTATGGTCCTCACGGTTCATGTTCGCGGGAAGAGGGCGCACGTGGAGGGCGCATCTCCACTGGGATGGAATACATACGCGCTCTTCCATGAGAGTGGTGTGTTGGATGTGTAGTCGGGCAAGGAGGCGGCTGCCCGACGATGTATTCGAGAGACGTGTGTATTGGTTAGTCAAGTGGGCTTTTCGGAGCTCCCGAAATGTGTTCACCATGCCTAGCCCCAGGAGGCGCTTGTTGGAGGTGGTCACGGGGAGGCCTAGAGCCCGCTTAATAATTTTGCGGAGGATGACCTCGAGTGAATCCTCGTCTTGCTTCCGCAGGTGTAGGTATGGAGTCGAATATAGAATTCGACTGGTTACAAATGCATGCGCCAGCCGCAAGGCGTCCTTACATCGTAACCCCCCGCGCTTGTTAGAAACCCGGCGGACCAGGCGGCCCACCTGGTCCCCCACCTGACGGAGTTTGGCCAATGTTGTTTCTGACCGTCTGTCTTGATGTATAAAGAGCCCCAGTACCCGAACTTCGATATTTTCAGGGATTGGACCTGTCTCGAGAGACAATGAAATTTTGGCTGTGCACTTTGGTGAGGGGCGTATGTGCACAAATTCAGACTTTTGGGTGGAGCATTGGAGGCCGCAGCGGCGAGCATAACGGTCCACTATGGTCGCCGCCTTCTGCAGGTTAGCCTCAATGTCTGCAAGGGAACCCTGCGTGGCCCACAGGGTGATGTCATCAGCGTACAGCGCATGCTGCACACCGGCGACAGCGCCCAGCTGGGCCGGTAGGCGCATCATAGCCAAATTGAATAAGAGGGGAGAGAGCATCGCGCCCTGGGGTGTACCCCTGGTTCTTAAATGAAAAGGGCCATGTTCTTTATCCTGGATCCGAATGTAAGATTGTCTGTCGGTTAAAAATTGCCGAATGTATTGAAAGGCATTTCTGCCGCAGTTAGTTTGAGAGAGGTGGGTGAGAATGATCTCGTGGGTAACGTTGTCGAATGCACCCTTCAAATCCAAGGCGAGTACGACCTTGTCATTGTGAGGGCATTCCACGGGGTCGAGGACAGCCCGATTGAGTTGTAGCAGGACATCTTGTGCAGATCTGTGTGGGCGAAACCCGAACATGGTGTCTGCGAAAAGGTGTTTGGATTCCATGAACTCGGACAACCTGTCAGGTACCATCGTCTCCATGAGTTTGCCCACACAGCAAGTCAGAGAGATGGGGCGGAGGTTGTCCGTGTTGATGGCCTTGCCAGCTTTAGGAATGAAGGTGACCAGGGCGGTCTTCCACTCGATGGGTAGTGGCACTTCCCCAAGCCAGATTGAGTTAATGTAATTCAATAAAGACAGGTATGCTGGGTCGGGGAGGTTGGCTAACAATTTAACTGTAATTTTGTCCCGACCCGGAGCGGTGCCGCGTTTCATTTTTGCCAGGGCCGCCTTCAGGTCGTGGAGCTGGAACGGTTGATCCAGCTCAACGTTCTCAGAACCTGCATAAGAGTACGCCGGCCCGCGGGAGTCCTGGGTGGTGCACAAGTACTGGTCCCGGAGCTTGTGTGCCAATTGATTTGTGTTGCCCTGAAAGCTGTGTATTGCTCTTTGGAGGTGTTTTTGAGTTTCCGTGCGTGTTTGCGTTGGGTCAATTAGGGCGCGAAAGAGTCGCCACGTGTTCCGGCTGGACATTTTCCGCGCGGCCGTATTGCATCGGGCCACCCAGTTGGAGTCGGCGAGTTGGGCCGCATACTCAGCCGCTCGTTGAGTGAGCTCGGCGATGCGAGCTTTAAGTTTCCGGTTGTGCTTCTGCCGGCGTCACCGACGGACGAGGCAATGCCGGGCCTCCCAGAGATGGAGCAGGTGGTTGTCCGCATCCGGGACCACCTCTGAGAGCTGAATTTGAGTTTTGGAGGAGGGAAGGCCAGAGACCAATTGTTGTGACCAAGACTGGTAGCCCTGCTCATGTATGGGTGTGACATTGTTATAATTCTGCCTGAACTTGGTCCAATCTGGGAGTCGGGCTTGTGTTGTTGGTCGCGCGAAAGGATGGGTCCTAATCGTAGTATTCAGGAGGCAGTGGTCGCTGCCGAGGGTTTCCTCGGTGTTTACCCAGTGTGCATATTGAATGTTGCGGGTGAAGGTCAAGTCCGGACATGTATCCCTATAACGGAGTTGCCTATACGAGTTGGGTGGACTGGGTCAGTGTGAAGAGTGAGGCCCAGCGTTGACGCAAGCTCCGCCAACTTGCGTCCCCGCTTCTCTTCACGGCAGTAACCCCACATCCGAGCGGGAGCGTTGAAATCGCCCACAATCAGGAGGGAGTCTCGACCCGCAACTCTCAGTGCGCGGCTAAAGAGGTCCGCAAATGATACATTCGGCAATTTAGGATTGCAGTATGCATTGAGTATGTGTAGCGGTGGGTCCTGTTTGCGGAGTGGGAGGAGGGTCACCATTACATAGGAGTATTCAAGTTGCATGTCTAAGTCGACCTGGTTGGCTGAATAATTTCTATGGACTAATAGACAAGACGAGGGGTCCTGCTGGAACGTCGTATAATTTGTTAGTACGGCGCCTTTCCCTGGCTCTTGGAGGGCAACTACGGCAGGCAAATGCTGAAAGGTTGAAAGGAAAAGTCGGAGGTCGGCCCGCTTGGAACGGGACCGGAGCCCCCGACAGTTCCATTGAGTAATCGTAATGAGGGAAGCCGATTTGGAAAGAGGGGAGCGCCTACACCGGTGGTGTCCCGCCATGCTCAGATTTAGAGGTGAGAGGTGGAAGTGAGGCTGCCCTCGAGCCAGATACCAGGGGCTGAAGCTCAGCAACTGGAAGGGGGCAGCTGGCTTCGTCATCGTCAAGGTAATTTACTCGGCGGGACAATCTGGAAGGCCGACCAGATACGTCCTTAAGAGGACCGGTTCTGCGAGAAAGGCGGGTGTTAGTCGCGACGTGTTGAGCGATCATAGAGGGGATGGCCTCCATGACTCTAGCGATGAGGCGTTCCATCGCAGTTTCCAACAGGGTGTCAAATTTGGCATTAAGACGGGCTTCGAGTTCGGCAAGGGAAGGTTCCATAGTCGGCGTCGCCGCCGTATCGCTCTCCATAGCGTCCGTATCGGAGGGATTAGGGGGAGGGGGAGTGGTTTTAGCCTCTAAGGCTTCAATTTTTGCAAGTAGCATCTCGTTTTGTGCCCGGAGAGAAGCTACAAGGTTGTGGAGCTCAGCGTCAGCCGCCGAGCGAGCGGGAGGGGAGAGGGGGTGGGAGGAGGAGGCAACCCTGCCTGAACCGCTCACCTGTTTGCCATTTTTGACGGCATTGGCCCAGGAACCGACCGCGCCATTGTTGTCTTGGGAGCGGGCTTGCTTCTCCTGGCCGCCGCGTGGGGGCGGTGGTTGCACTGGACAGCTCTTGACGTCCTTCCCGCTAGTAGGCGTCTGTCGTTTTGAAGCATCGCTGCTTGGGTGACGTGGCTGCCTGCCCGTCCCGCTGGATTTCCCGCCCTTAGGGACGGCTGGCTTGGTATGCCGATATTTAGCACTGCAGTCCCGCGAGTTCGTGGCATGGCCACCACCACAAACCAACATTTTGGCCCGCACCCCCTCTTGTATGGGTGCCTGCTGTCCACACAGGCCACACTTGTCTTGTGTTGGGCTGGGACAAGAGTCCGCCCGATGGCCGACAGTTCCACACAAACTGCAGGCCGGAATAGTGCGCAAATATTGGTGCACTGTGACAATATCAGAGTTGTAGTGTACGTACCGAGGCCTCACCGTGCCGGCAAAAGTGAGTCGAGCCTTGTTTGAGGAGCCGAATTTGCGGATATCGAGTAAAGTGCCGCTCCTCCACTGCACGCAAGGTTGGAGAGACTCAGACGTCTCTTGGTTGGCCACCGTAATGGCCCCATAGCAGACGTCCGCTTCGTGTTCTTTGAGATGGCCGGCGAGAGGCACATCTCCTTTGGTCGATTTGATAGAAAAGTCACCTAGTAGACGGTCTGCGACGTGAGCGTTCCGGGTGCTGGCGAGGATCAAATTTTGTTCCTTGCTTAAAAGGAGGCTCAACTCGGCTGCCTGAGGCGCCCCGAGGAAAGCGCCGAACGCGGCACCGAGCTCGCCGTGTTGAAAGGCGTCCCGGATGGCCAACGATTTCCGGGGCTTGATCACGATGACAAAGTCGTCCTTTTGAAACTTTGGTAAAGGCTTGGGCCTCCACTTGGTCACTGGGTTGCGGCCCTTACGGCCGTAGTCCTTCGCCGCTTGCGAGGCGGGAGCTTGGCGGGTAGTATTTTCGGCGGTTGCCGAGGCGTCCGCCGCTATTTTGGCCTCTCGTCTGGAGCGACGCTCAAGTAGACGGAGGAGAGATTCATTGCGGATCGGGTCCGCGGGTGCCGATTTGGGTTCCACAGTGACGGGAACGGTCGACCAAGACATGGCGTCCGGGTCATAACCGCGTTGAACGGGCGTTTCCGTCATCTTGCAGAAAGCAGGAGCTCCCTCGCAGCCGAACGCCGGCGCAGCCGTTAGGCTTAGCGTCGGCGCCGGAGGCGGGAAGGAAAACCCGCTTTAAAATTTGAAAAACTCGGCCCACCTGAATGAATTTGGTGTCCACGGATGCCGATCAGCTTGCCGAATCCAAAATGAGCAAAATTGACGAGGTCCGACGACTTGAGTCGTGGCTCTTGTCAAAAAATGACGGAGCCGAAGCGCCACACGTCTGACAGACGCGATACGCTGCCGCGTTCCCCTGCTGTTGACAGGAAGTGCCGAGCACAACTTTCTGAAAATTTCTGCGTCAAGGGAACAGTTATGCAAGTTTACATGCTCCAAAGTGCCATTCGTAGATAGCGCTTTGGCAATATACTTCGCTCCTCTGATATCAAAACTGCACTTTAGCAGCGACAGTGCTTGCAGTGAGTGATGCCCAGTTAAGAACTGAGCCAATGCCTCTGCCATTGTGCCATCAATGGATGTTTCTTGAAGTACCAAATGCTGTCATAGAATGTCTCGTAATGCAGCAAAGCGATCTGTAAAACAAGGCACACTCTCCCTCCACTCGGAAAGTTTAAGTGCTAGTAGCTAATGCCAGCTTCGCATAGGCTCACTTGGAGAGCTTCTGAATCACTCTGCTGCTCCTGAAGACCTCTGTCGATCATGTAGTCGCAGGCGGAAGACATGCTGTCCTGGAGGGTCAAGCCTTCCAGTCGCTCGCACGAGACTAGGTTTATGGGGTTTAACGTCCCAAAGCGACTAAGGCTATGAGAGACGCCGTAGTGGAGGGCTCCGGAAATTTCGACCACCTGGGGTTCTTTAACGTGCACTGACAACGCACAGTACACGGGCCTCTAGAATTTCTCCTCCAAAGAAATTCCAGCCACCGCGGCCGGGATCGAACCCGCGTCTTTTGGGTCAGCAGCCGAGCGCCATAACCGCTGAGCCACCGCGACTAGTGCCAGCAGCAGGACGTCGGCAGATTCTGGAGACAGTTTGTTTGCGACTAATTTGACGCTGTAGAGAGTCACCACATTTCCCCTTAGCACTTCGGCCACCGCGGGTGCAACAGCGTTCCGCGTTGCTGACATGTATGTTGCTGACACCTAGGCTCGCAGGCACTATGGTGGTCCAAAGGCTTGGATGTAACCCCTCCCAGGCTGAAGTCTGTGGCGGGGATGCAGTGCGATGCTTTTCAGGTTTGGCGGCGGTCCATACCGATACACAACATGAAGGACAGCCGGTCTCAGTCGTACACACGGACTTCGTGAACGCAACGGTGTTGTCTAGGCAGCTAAGTTATGAAGAAAGCACTGTCGTTTACATTGCCGCAACCACCGTAGCTGGCCACGTAGTCATCCCTGTCACCATGCTTCCTGCTTTTTCGAAAAGCATTATCAACGTGCGGAACCGCCGGTACTATGCCGCCGGCGAGTCAATGCCATTTCGGCCATGTTCCGAGTGCGGCGATGTCCATATCAATGAGGAGCCCATGAAGCATCGGCCAGTTCTGTGTTCTTGCGCGCGAACTCATCGCTGAGTAATATCGTCGCCAGCCCTATCGCACTAACCATCACCGTCCACCCTGCCCCTGTGACCTCGCCAGCGAGCAAAAGTAGTAGTAGTGGCTTTATTATTACATTTCATATGGAAGGTAAAAGAATGTTTGCTACCCCGGCATCTGCTATCGCGGCTGGAAGCACCTGAGCTGGGGCAGCGGAAATAAAGGATAGCAGGCAGTATGTAGAAGTGAAAAGAAAGAGGTGAGGGGATCAGGTTTGGCGGCGGTCCATACCGATACACAACATGAAGGACAGCCGGTCTCAGTCGTACACACGGACTTCGTGAACGCAACGGTGTTGTCTAGGCAGCTAAGTTATGAAGAAAGCACTGTCGTTTACATTGCCGCAACCACCAAATCTATTTACATATGTACATGGTAAATACAAATATATACAGGTCGCACGCGCGTGAAGGTCTGGATGGCCACAGAACAAACACGCGCACGACACAACACAAAACAGCTGGGGTGGGGGCGTCCAGCTGCTCATCGTCCTAGGGAGCCTACATGTTGCGCGCCTCTACATCGTCCAGGTAGCACACGCAAAGCGTTCGGTCACTGCACGTAACTACCTGGCGGAGAACAGGCGGGACGTCAAGCCCGCCTGTTCGAGGAATGCGCAGAGGCTCCATTGTTCGCTCACGGGTGCGCACACTGCCCTGCGGCCACAATAGCGTTGTGAGAGAGTCTGGTAGAATGCCCAGCGCTCTGTAGGCCGCGAGCATGTCGCGACGGGCATCAGCAAACGCGGTGCAGCGAAGAAGCAAGTGTTCTAGAGTTTCGGCCGCACCGCATCCAAAACACACTGCACTCGTCGCGAGCCCGTGACGCACCCATCGTTCCCCGGGCCACACGCATCCAATTCGCAAGCGAAGGATCATTGCGCGCTGCGCCCGCGTGAGTGGGCGACAGCCGGTGATGTAGCAAATGCGCTCACCTCCTGCGATGCGGGGATCGGGGTGCTGCCGTCGGAGATGATCCTGGATGACCGCACGCACGTCCTCCAGCGCGAGAGGAAGATTGCTGGGAGGCAGCTGATGTGCGGCGGTCGCGAGGTCGTCAGCTTCCTCGTTGCCGGCGATGCCGCATTGACCGGGCACCCACTGCGCGCGCACGACGCATCCGAGCTGCGCTAGCTGCGCTAGCTGCACGATGCGCGATCAGACTTCGCGCACAAATGGGGTGCCACGGCCGTTGGTCTACAGCCGGCTGAGGGCGGCGCGGGAGTCACACAACACAGCACACTTGGGCGGCGGAGGGACGAGGGTGAGCAGCAGTTCCAGCCCAAGCTGAATCCCCATCAGCTCCGCCGTGGTGGAAGAGCCCAGGTAGTTGGTGTGCTGTGCCATGGTTGCATTGTGGATGTGTAGCGAGTTGTCAACGCGCGTTTTGTGGTGGTGTCTATTGTTCCGAGCTGGTGCTGTGCGAAGCGTAAAGCACTTGAGCCCGTTACGGTACAGAATTGCTTTGCATGGGCGAAATTCATAGCGCACAAGCGATCCCGCGCCGATGATTGTGACACCCTACAAACAGAGGTGTTGGGAGCGACAGGCTGGTGCGGACGCTGTCGACGAAATGTTCTTCGAGGTCGACAGCAATTGTTGCCGCTGTTGCGCCAACACAAAGAGATGTGGGCATTGCGAACGAGGACAGCGGCGACGACTTGGCAACATAAGATTTCAGCTCTACTGTGGCGGAAGCTGTTCGAGCATTCGCGGTTATGAGGGCGTTCGTCGAGATGGGCCTTATGAAAAAGCTTGCCCCCAGTTTCACCGATTTTGAGACTGCTGTTGTCGCCGCACGGCCGCAACTGCAAATGACTTCTGGTCAGCAGCAAACAAATATCGTGCACGTACTTGCGTGTATTTGTGGGAAATTTATTGTGCCTGAATTTTTCTTCTTTTGGATCGTGAGTAACGGCAAATTTGTACCATTCGGTTAAGCTGTACTACCGGATAGTGCGTACTTTTCCCGTGTCCCCGCCGACTACGTATTAACGGGGTTTCACTATATTCGAAATGCTGCGATTCAGTAGACGCGGACAGGGAAGTGCATAAGGATAATGAGTCCGTAATTAGTATTACCATAGTAAAAGAGTAGGATATCTTGCGCAGAGCAAGAACCACCACTACAAACTTGGCCAGACAACTATGCGTGAAATCTTGAAGACGAAGAGAAAAAGACCAGCCAAGGGATTGGGAGTAAATGCCTACACCTGCCTTTTCTTCACATACCGAGGCATCAGTCGCAATTGTAACATGTGAACAGAAGGTCATCAAGTAGCCTTGCAACACACTATTCAACAAGGGGAAAGGCATTATTTTATGATGTCCGCAAGTGAGGTGATGGTCCGCACCGGAACAATTTCAGGTGTGCGGACATTTAGTGGTTAACCACACAGATTTGAGGAGTTTGAAAACGATACCAATTGGCACCCAAGTACTACTCCACTGTCTGACCAAGGAGAATCAACTGGGACGCATACTGCTCCAAGTCGCATAACTTTAAGAACGTTTCTGCCGTCAGGAGACGAAACCTTGCAGTAAAGCCCCACCTCATGGACACTCTCGAGGCGTACGCTGGAGCCTGTCTGCGCATACGCGAGCGGGGAGCAGATATCTGTGCATGTCAGATATCGGCGCCTGCCAGTGCTGCCAACCTCCAGAGCCACTTCTCCCCAAATTTGCAAACAAAAAATCCCTAGATTTCCCTAAATACAAGAGATAGTGTTCAATTGTGAAAAAAAAAAAAATGTATATTTATGCGTAGTTCAGTAGCAGGTTTTATCATGCAGCTACCCTATTACCAGACGTTGATAAGCAAATTAACTGTAAATTTGAAATGAAGGATCTGAAATGAAGAACTTCTAAATGAAGCTACAAGATAAACCGTAGCGCTCTTTGGAAATTGCAAATTAAACGCTCTATATCGTGTATGTAATTTTTCACTGTACGCAAGATATTAGCAAACATGCATCGGCATGTCGAATTAACTGAATTTTTTTTCCCTCATGTTGTGTCGGTTTAGACTTCAGCCGAAGGATACCACCCACGAAACACAAAAAGCGCTAATAGACGTCTAAAAAAAGTATCGAAAAAAAAACTTGACATCTAAAAGAAGTTTCACCTAAGCAGTTTTTTAGACTTAGACGTTTACTAGCCCTCTATTAGCTCTGCTAACGCTACGCTTGTATACCGCTAGAAAACTTCTGAGGTAGAACTTTTCTAGAATTTTTTTAGACGTTTTTTTTTCCGAAATGGGCGCCTGGATTATTTTACACATATCAAGACTGATTTCAGTGCTGCCTTTAAACCCTCTAAAGCTTTAAAAATGTTATAGCTCATTTTTCTGGTATACACCACTCAAAAAAGAACTGAAAGCTGATTTGCAATGACCCGAACAATGAGCCCACATTACAAGGGATGTATGGCTGTAGTAATGAGACATACGAGGGGGTACCCAAAAGAAACCGGACTAAATTTTTTGGTCGGCAAAGCTTCTGTGGTACCGCGTTTTGCCACTAGGAGCGCATAGAAAGAACATTCCAGAGTCAGTAAGCCGAGTGCCGTCGTTGAAGGAGGCCAGACTAGTTTAGGCAGAGTTTTAGAGTGACGACTGTTTTGTGTGAATGTCGTTTTTGCAATGGCTGATTTTCGGGAACAGCGTGCGCCAGTGAAATTCTGATTTTTGCTCGGAAAAAGTTGAATGGAAACTCTTGAAATATTAAGAAAGACGTACAAGGACGATGCTATGGGGACAACTCAAGTGTTCCTGAATCGAATCCTGAATCAAAGCAACAATCATGCCAATGGAAAACTTCAAATTCACCTCGCCTCAAGAAAGCTCGTCAGGTGAAACCAAACCTCAAAACAATGCTGATTTGTTTTTTCGACGTGAGAGGAGTCGTCCATTGAGAATTTGTTCCGCAGGGTCAGACAGTTAGCCAGGCTTTCTACTTGGATATTTTGAAAAAGATTGGGCAACAGTGTGCGGTGGAAGCGGCCAGATTTGTGGCGGTCGGGTGACTGGTTTTTCCATCATGGCAATGCCCCTGCTCACACAGCCCTGTCTCTACGACAATTTTGGACCAAAAATGGCATGACCCCTATTCCTCAACCCTCATACTCTCCCGACCTTGCCCAGTGCTACTTTCTTTGTTTCCTAGAATGAAAAAATAGGTGAATGGAAAGCGTTTCGCTGATGTTGCTGAGGTGAAGAAAAAAACGACGGAGGCACTGTCAAGCATCACAAAAGATGAATTTAAACAATGTTTTGAAAAATGGAATGAAAGATTCGACAAGCGTATCATTGCAAGTGGGGAATACTTTGAAGGAGATTGAAGGTCTGTGCTTAAAATGTGAACAAATAAGTTCAAACAAAAATAAGTCCGGTTTCTTTTGGGTACCCCCTCGTAAATGCATGTGCTAGCACACTTTTCAGTCACTGCATTACTCTTTATTGAATCCAGTGCATACACCCACACAAAAAAAGAAAAGGAACAGGAAATTAATGTTAGAAGCCATGGAGGAGGTAGCTTCACTGGTTTGGCTGACATTACAACGGTAAGCACTTGAATGGCGGGAAAGTGTCGAGCAGCAACCGATTGTTAAATCAAAAATTGATTCGGCCCCGGGCCTTGTTCACCACGGATGCGTTGAGGAGCAAGTTGCTGTGATGTGGATGGCAGTGAAGAGCTTGCTAGGTGTTCCAAACATCGCTTTTCTTGCAAGGAGGATGCCAACTAGACAGTAACAAGGGGAAGTCAAATCCAGCTCTGTTCAGCAGCCTGCAGAAGTGAAAAATATTAGAGTAACCAAAAGCACAGTCAGTCAGGTGCATGTAGAATGGCCAATGAGGAGTCGGAAGCAAATAAGACCAGGAAATGGCAAGGAGTGACAGCACAGCCAATAAAATAAGCTAACTAAAAACATAGATTCATATGATGTCATTGCAAGCGGCATTTCAGCAGAGTGCTACAGCTCACCATAAAAACTCAAGAAGTCAATCACTGTGGAGGCCTTTAATAGAAGCACAATTCAAACAGTGTGCATGGACACTGAAAGCCAAGCAGTCAATAGCAAGTGCACTGCCTTACTGTGATGCACACTGTACTCACAGAACCTCCTAAGCTGCATCCTGCAAACAGGCTTTCTCTTACCTGCAAGATGTGGCCGAATCAAAAGTAGTTGATGGTTGACATCTTTCACTGTCGCACGAAAACATAGCAGAGGTGCTGCTGTCCTGGTAATACCTGCATCACTTCTGTATACACCAGAGATGGGTTAAATCTTGGACCTTACCATGACAGCCACACAGGAGCACATCTGAAAGATAAGACAAATAAAAGTGCGTGTGTATAAAGTTCCTAACACTGCATTGCCAAACAAGCCCTTTCTAATCTGTACGATGAAGCTCAAATAGCGGGCAAGAGATTACTTACACCACTGCACAAGAAGCATTAGTCCAGATGCTCACCTCAGAACTGAAAAAATCTCCAGGCCAAGTCGTCTGAACAACCAAGTACAAGGTGCTGCGATTAATTTGCGTGAAACTAGCCCAGGTCCCTGCTCCACCGGCCAACAGTTGGAGTTCTAAAGGTCAAACAAATAATGGGGCCTGTGGAATGAACATTAGCAAACAGACTACACTTATACAAGAAAGCATGAAGTGAAAGAAGAAAAAGTGTCAGCTGCAAAGAGTGCTTACCAAAACTTGGAGTTCAGCAGGCAAGGAGGTCCTCTGAAAACCACTGTTGAACAGCCTGTACCCAAAACCAAATGTACAAAGTGAAGCAGGGACAACGCCAGCTGTGTACGGTGCAACGGTTTGCCAAAAAATAAAAGCAGTCATGCCTGCAAAGAGCCGTAGTACTTCACTGCAGTCAAACAGCCTGCACACATACAAAGCAGCACCACTGAGTAAACTACCTTAGTGCCGGGGCTCTCAATCGTAATGAAACAAAAGCTTGACGCAGTTAAGATAACCAAAGCCTTTTTAACGCGAGTTTCACTGACGGCAATCACAGCAAGGAGAATTGGAGCACACAGGTGGCCAGATGAGAGTCCTTGGCAAGAATAAAACCCCGCCAGAATGCAATAGAGCACAGACGTTAATCAATGTGTAGGAAAAAATTCGCGCCTTATCAACGTACAAGTGCCCCAAAAGTAATACGGAGCACGCGAGCGGTGGCCGAAATGAAAAAAAAAACTGCATGCCAACGCCCTCTATCAGCAGATGCGCGGCAAAGAGCGAAGGGGCATCGGCACATCCGGCTGACCCATCTCGATAACTTGATGCTCGCGTTATCGCCGCCACGAGTGAAGTTGCGCTGCTACGATCAGTGCTCGCCAGAGGCACTTTCAATACATCATGCAAGCGTTTGTTTGTCCGCGCCGTGTTGAAAGTGGCGTTCGGCAGGTTGCACTTTTTGCTTTTTCAGGAATGCCACCGTTTTCAGCCTGCGAGACCGTCGTGGTTCGCTCTTCGCTTCGCGGTGCGTTTGCGAAAGGGAAAACTGAGCAAACTTCACGAAGGACACAAAAAGGGAAGACGAGACACAGACGCTGATATAATCATGGAACATCTTACCCTGATCGTCTTCCCTTTCTGCGTTCGTCATGAAGTTCGCGGTGCTTTTATCGTGATGAACAAGCTCATGATGTGTTCGTCGAGTTTGTGCGCGAGCTATAGGAGGTATTCACATGACGTCATCCGCAAGGGGCGCTAGTGGCCGGCGCGGCATTCGCCATGTTGGTGGTCGCGCGCGCGGCCGCCGCAGCCAACCGCAGCGTTTGAATAGCTGGTGATGGGTGAAATGTGAGTGTATTTCGTGTCTCGCCGCACGTAATTTCTGTCCGACCCGTGCCGCCGCGTGACTGAGTGAATATTCCGTGAACTGTGCGGAGCAGAAAAGAGCGGGCACGCTCAGAAGGTTCTACTTTGTGAAAAGGTCGACCCCCCGTAGGAATGCGGAGGCACCGGCATGGTGTGCGACGTATACAAGACTGCTGCCGCGCGTTGAATTCACCGGTATCGAGGCCCACCTTGTGCACGGCTTAAGTTTGCTGGCAGGCCAAGGAATTAAAGGATATAAACCTATGAGAGGGTGCAATTACTTGACAAGCGGGTGAGTCCAAGAGTCGTGCTGTGGGTGCCGACGTCCGTGGTGCTGACGGCCGAAGTGCCGTTTTTGAAGAGGGGAGTAATTCGAAGGGTCTGTTCACTTAGCTGTAGCTTAACTTGTCATCTCTACCTGCTGAAAGTGACGTGTTACAACTGAATCTAGCGGAATGGCTGCACACTGCGTTGCTGCGAAAACGGTCTTGTGCATACGAAGCAGCGCTACGTAGCTACAATCAAAGCTGCAAAACATTCTCGCTGTGTCTGCCGTTCGTGCTGCGAGCGCATGGCAGTATTTGTTTGGCCGTTCTGTCGGGTAAATAAGGCAGCTATGACCCTTTGCCTTTCTGCTGAAAGACCATACGTCTGAGAAGCGTCAGCAGTTCGCGGACTACAGCTAGGCGCTTGAATTATCAATTTCTGCGGTGGCAGTTCTGGAATTTCGGTAATTAATCGTGCTGTTTATCCACGATGTGCCCTGCATGACTAGCTGACAGTTATCAACTGATATTAAAAGCTGCAAGTCGTGTTCGTTCTTGTGTGCAGCGCAGCCAGCCAGTTTTGCTGCCGAGTTGAGGCAGCTCGGTTATATCACGGCGCAGAAGAATTCTGCTGCAAACTTCATGCACAATACGCGCTCCACAAAGATAAGTGGTCGCTGACGTATTCAACAACGTACAAATATGTTACGGATCACTAACAGTTCAGGCCGGGTACCTCACGGCGCACCGTGACACTGCGCGAGCTGGCCTGAAACGACCGCAAACATGGCGCGCCTGCCGCGACGACGCTCGCGCCGTCTGGTAGCGCGGCCTCAGTGAATACCTCCTATAGATGCTTCGTCCGTCGGTTTGGCAAGTGTGAACTACTTTTTCTTGGTTCAAGGAAGTGCATGAAAAAAAGTAACATTCATGTGCTGCCTTCGTTGTTTTCATTATAAAGATAGGGGCTCAACAGTATAGCAACTGAACTAATTAAGGATCACTTCCCTTGGCCCAAATTTGGCTTCTTACAATGGAGGAAAAAAAGGAAAAACAAAAAACGAGCTTGTCTCTAATTTAGTCCTCCCCTATCGGCTATATTTTGCAAGCATGCAAAGGAGAAAAGGGCAACAGGGTGGAGGCGATTAAAAAAAAACAACTTCCAAAGGCACTTTTCATGCAAACTTAAAGTTTAATGACGGGTGAAGCTCCCGCTCATGTTAATGACATCGACCATGCGTCGAGGAAGGGGCTCGTATAATGAGTCGACGTATCCGGGTTGCTCTCGAAGCTTGTCCAGTGTAAGAAAGTGAATTTGTGTGGGAGAAAATGGTCTTGTGTAAGAAAGTGAATTTCTGTGGAAGAAAATGGTCTTGAATTATTAGCCCACTTGCTATGCCGTTGAGCACCTATTTTTATCAAAGACAGCACATGCATGCTATTGTTTTTGTTTTTTTTTGTTTGCCATGCGTTCCCTAGAGCGAATCAAAGTTGTCACCGCATTTGCTAAAACGTTACTCGAGTGCTTATACTCGTCAGCGCACAAACTCGCCGCCATGTGTAGCACAAACTTCGGCTGCTCCACAGACAAAGATAATGCAGGTTCTGACGGAGCATAAAGCGCACGGTGCCATTGGCAAACAGTTCTGCACGGCACGGACGAACAACACACCATGAGGTATTGAAAGCGCCCATGGCTGGCAGGGATGGTAGCAGCACAGCTTCGCTCGTTGAGGCGATAACACGAGCATCAAGTTATCAAATCGGTCAGCCGGATGTGCCGATGCCCCTTCGCTCTTTGCCGCGCATCTGCTGATAGAGCGCGCAGTTTTTTCCATTTCGGCCACCGCTCGCGTGCTCCGTATTACTCTTGGGGCACCTGTACGCTTAAACAAAGCTGGTTGGTTTGAAGCTTTGTCACGTTCACCTTGTCACCGCCTCGGTAAAGTAAGCAACTCGCATGCGAGAGCAGCCTAGCTGTATCCACTTAACAAAAGCTCAAATACATGCAAATGCCGTTTTAATACATTCAACGCTGCACTTTGGTATGTAGAGCACTGGCTGATACTGTTTTGTGATTTGTAAACCAAAGGAGTGACACACTAGCCGACCGTTCAATCAGGCGCGTTAGTGGCTGAGCCGGCGAGGCCGACACTTTCGCCACAGAAGAGAAATGGAAGGTTACTTACTTTTGCAGAAAACGAGGCTCACATCTCAGTGCAACACTGGTAGCAGACGATACCGCAGAAAAAGGGGAAACTGCAAACTGCAGCGGCGTGAAGTGAAGTGCCAACCAGCGCGGAAAAAAGTGCGCAGCGAAACGTACGACGTACGCAGCATCCACTTGGCATCCACTTCGCGCGCGTAGCTATCGCAAGCCTCTGCAACGCCAAATGGCGAAATGAAATACTAAATTTCTTAACGTAAAAATAAACAAATCACCAAAGAACAAAAAAAAACAAATTTAATCTAATACTTTCATGTAAAGCTATGCACTTGCAGCTTGCACTAAGATTTATTTCTGCTTGAAACGGTTAAAACCACTTTGGTAAACTAGCCTGCATCGCCACCGTGCTGAACGACACCATGCAGCAAGCTGCGGCGTGACTCAAGAAGGTTATTGCCTCCAAGATCCGCCGACACGAAAAGATAGCGCGCGGGTGATCTGCGCGTTAAACTGCGCGCGAGCGAGCTCGACGAAGGCGGCGGGTAGGCGGCGAAGGCAGCGTACAGTCGAGGACAAAAGTCTCCGGACCACGTGTTCCTCAAACGAAGCTTATAACTCTACTATCAGACAGCGGTTGGAGACCGCACTTGTGGAGATGAAAGAACAAAAATTTAACTTTTACCTCCACAAGTGTGTCCTCCAGCCGCCGAATAATAACAAAGCTATCGGCTTCGTTAGAGGAGCACGTGGTCCGGAGACTTTTGTCCCCGACTGTACGCTGCGCCTGTCAATCCGCGTGCTGCCGCCAGCTAGCCGAGGCGTAACAGAGGTGTTCGCAACATGAAGCAAATTTTTTCACTCGCGTAACTACCGTCGGCTTTCAGGGCCATTATATGTTTCCTAAATCCAACCTTACGAGTGGCGGGTTAGCTGCACTCGATGTGGAACGTGATTCGGGCTCCGTAGGAAAGAACGCGCTTTCAGTGTTCGAATACAAAGAGCGGTCTTTGCACCGGCGCGCCTGCTCTTCGAAACGTCAAGCAGGAGAGCCATCTTATTTATGTGCCGTGATTTACAGCATGTTTAAACCACGGTGGCAACTCTCTGCTGATTGCTAGGCGCGTCTCCTTGACGTGGTCTACGTGTTAGAAACAAGTCTAGAAAACATCTGACTACAGAAGTTTCACAGAAGTTTCGCAGCAAACGTCTGACTGAAGATGTTTAAGAGACGTCGCAGCGGAAACTTCTACCTGTCGACATCTATGAGACGTTTGAACGCAGCGCAAGACGTTTGTAGTCATTTGGAGCTGTTCCGAGACGTTTGTAAGACGTTTTGTGTTTTGTGGGCACGTACAAAATGCCTGGAGGTCGCTTGAGGAGTGTACAGAAACTGCGACATAAAAGCTGCTTGTTCATTTGCTGCGATTTCTCTAGAGGGTGGCTGACGTAACAGTTTGATTGGTTCGGTTTATTGGGGTTTAACGTCCCAAAGCGACTCAGGCTATGAGGGACGCCGTATTGAAGGGATCCAGAAATTTCGACCTCCTAGGGTTCTTTGACGTGCACTCATATCGCACAGTGCACGGGCCTCTAGAACTTCTCCTTCATCGAAATTCGACCGCCGAGGCCGGGATCGAAGCCTGGTCTTTCGGGTCAGCAGCCGAACGCCATAACCACCGAGCCACCACGGCGTGTGAACTGGGAATTATTCCCCCAGTTAGACTAGCTAAGATTTACAACCCGGCGTTCCTTTATCAAAGAAATAGCACCCTTGTTCTTTCCTAATTATCAAAATAAACATACAGATATGCTTACTAAATAGGAATTTCACGTCGTGCAGCGAGCTCCAACTACAGCGCGAGGAAGGGGCGCGCGTGTTGAGGAAAGGTGGTCGCATGCCAGATCACATGCAGCAGCGGGTGCCACTGGCCACGTCAGGGACCATACAAGTCCGACTACGTCCATGTAAAGGCTGGTTCATGCAAGCGACTGAAAATTGAGCAGCAGAGCGCGGCGAAATTTTTTTATCTTGTTGGAGCATCGCCGCTCTGACTGCTGGAGCCGCCGTGATGGCTCTAAAAAGCTTTTGCGCCGCAGCCACCAAGCGTTTTCACTTGCATGTGAAACAGGCTTTACTCGAGCACGCGGCGGTGTTGTGCGGGCCTCCGTCAGCTGTAGAGAAAAAATAACGAAATGCTTGCACTGTCTTCACAATTGAGGGAGAAAAAAAAATAATTCTCCGAGCAAATGAAATTTCCCTAGATTATACAAAAAATCCATTTTCCCCTAAACGACGTCCAAATTCCTTAGATCTAGGGAAAAATCCATAGGGTTGGCTGCACTGGCGCCTGCGCACGGGCGCTAGCGCGCGCGTCGGAAGCTGGGTGCGGTTTACAACAATCGGAGGACCGCGGGGATCTCAGGGGCTCTTTTCTTCATGGCTGGAAGCTCTTTCAGGTTCCCCCACATTTTTTTGGAATCCTTGCAGCTCCCCAACCATCTTCTGTTCATGGCTGGACAGTTTTTTCAGACGGCTCGCGAGGGGGAGCGAGCCAGCACCAGGAGCATGGAGGTGCATGCCACTTTTCGACGCCCGTCGCGGCGCGTGCTGGGTGCGCAGGCGCTTGTCGTGTACGCCTCGGAAGTGTCCATCGAGGTGGGGATTACGAGATGGCACCCGCGCTTCAAGATACAAAGCATTGTTGGCCACGTATTTAGGGTGTCTCAAACAGAGGCGCCGTGCTTCTCGGTCTAAGAGCAGAAGAGGGCGCAGCTTGTATGCAGCCGCTCTAGAAAACAGAACGCAGCCAAATTCTAAGATAGGGCGAATATGCATTTTGTAAATCATCAGAAGAGCGTGTCTGATGCTGCATCATGGGCTACTCAGCATGCGTAGCAGACCGACTGCCTGAACCCCTTTCGGAGCAACTTGATCTATGTGTCTGCCAAAAGAGAGAGGTCATATTTTACACCAAGATACTTACAAAACATGCATGTGGAATCCCGTTATAGCGGCATGCAAGTGAAATGTTTACCTGATGTGAAATCGGAAAAACTAACAACGCACACACGTGAAAGAAAAATTACAAAAAGCAAATTAAAGGGCGGCTAGGAGAGATACATTAAAGTTTATCAACGAAGAAACAATTAAAATTAATAAAGAATGGAAAAATATACTATCACTTCGTGGAGAAGAGTGCTCAGTCTTGCTGCATACCGGTTCTCGACTC
The DNA here is from genome assembly GCF_055824585.1 of Amblyomma mixtum. Taxonomy (NCBI): domain Eukaryota; kingdom Metazoa; phylum Arthropoda; class Arachnida; order Ixodida; family Ixodidae; genus Amblyomma; species Amblyomma mixtum. The sequence continues at coordinate 168,183,657 of NC_143014.1, read as the reverse complement.
ACCCGGATTGATGACCAGCACACAGCACAGTATGTTCACAAACACACAACTACAGTCACTCAGTCAGTCATCCTTGAACAGCAGCTGTAGGCGCCTCGAATTTTTCTGGGCGAATTGCGTAATTACACGGGCAATAAATTCATTCCTGTGCTTCATTACACGCTCTCGGTGCACACTCATCATACACATTGATTGGAAGAACGGTTGAATGCGTACTCTGAAAACAAAAGATGACTATATATACACGAAAACTTATTTACAAGATAAATGCACGCTCGCGGCTTCATACACCTCGCTCCATCTTGCTCGCGCATCCGCACAGTCGAGCAACCGCACACACAGTGCTCGCCGCTCGTCGTTTACTCGTCCGCTGTCTTGGTTGTTCTCACCTTCGTTGACAACCGACCACTAAAAACACCGAAGCACAAACACAGAGGCGCGCACACGTGCAAGGGCTTACTTGCCGCAATATCCCCGAATGCGCACTTTGGGGGTGAAAGGAACACCGCGCGACATCCGAGGGGAAGGGACACTCGCCACTCCGGTCGGAAAATTTGTTTTTGTGTTTTTATGGGGTTCAGAGCCCCAAAACGACTCAGGCTATGAGTGAAGCCAACAGCCACAGAAACCAAGGCGCACAGGGGATTTTTAATTTTTTTATTCATTTATTTTGTGCTGTTGTTGGATTTTAGAATATTGCTGAATATGTTATCGCTTAAAGCTAATTGATTAGAAAATCAGAAGAAAAAACAACCACATGCCGCCGGTGGGATCCGAACCCACGACCTCCGAATTACGCGTCCGGTGCTCTACCGCTGAGCTACGGCGACGGCTGTCAAATCTTCTGCTTTCGGGGGTATTTACCGTGTTTTACAAATAACCTAACCTTGAGAGTGTCAATCAGCGCCACCCACGTTCTTAAGCGGCGGACGTAGCACGTCCTGAGTTACCGCTGGTGTGACGTAGAACGTCATCGAACGGCGTAGGTGGAAGCTGTGTGAGAACCCTCTTATGCTTCCTATGGCGTCAAGGCTGCCAGAACCGAGGCCCTCACTAAGCAATTAAGCAAACAAGGGAAGAGGAATGTGGGGCTCGTTATAAATATGAGTGAAGCCAACAGCCACAGAAACCAAGGCGCACAGGGGATTTTTATTTTTTTATTCATTTATTTTGTGCTGTTGGATTTTAGAATATTGCTGAATATGTTATCGCTTAAAGCTAATTGATTAGAAAAGCAGAAGAAAAAAAATGTCTGAGGCTTAGCTAAGGTTAAGCCTTGTCAGATGCGAAGCATATTGATGGCTAGGCTTGGTAATACATGGCTTTCCTTGGTTGAATACTTGGTCATTTTAATACAACCACTAGAAGTGTAGCAAGGATTGCCGTGGCAGCTATATACGGGATCATCGGTGAATTCAATGCAGAGTGTACAACCGCTGCCCCAGCACCGGCTACAACAGCATTCTTGGCACCCATGGAAAGTACATTGGAAACACCCTTAGTTATTCCACCACCGTCACCATTCCCTATAGACTGTATTGATGTACCCCCAGCAGCAGCAGGCAGCGCCTCTGATGTGGAGCCTCCACCGCCGCGGCCGACCGCGCGAGCCGGCAGCCCATCTCTCCTCTGCTGTGACGTCATGTTGTCACGTGGTCAGCCGCCGCGCCTCTGATGGGGAGCCTCCACCGCCGCGGCCGACCGCGCGAGCCGGCAGCCCATCTCTCCTCTGCTGTGACGTCATGTTGTCACGTGGTGTCACGTGGTCACGCTAAAGGTCAATGGTAGCTCCACCGCCGCGCTCGACGGGCTGTAGTGTAGCTCTAGTAATATGCTTCACATAAAAACAACCAAATGCCACCGGTGGGAGGGACGGAGTAGTACAGAGTTCCGGATAATGTCCACCACCTGGGTCTCTTTACCATGCACTGACACGCCCAGTACATGGGCGCTGTTGTGATTTAAGGCCCAGCCAGAGGTGACAGGCGAGCCAGGCAGGCGCCATCGGGCTGCGTTGACCAAAGGCGCTGGTTTTCGGAGGAGACGCAAGGAACGCTGGTGTGGGGGCGCCTCTGCATGGAGTCTGCGTCGCCGTGAACAAAAGCAGCTAATCCCCTTTGCCGAAGATTCTGAAAGCGGCGCTTCTACCGAACTGCGTTCTCCCGTGGATCGGAGGAGACAGCGAGCGGCGGCGGCGCCAACTCATCGCCCGCTTGACCCTGAGCAGCCCGAAAAAGCGGGGGTGGACACGGCTGATTTGTCCTTCCCTCCTGAAGAATTCATCGGTGGCCGGCGTACGAACGTATCCTGATTATAGCGTACGACGAAGGTGAAAACAAGATGCCCTGTGCACTGAATGCCTCCGTGTCGCTCTCTCTCTAGAGATCAAAGAAACAGACACCCATCTCAAGACGGCTCGAAACACATGCTCGCCGGTGCCGCTGTATGTCTGCAACAGGTCGCCCTTCAGCAGAGCTGACGGTGGCGTGGTTTGAAAACGGCGGAACGACGCCGCGCGCCCGGACGCGGCATTTCGCAGATGTGACCCAAAGCGTGTAAGGGGGGCTGCTTTTACCCTTATGGCTGAGCGCACCACCGCCCCTGGCGTGCGGCCATCACTCACGGTTCGAGTGAGTGATTTTCCAGGGGGGTGCAGCCGCCCCCCCCCCCCTTGCCCCCCCTCCGGACGCCCATGACTGCTAGTAGTTACCTTCATGCGTCCTTTCGTCGCTCCTAGACAAGCACTTCACCTCACTACTGCCACAAGTGTCTCTGCACACTCGCGTGGGCGGCGAGACGCGACGCAAGGACGCGAGCCCGGCATGAGCGTAGTTGAGCAGGCGGGAAAAAATGTCAGCGTGGATTGACCGCTACACAGGTGACTACATGCAATTCTTAGCCGTGCTTGTGAATATGAATTCGGTGAAGTGTACCTGTATCATCCAACAGCTAGGTCGAATCGGATGCGGTAAATCCAGTGGAAGTGCACTCAGAGGAAGAATTTGCGTTCAGATTCTGCACCGGTGCGGCTCGGTCACATATGGGCATTCGGCGGCAAGAGTGAGTGAAATCCGCCGCCGCCGAAATGTTGCCTCGTTCACATCTCCTGGCTACCACGCCGCCGTTTGTGGCGAACAGAGATATGCTTAGAAAAGAGCATAAATCGACGCTATGTACCATAAGCGTATGCATGCTTACATACGCTAAACGCAGTTATTTTGCGGGACGTTATGACATTTCCCAAATTCCCACTTTTAGTTCAGCGTATGCAAACAGCGACGCAATGGCATGACAAATGTGGCTATTCCCTCTGCATCTAGTGGGCAAGTATTCCACCCAGCTCAGCCTAGTGGCGCCATCTGGTAGTTAGGACGGAAACCATTTCTGTCGACAAACCGACTGTCCTCTTAAGCCTAAAAGCGGAAGAATTGTCAATCGAAATAAAAAAATTAGGCAAATTTATCACTCATACTTTCCTTAGAGGCAAGATGAGACAAAGCGAAAGACCGATGCCCCATTTATGGCCAGAGAACGCACTAAAAAACGCGGTAACAACGACGAATTCAGACCGAATCGAGGGGTACAGCTTCGAAGGACGCCGCCACGGGAATGCAACTTCTTACTCGGCGTCCTATTGGCCGATGTGAATCGGCGCAATTTTTCCGGCGGCATAAATCAGTCCTGTACCAATCGGCGCACCTGTATATTAGCAATCAATTAAAAATTTGTGCGACTTTATTGAATAAGGGCGCTCGCGTAAAGCTTGTGAAGGAACCCTCAAACCCAGACGCGCAGCATGCGTTCCTTACTTGAGGCGAGGAGAGCTTTCAGAGTAACCCAAGCAACCGCAGATATCCGTCGGACGTACGAGCTAGATCCGAACGTCCTTTGCCGAGATCGGACGCCCATCGGACGTACGAACACAATCCGATTTCGGATATCCGTATTCGTACGTACGCCGGACGTACGGACAGTGTCCACTTTTGTATATCTGCATGAGAGACGAGGTGTACGTCCGAAGGATGTAAGGCTGAGTTTTTTCCCAGGTCATGAGTATGGACGTTTTTTATTTCACAGAAAATTCGCGTCTTTCGTGTATGTAAACTGTTTTATTTGCATCAGTTGGAGGGTTTGACATGAAGATGTTTGCAAATTGGTGCGATTCCACTCGTTCCTGCAGTGCAGAGCCACCAACGGGCTAAATTTATCTAAGAGGAGAAGCAGGTGTTGCAGAATTTTGCAAGAACTCAATGACTAGTTTTATATTTATAAAACTTCTCCAAATTAGTGGAGTTGTGCGACATGTCTACCGTTTTGCTAGCTAAACTTGCCATTGAAACCATTCGTATCAAAACTCCCGTGCATTCTGCTATCATCATCATCATAGATGTCAGTTCGCGGTCAGTCCAATCCAATCCATCAGTACGGCTCCGTAGCGCTGTTGTTGATTTGTCGCGTAGTTTTGTTGCGCAGAGCTTTATAGCTCTGTTATTATAATGTGCGGCTTTGTTCGGTCTGTGGACGAAAGTATGTAACTTAAGCAATTCGAAAGATACGGGAAGCGCCTGAAGCTCTTCTGGAACACCGGAATCCCGTACTGCGTTCACCTTGGTTTAAAGAAGGCTTAGTGCACATGTGATTGCCTACGAAGGTATGTATCCAGTACACTTCTTGGAACTTTGCTTCTAGGACAATGCAGCATGCTCATATAACATTAGTTCACAGGACAGTGGGAGCAGTATGCGCGAGGAGATGGCTTCCACAAGTGTGTGCTGTTCTCACACTTTCGGGAGCCTACATCACACAGCTGTGGGAGCCCTCAACTCGCGCGGCTAATTCCCACTCCTCTTCAAAGTTGCGGACGGAGTATTTTCGCATCTTGTTAATTTTTAAGGCATCGCTAGGTTCACTGTGCCTATATAAAGAGTGGCAACGCGCGAAAAGCAGACCATAGGAAGCACGTGTAGTTCGCAGTGGTTCGCAACGGAAGCTTTGCGGCTTTCTGTGCACAGTCGCGTACAGTGCTGCGCAGGTTAATTAGTGCCCTAAGGCCCATGAGAATAAATAAAGAACAGATACATTGTCAAATATGGTGGGAAAAGTGAGAGCTGTTATGGCCTTATACTTATTGAGGTGTTTGTTAAAGTCTGTTTGTTATACTTGCAGCATTAAACACTTCTATTAATTGGTTCCAATGTTTTTACTTGGGCTGCTGCATTGTGGCATTTGTTTCACATGACTGATGTTTGCCGCGTTCTTTTTATTTCAGAAATCCTGTGAGTGGGAAGATTACGGATGTGTGTCCCAAGCTTGCCACATTTGAAGAGTCACATTTAAGAAATTTTCCGAATATAACCCATTGCTCTGCTGATGTATCATCAACCACAATAAAATATGCGTGCTATGCATCAAATTGTTTTTGGTTTTATTGCATCGCGCGGAGTGAAAAAAGCACGCATGCACCATATATGCGAATGTTCGAGAAAGATCCGCCAGTGGACGTACTCAACTGGACGTCCGTCGGCGGGCGAACCGTATACCTTTGGCCACCTTTCGGACGGCCGACGGACGTCTACCGGCTGTTTGCGGATGTTCAGCGGACGTACGGAACATCCGAAACAGACCTCTGTCGGCCGTCCGAAGGATATCGGTGGTTGCTTGGGAAGCTGGCTTTCTGCATCAAACATTCGCGGAAAGAAGGCCTCACGTAAGGTTAGGAAGACTTCGAATGAAAGGAAGCTTTCAAACTTATGTAGATATCAGATAACTATCGGTCAAGGGCATTTAAATATGACGGGAATGACAAGTAAACAAAATGTAAGTCACTCGCAGCAGCAAAGAGAGCTATATCATCTGTATACACATATGTAGTCGCGTAAGGAAAGGTCGGAATAGAACCGAGTAAGAGGTTGAAAAGTATGGGGGAGAGAACTGCACCTTGGGGCGCACCTCTAGATTGACGAAATTTGTAGATATCCCGCGTTGACAGCAATAAAATTCCCTGTTGGCCAAGAATGCTGACACCCATGCCACAAAATAACTGCAAAAAAGTGGCTGTTTGGGCTTGTTGGCCAGTGATCATGGTTAAAGAATGCAGCGCGAAAATACAAGGGCAAACGAAGAAGTGGACAGGACTGGCGCTGACTACCAACAAATTTATTCAAAGAAACGAGCAGCTTTTATAATGCCATCCAAGACCCACGTGACCAGATAAAGCAGCAGGCGTGGGAAATCTATCTAACACTGATACACATCATTGCACACAACATGTAAGAAACAGCACATCGAGGCGACGCACCGTCACCCCGGTACCTAAAAACTGCATGACTAAATGACCAGGAACAGCCAAAATAAACGAGGAACAAAACAATGAATTATCGTCTATTGCTGTCCACTCATCGTGAGGCAATTGGCAGAAACAAAGAACAAAAGCTGTTGTTCTTGTTCTTTTGTTCTTTGTTTCTGCCAATTGCCTCACGATGAGTGGACAGCAATAGACGATAATTCATTGTTTTGTTCCTCGTTTATTTTGGCTCTTCCTGGTCATTTAGTCATGCAGTTTTTAGGTACCAGGGTGACGGTGCGTCGCCTCGATGTGCTGTTTCTTCCATGTTGTGCGCAATGATGTGTATCAGTGTTAGATATATTTCCCACGTCTGCTGCTTATCTGGTCACGTGGGTCTTGGATGGCATTATAAAAGCTGCTCGTTTCTTTGAATAAATGTGTTGGTAGTCAGCGCCAGTCCTGTCCACTTCTTCGTTTGTCCTTGTCTTTTCGCGCTGCATTCTTTAACCATAACTTTGCAAGCCCAGTGTTATACGTGGGTCCGCGCTCCAGGTTGTGTCAGATTACATGGATTACACACGTGCGACCATAACACTTGATAGTGTTGCCAATGCATAAGCAACAGGTTTGCCGTGGTGTAGCAGCACTGCTCCCAGGCCATTCGAGCTGGCATCGACAGACAAGGTCACATTCTGAGTTATGTCAAAAAAACGTAAGAACTGGAGTCTGTGTGATTGCCTGCTTTACCTTCTCAAAGCACTCCTGTGGGTTGGCGTTCCATAGCCAAGGTGTGCTTTTGTGAAGTAGCTGCCTGAGTTGATGAGTCCGTTCAGCTAGCTGTGGAGCGAACTTTGTTAGAAAGTTAGCCACGCCAAGAAAACGTTGAATCTCATGTCGGCTGGTTGGCTGAGGATGATGGCTTCCAGCTTGGTTGTATGTGCTCCGACTCCATCTGCAGAAAGCAGATGACCCAGGTTGTTGACATCAGGCACTGACAACTTCAGCTTGTCTTTGTTGAACCGCAGGTTAGCCTGACGAGCCTTCTACAGTACTTGCCGTAACTGTGTGCAGTGTTCAGAGATGGAGCGCGAAGCAGTCAAGATGTCATCGAAGTATGGGTTGATGTTTTCTTCTGAAACACTTGATCCATCGCCTGCTGAAACATCTCGGTGGGACAACTTAAGCCGAGTGGCATCACGAGAAACCGGTAACGGCCAAAGGGTGTAGTGAATGTACACAGCCGAGAGCTGGCATAATCGAGCCTCATGTGGTGAAAAGCATGTGAGGCGTCTAGCAGGGTGAACACTGAGGAGCCATGCAACTTTGAGAGGAGAGTTTCAAATGTTGGCATCTGGTAGTGTGGGTGCTTGATTGCCTCGTTGAGCTTTCGTGGGTCAAGGCACATCCTAAGAGAGCCATCCTTCTTGGTCACGATAACCACTGGGCTAACCCAATCTGCGGGTTCAGTGACTTTCACGATCACACATTCTTCCTCCAGGCACTTTAATTCTTGCTTGACTTTGTCCTCTATGGCCGATGGGATTTTGCGTTCTGCAGAAATAAATTGCTGTGCATTTTCATTTAGAGTTATTGTGAACTCTCCAGGGAGACGTCCTATTCCCTGAAACACGTCCCTGTACTCTTCAATAATGCTCTCTGGTGAGTTATTTCTTGCTGGCATGCCATCAGCTGGTCTGCAGTCCAACTGGCTGACTCGCTGAATTAGCTTCAGCCTTCGACAGGCATCTAGCCCTAAGACAGGAGCAGCTGGAAAACCAATTACAATGTTGCCGACGTACCTGACGAGCTGCACTGGAGAAAGCATTCTCCCCCCATTGGCAGTGGTTCACCTGTCTAGGTGCTGATACAGGCACTGGTATCACTGCGAGTGGTGGCTTGGGCCACTTCTGCAGGTCATCTACAGAGATGAGGTTGACATCTGAACCAGTATCCAGCTTGAACGAGACGTCATGCCCATTCACTGCAATCGTTTCGAGCCATGAAGATGAGTGGTGAACGGCACGAACGGTCAGCACATCTAATGAGAGAGGCTTATCTTGAAGCGTATCGTCATACAATGCTCTCACAACTCGTGACTGGCTCGGGTGCAGTTGGCGTGGGTGCAGTGGCTGTCGACACAATGCGGCATAATGGTTGGGTTTACCGCAGTTGTGGAACTGCTGGCCAAATGCTGGGCAGTGCCGTGGCTGGTGATGCTGGCCGCACCTTGAGCACTCTGTGAGTTAGCATGATGTTGCGCGGCAGCTGGCGGTGGAATGGTGCCCCCCCCCCCCCCCTCCGCTTGTTTGGCTACTTCCTGTGCGAATTCTTCGAAAGTGTGACCTGCTGTCTGGACCAGACTGTGGAACACGTACGAGGCATACGTCGTGTTAAGGTACTGTGCAAATTGCTTGTCTAGGCACTCCACGACTAGTCTTCGATTTTCCGCTTCGCTGACGGGAATGCAAGGGTCTGGTACTTCTGCAAGAGCTCCGGCCCTCCGACGTGTAGCAGCAGCGCGAGCCACGTCTCGTCACCTTCATGGGGTATCTTGTTGCCACCTCGAAGATGCCAAACTTTTGCTTCTCAGGGTGGATGTTTGGGCGAGTTGGTTGCTCATGATGAAAAACTGTAGCGCTCGAGACGAGGACACAACGAAGACGACAACACATGCGCTAACTTTCAACTGATCTTTATTTAATGCACAAACAGTTTTTAAATACTGCGCAAGCATCAAAATATCTTCCCACGAGCCTATCACACCGCAAGTCACTTTTCACCTTTTGTACAAGCCATAAAAAAAATCATCTCCTTCTTTGATAAATATACAGATGGGATGCTTACACACTTATCTTCTAAGTTTTTTATTCGTTTTGCTTCAACAATCTCCCGTGTTAGCTGTTTCCTGCTTCTGTTAATAACCTGGCATTCATCGAACTTCGGCATGCATGCATCTGGGTTGCATTCCTCACAGTGTTCTGAAAGATTACCTTTTTTATTTTCTATATTCCTATTGTGCTCCCGTAGCCTCTCGTTTAGGCACCTCCCGGTTTGGCCTACGTATACCTTACCACATGACAGTGGCAAGGAATAGACGACACCTTCTGCGCAGTCAACAAATTTCTTGGTGTGGTTCTTTGTACAACCTTTATGTTTCACAGAGTACGGATTTGTCATCTTACATAGTTTTGCCAGTTTATCTGGGGCCGAAAACACTACCTGAACGCCTACTCGTTGACCTATCTTTTTTAGATTATGGGAAATCCTGTGCATGTACGGAATTACCGCTGTTTTTCTCAGGCAGAGTTTGACATTTAGATTTATTCTTACGAATCATCCCCTCAGCCACTGACACCAAAATGGCGTTAGGATACCCAGCCTCTTGTAACCGTTTTACCTGTTCCTGAAAACTACTGTTCACCTGGTGCCCACACGACTTCTCCAGAGCCTTTTTGAAGCACGTGTTGACAATGCCTCTTTTTATCAACTTAGAGTGCGCCGAATTGTAATCAAGCAAGGATTTGTTGGCACGAGGGGCATAGCTCCAGCAAGTGTGTTCTTGACTACATACGAGTTTGATATCAAGGAAGCGAATTTCTTTGTTTTCAGGATATTCACAGGTCAGCTGAAGTGGGTCGAGGCATTCATTAAAAACTTCTGTTACATCAGATGATACTTTGTTTAGGTCATCAGAGCTACTGTCGATGAGGATGAGAAAATCGTCCACATATCTGAAAACTCTGGTCACTTTGGAACCAATTAGGCAATCATTGATGATTCTGTCAACACTTGCTAGGTACAAGTTGCTCAAAACCGGTGCTAGGCACGAGCCAATACAAACCCCCTGTTTTTGCAAGTAGGGTTTGCCCTGCCAGCTGATAAAGGTGGACTGGAGATAAAAAGCTAAAAGGCCTAAAAAATTCTGTACAGACACTCCTGTAGCGTTCTGGAAAACTATTACTCCTAAATCGTCTATGCTATCTTCGACGCACTTAAGCAAGCCTGCGTGGGGTAGTGAATAGTAAAGATCCTTAATATCGATTGAGAAGGCTTGAAAGCCCGTGTCAGGTTGTGTGTTAAGGAAGCCTATTACTTCTTCCGAATTCTTTATAAGGTACGGATCCTTGATTGTTAACAGGTTTAGTTTCTCTTGTAAAAATAAGGCGATTGACTTGTGCCAAGTGTCATTTTCTGAAATGATTACCCTTAGAGGGACGTCCGGTTTGTGCGTTTTCGCACTGAAAAAGATCTCGAGGTGATTTCGCTTGCTGCTTTCTATCGCTTTCACTACCCCATCAAGACTTAGCTTCTTACACAACTTTTTTGCTTGAGTTTTGAGCCTAGACAGTGACTGGTTTGCCTGAGAGTTAAAGAGCTTAGAAATGGCCTCGTTAGCTTTGTCACTGAACATAGATTTCGGAAAAACGGCCGCCCAGCCGCAGTTTTCCTTGGGAAAGATTGCTGGTTACTTATTGGATCATTCTCTGTGTGTTGTGCCGGCGGATAAGGAAGGCGGGTTTGCCGTTTTTCCGAAATCTATGTTCAGTGACAAAGCTAACGAGGCCATTTCTAAGCTCTTTAACTGTCAGGCAAACCAGTCACTGTCTAGGCTCAAAACTCAAGCAAAAAAGTTGTGTAAGAAGCTAAGCCTTGATGGGGTAGTGAAAGCGATAGAAAGCAGCAAGCGAAATCACCTCGAGGTCTTTTTCAGTGCGAAAACGCACAAACCGGACGTCCCTCTAAGGGTAATCATTTCAGAAAATGACACTTGGCACAAGTCAATCGCCTTATTTTTACAAGAGAAACTAAACCTGTTAACAATCAAGGATCCGTACCTTATAAAGAATTCGGAAGAAGTAATAGGCTTCCTTAACACACAACCTGACAAGGGCTTTCAAGCCTTCTCAATCAATATTAAGGATCTTTACTATTCACTACCCCACGCAGGCTTGCTTAAGTGCGTCGAAGATAGCATAGACGATTTAGGAGTAATAGTTTTCCAGAACGCTACAGGAGTGTCTGTACAGAATTTTTTAGGCCTTTTAGCTTTTTATCTCCAGTCCACCTTTATCAGCTGGCAGGGCAAACCCTACCTGCAAAAACAGGGGGTTTGTATTGGCTCGTGCCTAGCACCGGTTTTGAGCAACTTGTACCTAGCAAATGTTGACAGAATCATCAATGATTGCCTAATTGGTTCCAAATTGACCAGAGTTTTCAGATATGTGGACGATTTTCTCATCCTCATCGACAGTAGCTCTGATGACCTAAACAAAGTATCATCTGATGTAACAGAAGTTTTTAATGAATGCCTCGACCCACTTCAGCTGACCTGTGAATATCCTGAAAACAAAGAAATTCGCTTCCTTGATATCAAACTCGTATGTAGTCAAGAACACACTTGCTGGAGCTATGCCCCTCGTGCCAACAAATCCTTGCTTGATTACAATTCGGCGCACTCTAAGTTGATAAAAAGAGGCATTGTCAACACGTGCTTCAAAAAGGCTCTGGAGAAGTCGTGTGGGCACCAGGTGAACAGTAGTTTTCAGGAACAGGTAAAACGGTTACAAGAGGCTGGGTATCCTAACGCCATTTTGGTGTCAGTGGCTGAGGGGATGATTCGTAAGAATAAATCTAAATGTCAAACTCTGCCTGAGAAAAACAGCGGTAATTCCGTACATGCACAGGATTTCCCATAATCTAAAAAAGATAGGTCAACGAGTAAGCGTTCAGGTAGTGTTTTCGGCCCCAGATAAACTGGCAAAACTATGTAAGATGACAAATCCGTACTCTGTGAAACATAAAGGTTGTACAAAGAACCACACCAAGAAATTTGTTGACTGCGCAGAAGGTGTCGTGTATTCCTTGCCACTGTCATGTGGTAAGGTGTACGTAGGCCAAACCGGGAGGTGCCTAAACGAGAGGCTACGGGAGCACAATAGGAATATAGAAAATAAAAAAGGTAATCTTTCAGAACACTGTGAGGAATGCAACCCAGATGCATGCATGCCGAAGTTCGATGAATGCCAGGTTATTAACAGAAGCAGGAAACAGCTAACACGGGAGATTGTTGAAGCAAAACGAATAAAAAACTTAGAAGATAAGTGTGTAAGCATCCCATCTGTATATTTATCAAAGAAGGAGATGATTTTTCTTGATGGCTTGTACAAAAGGTGAAAAGTGACTTGCGGTGTGATAGGCTCGTGGGAAGATATTTTGATGCTTGCGCAGTATTTAAAAACTGTTTGTGCATTAAATAAAGATCAGTTGAAAGTTAGCGCATGTGTTGTCGTCTTCGTTGTGTCCTCGTCTCGAGCGCTACAGTTTTTCATTTTGCTTCTCCTCTGTGGGTTAGAGCTCGACGAGAACGGCGGAAGCGGTGGCAGGAATGATGCCATGGTACATAAATATGGTTACCGTTTCGCCGGCGAAGTCACTTCTGACACCATGTTATACGTGGGTCCGCGGTACGCGCTCCGCGTCGCGTCAGATTACATGGATTGAACACGTGCGACCACGATGCACTTCAGTCGGACATAATGCTGCCTTTATTAACAGAAGAACGCCTTAGAGCCAGGATGGGTACTAACACAACTTTTGAGACACATAGAGGGCGCTAGCTCCTGCTGTATATAACACCCAGGGCCTGTAGTCTGTGCATCGGAGGCCTGTGTTCTACACTGTGTGGGATATAGGCTCCCAAAGCATCGCCGGGTGGCGCTGCTGAGCCTGATGTGCAGCGCCATCTATGGGAGAAAAGTAAAAACTGGGGCGCTGCTCGCTGCTCGCGCTGCTTTCACCACGCTTCTTTGCACGCGCGCTTCCTTGCACGTGCGCGCGCCCGCGCTGTCGCGATGTGTCGCCTGCATGAGCCACAATAAGATCGTTCAGACTGACGCGCAGTACTGCAATGCAAACTTAATTAAAGGGGGGAAACTTATTAGTCGCGTCTACTGTGTGGAGCAGACGGTCGACGATGAGGAGGCCCATTTGACTGTAAAATGCGTTTCTCGAGTGAGTATTAACGTCGTACTGTATGACATGTAACTAGAGGTAAGTCCACGGTATAATTATATGCTCGAAATATGCGAAGTACTATCAGCTGTGAGAAATAAAGCGAGACACTTGTTGATCGTAGTTGTCAGTTGTTGCATGCGATGCGCAGGGCGATCCACTTACGTGCGAGTCGAAAGGACATGCGACCAGGCAACAGTTCGTCAACATTCTACTCCACCTTGGGGGAACCCCCTAAACATTTGACCACCATTGTTCACACTTGCAAGTGCGACCTGCGGGTCGCCTTCTTGCTTGAAACGAAAACTCTCCGGAATAACATTGCTTGCGCGCTTTCGAGAATTTCGTCTGCTTTGACCGCGTCTCCTGCACTCGCGCTCGGTGCGATTCTCAATGCACTACGGTGACCAGGAGGATGTCGTGACGGTATTGATGTGCACCGCAGTCGTATAAGCGTCATGATGACAGCGATAGCGGCGCGCTTTTTAGGGCCGGCCTGCCGACCTGTTTGCCTGCCGCCGCCGTCAGAAAAATACGCTAATATTGTTTGTTCGCGTTCATACCAAACCCTGGAGTAGATAAACGTCAAAAATGAATCATTTTTGAGGATCGTTGGCCAATACCGAGCTGCTGGTAGAAGTGATAACTGCGATACAAGCATATTTCTTTTCCAAAGCCGCTTTGCTGATGCCCAGTGCTGCTCGCCTGTTGTCACCTGGCTCCGCAGTTAAAGGCATCACGGAAATCGGTCACGTCTTTGTTTTATTATGTGACGGTGAACATAGTAAAACGGTGACGCGTGTAGCACCTTTATTACAGCGCTGGCCAGTTCCGAAGTGCCCTCAGCTACAGCATCGGTGCGAAATGATTAGGCTTAGCGACGACTACGGCAGCGAGGGAGCAGCGCAGCTCGTCGCCCGGCGTGGCCGCGGGCGACGTCGTTGCCGAAAGCTCTACTGTCCGCGGACGGCGTCATTGCCAAAAGCTCCACTGTCTCGCCGATTAGTTCAGCGGCTTGTGACTCCCAGTCGCAAGGCTGGAAAATCGAGCAGCGAGCGACTTGCCTGCGCGTCGTCTGTCACTTTTTTCGTGCATGGTAGGGACAGACTCACTGGCTCTCCGAAGAGCGCGGCCGCATACTCGCGTGTTCGCGGTAAGAGTGTATCACCGTGTACATACGCTTTGGTTTTTACATTACGGCCTTCGTACTACCTCATTTTTGCTTCGCCGAGACCGCGTCTGTCAGCGCGAAGATTGCGCCTCGCGCGACTCTCCCGTCGCACGTGCACACAAAGCTAGCAGGGCGTCTGCTACGGCGCCGCCCCGAGTTTCCGCTGCTCGCCGCTGCGGCGCTGGCGTCGCGCTCCCAAACTTGAGCTTGGGTTCCCTATACAGATATCCCTCGCCGCCCCGCGCTGAGTCACGCGACGAAGCGCCCGCCGCCGGGCATGGGGAGAGGGGGGCACGCGGCCACTCTCCTCACCCTCAGCTCGGACGTGACGTCACGCCTACGCTCTGGCGTCTTAGGAACGGGGTGAACGACCCCTCTTGGTTGCAACCGGTTGCTCAAGGGGGTGCAATGTCGTAGGGGTTTAAGGAGAGCGCACGCGGGAACAAAGGCTGTCTAGTCTCTCCTCTCGCCGCGGTGACTGCCCGATTGCCCCGCCGACCCCGTCTCCTGCCCGCGCCCTCCCGGATTATCCAACGCCAGTCGACGACGACTTGGTAAGCTGCTGAACCATCTATTATCGGATAGAACATTCTTCCGCAGTGTGCTTTGCCTTGCGCTAGGTAAATAAACTGTTTCCTAGCGTACTCTGTTCGAACGACTGTCGACGCGCTAACAAAGGATGGCAGCTGATAGGCCTGACTTCCAGTCTTTGTTCATGCTGTCAGAGCTAGCGACACAGAGCCAGGGCTCCCTACTTGACTTGCCTTTGGAAGGCGTAAATCTTGAGTGTTCCACGCGGAATAGCCGAGTTGCATTCCCGGGCGCGTCGGCAGGACTTAGGCCTGGTACGGAGGGCACCACATCGGGCACCTCGCCGCTCCGTGGTGCGAACAATAGGGCACCTACGCCTCATTGTTCGACGCCATCAGCGGCTGCGCCCAACTCCGGGGGCGTTAGTCCGCAGTCATCCGAGGTGCTCTTGCAGAACGCGATGCTAGTTATGCAGAGCTTAGCGGGTATGTTGCAAAACAATTTGCAAGCCCCGGCCCAGGCACCCCGTCTTAGGATAGACGTACCTACCTACACGGGGTACCATGACAGAACAGGGGCTAATGAGTACCTCGACCGTCTGCTGCATTATCAGCAAGCGACAGGAATTGCAGACGCCGAACTGCTCGCGCGTGTTGTGCCTGTCTCTTTGACGGAGCAAGCGGCCCGCTGGTACCGACTAACCGGCAACCGAGCGAGGACAATGGAGGAGTTTAGCGCAAGCTTCCGCGACGAATTCCTCCCCGCAAACTACGAGTGGCGTTTGAGGAGAGAGCTGGAACTCCGCACCCAGCACCCTGACGAGTCTTTGTTAGAGTACGTCCGAGCGATGGACGAACTGTATCGCCTCGCTGACCCTCGCGCCACAAACATGGAGAAAGTTGAGCGTGTCACACGACAAGCGCACCCGACTTTCGCGGCCTACCTGAGAGGAGGCAGGTTTAGAGACCTGGACGAGCTAGCAGCTGAGGCGAAGCGCATTCAGGGAGACATCCTCTCTGCGCGAGCGTATCGGCCGCCGCCACCTGCATCGCAGTCACTTCAGCCGCGCTGCGCGTGGAATGGCAGCTCAGCGCGTAGTCCGTCTAGAGCTGAAGCGACAGCACAGTTTGCTGACGAGCGTGTCCCGAGGGGTCGGGAATTGTCCCACCGCGCTTTGGACCCCTTCAGCTACGCGCTGCGAACAGCACACGCTGCCGCAGAGCGGAACACCTGTAGCCGAGGTCGCGAGGCCGACACGCGGCCGCACGAGCGGCCCCCACTGTCCGCACCGCGAGATCGAGATCGAAACGACCGACCGGAACGTGGCGACCAGCGCCTAGCCCGTCGGAGCCCGAGCAACCGCTGCTACAGGTGTGACCAAACGGGGCACTTCGCCCGCGACTGTGGCCGCCTCCCCGCCCGTGACCAAACACGGTCGGGAAACGGCTACAGCCGCCGGTGATCGACCTTCGATCCCGCGCGGCTTACACAGAGAACCCCGGTTTATTAGCGCCTTTGGCATGTCGCGTAGGAAGTTCTGTTGACTTGCCAGCGCCGTTCATCGAGCTAACGACAGCTCGAAAGAAATTCACCGCGTTACTCGATACAGGGGCAAGCGCTTCTTTATTCGGTGACGAGGTGCTAGACCATCTCCGCCAGAACAAAATCCGGTTGAGAGAGTGCGATACCACTTTTCGCCTCGCGAGCGGCACAGCGCAATCAAGCGGTGCAGCTAGGATAGTGGTTCGCTGGGAAAGACGCGTGCGGCGACAACGCCTCGTTCATCTTCCCTGTTTATCCGTTCCTGTAATTCTTGGGCGAGACTTCCTAGCCAAGACAGGCATTGTGATAGACATAGCCAGCGGAGGCTATCGAGAACGCACCACCGGCGCCTTGAAGCTTTTTGCAAAAGCGCCCGCGGCCTCGCAGTCAATTACGGCTCCGAACGCGGAGCTAGCGGGGAGTGACCGTGGAAAATCACCCCCGCCGGCCCGGAAACAAGCATGCGGGCGGACAGTCGCCGCTGAGAGAGGGCCCACAGAGAATGGTGTCGCGGTAGAAAGCTGTTCTACCGTGCCAGTGAGGGCAATGCACCCTTTGTTGTCGGAGGTGAACAGCGTATCGGAGAGGGAGAAGGCACGCTTGTCATCTCTCCTCTACGAATTCAACGCGACATTCACGGACCGGCCTGGCCTCACTACACTAGTAAGGCACAGAATAGACACGGGTGATGCATTGCCTTGGAAGTGCAATCCTAGACCAATTAGCTTGGCTAAGAGAAAAGCACTAGACGGCGCCTTAGACGAACTTATCGATACTGGCGTTGTTGAAAGGTCTAATAGCCCTTGGGGCTTCCCGGTAGTCTTAGTCCCAAAGAAAGATGATACATATCGGCTTTGCGTGGACTACCGCAGACTGAATGAGGTTACGAGAAAGGATGCGTACCCTCTACCAACCATTTCTTCCCTAGTGTCCAACCTAGGTGGGGCGAAGTACTTTACTACGCTCGATGCTGGCCGCGGATACTTTCAGGTTGAAATGGATGAGCGTGATAAGGAGAAGACTGCTTTCACTTGTCACAGAGGTCTTTTCCAATTCAAGAGAATGTCTTTTGGCTTGGTAGGAGCACCCGCTACTTATCAGCGCCTAATGGACCGTGTTCTGGGAGATGCGAAGTGGCACCACGCGCTCGCATACCTAGACGACATCGTGGTGTACTCTAAAACGTTCGAGGAACACCTGCGCCACTTGAGGGACATCCTAGAGAGGCTGAGGTCCGCGGGAATCACTTTGAACCCGAAGAAGGCGCAGATCGCCGTGACCCGAATAACACTGTTGGGGTTCACGATCGACAAAGGCCGCATTCTGCCGTGCGAGGATAAACTCGAGGCTTTGCTTAAGTTTCCGTCGCCGTCAGATCTAGCTGGTCTCAGACGCTTCCTGGGAATGGCGAACTTTTATCGCCAGTTCATCCCAGATTGCGCAGCGCTGCAGGCACCTTTGACAAAGCTTTTGAAGAAGGGAGAGCGCTGGAGTTGGGGTCCCGAGCAAGAGGCTGCACTGCGCAACCTCGTTAAGGTGCTCGCGGACACGGCTGAGTTGCAGCTACCCGACCTAAACAGGGAGTTTGTGATTCAAACCGACGCAAGCGACCTGGGCTTAGGAGCAGTGTTGCTTCAGGAGCATGAAGGCGTCCTCCGACCGGTAGCGTTCGCGAGCCGTTCACTGACGCCGGCAGAGAGGAACTACTCGGTGACAGAGAAGGAATGTCTCGCGATAGTTTTTGCTCTGCGGAAGTTCGACTACTACGTCGACGGGGTGGCATTTGTGGTCGAGACGGATCACATGGCGCTCACCTGGCTGAGACGCCTCAGCGAGCCGAGCGGCCGCCTGGCGCGTTGGGCCCTGTTGCTGCAGCGTTACGACTTTACCGTACGCTACCGCAAAGGGAAGAACAACGCCGTGGCTGACGCACTCTCGCGAGCGCCTGTCCAGAGCGAGGAAGGTCACGCGACCGACCACCCGACAGAGAGAGAGAGTGAGGGTTTGTCCCCAGCCGTAGCCGATGTAAGGGACGCGGACCGACCGTTGACCCCAGGCGAGAGCGTGAACCACGTGGACTACGAGAGTTCCGTGGGGATCGTGTTTAGCAGAAAGGAGTTGCTCGAAGCTCAGCAGATGGATTGGTGGTGGTAGTGGTTTATTTAAAAAAAATAAAAAAAAGTGAAGCAAAAGAGTGTTGCCGGCCGCGGCAATTGCTATCTAATATCTTAAGCACCCGAGCTGCAGCCGGCGGAAATCGAAAGGGAAAGGGAGAGGATAGTGAGGAGAAGTATATAGAGGGGAGCGACAGCAAGAAAGGACAGGGGAGAGCTTTGTACACTATTTACAAAATACAAAAGTAATCAAGTTCGCGCCGCTCGCACGCTAATGTCCATCTGCTTGTGTTCACTGACGGCTCCGTGGTGAGCGAAAACTGCTCGCTCGCCGCAGCGGCCACCATCCCCGCCCTGCAGCTGCACCGCCAGCAAAGAATGGCTTACCTGGGCTCTTCGACCACGGCGGAGCTACTGGGTCTTCGCCTGGGCTTGGACCTGGTGCTCACCCTTACTCCGCCGCCACCCAGGTGTGCTCTGCTGTGTGATTCCCGTGCCGCCCTCAGCCGCCTGCAGACTCCCGCCCGTGGCACCCCGTTGCTGTGCGCGTTACGCGAGCGCATTGAGCGCCTCGCGGAGCGCAGATGCAGTATTCGCGTGCAGTGGGTGCCCGCTCACTGCGGCATCCGCGGCAACGAGCAAGCCGACGAGCTCGCCACCGCCGCACATCAGCTTCCTCCCAGCGACGAGCCGCTCGCCCTGGAAGACGTGCGTGCGGTGATCTACGACCACCTCCGTCAGCAACACCCGGACCCTCGCATCGCGCGAGGAGAGCGCATTTCTCTCGTCGGCGCGCGCTCACTGTCGCGCCTCCAGCGGGCGATGATCATCCGAGTGCGCGTCGGCTGCGTGTGGCCCGGGGAAAGACGGGTGCGCCACGGACTTTCGTCGAGCGACGCGTGCGCTGAATGCGGCGCAGTGGAGACATTGGAGCACATGCTCCTTCGCTGTACCGCTTCTGCAGTGCCGCGTCGCGAGATGCTCGCGGCCTACAGGGCGCTGGGAATCATCCCGGACAGTCTCGAAGCGCTCCTGTGGCCGCGCGGCAGTGCGCGCACCCGTGACAGAACAATGGTGAGCCTCTGTGCGTTCATCGAGCAGGCGGGCTTGACTCCCCGCTTGCTCTACGCCAGGTAGTGCACGCGTGACACGAACGCTCCGTGGGTGCTACCTCGGACGGTATACGCGGCCGGGCGCCCCACCCCGGCCGCTAGTGCAGTGTGCCGCGCGCGCGATTAATCCGAGACAGGACGCTACGTGCGCGCGGCTATGTACATACAGTTTACTTCTTGTGTAAGTGATTGTGCGCAGTGGCCGCTCGCGCGCACTTATTTTCGGACAATGCAGATGGATTCGTTTTGTCGAAAAGTGTTCGACGGGCTCCGGGAGCCGGGCGGCCGGTTCACCGCGCACACGGGGACAGCTGGTTTTGCTGTCGGTGCGGAGCGCTTGGACACAGCTGGTAGTGCTGTGAGCGCGCTGGATTCTTATCTGCTGGATTCCGACGGCGTCCTGCTGAGGTATATACCCTCCGAGAACGACACAAGCGAGGCGTTCAAGGTGGTGATACCGCGAGTGTTGAGAGCGGCACTGTTACGTTACTTTCACGACTCGTGCATCGCTGGGCATGCAAGCGGCCCCAAGACTTACATTAAGTTGTGTCGCTTTGCTACCTGGCTTGGCATGAAAAGGGACGTAACACACTACGCCCGCTCATGTCATGTGTGCCAAAGCGTGAAGCCCCGGGGTGGACGACCGCCCGGCCTCATGCAGCCGATTAACAGCCAGACTCCCTGGCAAATCGCGGCGTGTGACGTCATGGGACCGTATCCCACGACACCGAGTAGGAACAAGTTCCTGCTGGTGGTCACGGATCACTT
This sequence comes from Amblyomma mixtum, assembly GCF_055824585.1. Taxonomy (NCBI): domain Eukaryota; kingdom Metazoa; phylum Arthropoda; class Arachnida; order Ixodida; family Ixodidae; genus Amblyomma; species Amblyomma mixtum. Next base: position 168,163,122 of record NC_143014.1, on the reverse strand, counting down.
CAGCAAGTGGGTTGAACTTTTCCCCCTGAGAAAGCTGACGGCACGAGTGATCATGGAGAAGCTGATGGACGTATTCACCAGGTTCGGTTTCCCAGAGCAGCTGATAACGGACAACGCGTCCTACTTCACTGCGAAGGTGTTCGTAGATTCGTGCGCTGCACTCGGCATTACGCACAAGAAAACGACCACCTATCATGCTCAGTCGAACTCCACGGAACGAGTCAACCGCAACATTAAGCACATGCTTGTCGCGTACTCCGAGAGGCACAAAGATTGGGACTCCTATCTGCCAGAGATCGCGTTCGCTTTGCGTTCGACCGTTAACCGCTCGACTGGGTATGCGCCGTCTTCTCTCAATCTGGGTAGAGAGCTGCTAAATCCGATGGACCGGGTTCTAACGGACAGCAGGAAGACGCCAGTCGCTTCGTCAGCACGAGCTGAATACGCGACGCAGCTGCGCGCTAAGATGACGGAGGCCTTACACAAGGCTCGCCGAAACCTGAGCACCGCTAGGGCGCAGCAGAAAGCACAGTACGACCGCTCGCACCGGGATGTTCGCTACGAAGTGGGCGATCTGGTGCTTCGGCGCCAACACGTTCTCAGCGATGCTAGCAGACAGTTCGCGGCCTCGTTGGCGCCGAAATGGATCGGGCCGTTTCGCGTGCGAGAGAAGCTTTCCTCGCTCGTTTACAGGCTCGAGGACTTGCGGTTGAAACCGACAGGCGGACCGGTGCACGTATGCGACTTGAAACGTTACGTGCAGCGAGACGAGTGGGTTCAGGACACAGCCCGACCCGCGCCGCAGTCGGAGAACGAGCGCTGCGATCAGCCGGCGAACTCCGCGTCCCGCTATAACTTGCACCGTAGGCAGAAATAAAATCTGCCTGCGCGGACTAGAGCGAGGGCGCAGGCCGACACGCAGTCTCGTTAGATGCATGAACGTACGGGCCGCTCATGCCGATCACTATTGCGTAAGACTTACTTGCGTTAGCCCTCATGACTCTCGTGAGGGCCGAACAGCTACGTAGCACGCGCTGCGGCAGTTGGTTACATCTGTGTTGACCTTTTTCAGCGCAGATGGAAAAGAAGCAGGGCGCATCAGAACGACATCGTTCGCCACTGCCACCAACTAGAACCATCTAGAGCCACCATACAGCTTCGGCAACGCGCCGCGCCCATGGCCCGCCTCTACGCCCAGCCCGCGACCTGAAGCCGCCACCCTGCTGCCACCTGAGCACCCCTGCTACCTGCCACACCGCATCGGAGCTGCCCGCCTGCCGACTGTACGCCGCCGCACCCGCCTACCCAAGAGCAAGCTGGTCAAACGAAGACAGAGCAGCCGTGGCCCCATTACCACCTCAACCCTGGGCCCTGGCCAGCTAACCGGGTATGCCAGGGCAACCCAACCGCCCGGCCTCTACCATGGAAGCGCCGCGGCCCTCGCCTCTGAAGCCACCTGACCCAGCCTCTGAGGGCGGCGCAGCCACGAACCTGGCCTCCATGCAGTCGAAGCCGGTGCCACGGAGGCGGTCAACCACCTTCACCGGAGCGGTGCAAGCGCGGGTAATTGGAAGATGGCGACCGGTAGCAAGCTACCTGTCGACATCGGCATCTCGCGGGTGGTCAAGTATTCGGACCAGCTGATCGGTGCGGGCGTGGCGCGGACATCAACAAGTGTACCGGCGGGAGCCGAAGAACTTCGATCCCTGGATGGCGGAGAAGATTAAGTGACGTGTGCGCCTGCTTCTCTGTCCGGGAGGCTTCTTAAGGAGGGGAGGATGTGGGATATACAGATATCCCTCGCCGCCCCGCGCTGAGTCACGCGACGAAGCGCCCGCCGCCGGGCATGGGTAGAGGGGGGCACGCGGCCACTAACCTCACCCTCAGCTCGGACGTGACGTCACGCCTACGCTCTGGCGTCTTAGGAACGGGGTGAACGACCCCTCTTGGTTGCAACCGGTTGCTCAAGGGGGTGCAATGTCGTAGGGGTTTAAGGAGAGCTCACGCGGGAACAAAGGCTGTCTAGTCTCTCCTCTCGCCGCGGTGACTGCCCGATTGCCCCGCCGACCCCGTCTCCTGCCCGCGCCCTCCCGGATTATTCAACGCCAGTCGACGACGACTTGGTAAGCTGCTGAACCATCTATTATCGGATAGAACATTCTTCCGCAGTGTGCTTTGCCTTGCGCTAGGTAAATAAACGGTTTCCTAGCGTACTCTGTTCGTTGCCTACTTCGTCCGAACCCGCCGTGGCTGTGACTGCGCCACGGGTTGGGGACACGAGAACGCCCGCGCATAGCTGGCACGGAAGCGCGCCTTCCCGGCCGGCTGCACGCGGGTGACCCCATAACTGTTATAAGCCTTAGAGATTGCAAGCGCATCATATTGATGACGCCGGCGAGCTAACCGGACAGGCTTTCGAGGTCGATATGCGCACACGATATGGAGCACGCAGGCTTAAAATCAATGTTACAGGGGTCTAGCAGCCCCTTTTCGATAATGATGGGCATGATTCGTTCATACAACACGCGTTCTACCAACTTCACCAGATTCGATTTCAAAGAAATTGGTCTAATATTGTCTAAGACAAATCCTTCGTCTTGCTTTTTAAGCACAGGTAGAGCTTTTGAAAGACGCCAGACATTTGGAATCTATGGGGTTCCAACGAAGCCTAGCACGTGAAAGCGCACGAGGGCCACCAATGCCAATGGATCCTGGCTTCGTCTTCATCTAAGCAGATGATGATGGTTCGTTGGGAGTGAAAATATGAAGAAGAGGAAATGCAGAATGTCAGTAAAAGAGGGGAAAAGGAGAAAAAGTAAAGATTAAAACGAGCACATTGTAGTTCGCTCCAGTAGCCCCACCTACCGGCTGCCATGGTTGTAAATTGTGCGGGCTGCAGCAGCCTCACCCGACGTACGCGGCAGTATGTACTAGCCCGACTGCTCGTCGCGCTCCGTTATCACGTGTGTTTGTCACTTTAGGGTTGGCTGTGTTGCTAGCACCATCGTTTTAGTCTGTTATCACAGCTTATGACGCGTCTTTCGCAAATGTCCTTGCTGGCAGAAACAACCGCTCTGCTCAGCCCTTTTTCTTTCACCTTTTTCAGATCTCTCCAATACAAATTCACCAAGAACGAGACTGAAACCGGCTGCATTGCTAAGACACTTATTTTTTTCTTTATCCATTGATGCCTTCGTTTCAAATGTGCATCACTACTCACTAAACAGGACCACGTTCGCGTGTATCTTGCAACCGATGAGCTTGCCAGAAACACTGCGCAAAAGCAGCCATCGCAAAATTTTTCCTTCTTGCATGTGCGTTCCGTTGGTTTGTGTACAAATGCCTTAAAAAATGTACAGTCCACCAAGATTACTTCGTGTTCATGGAGGTGAGGGGTGCACGTGTTCTCCCCTCCCCGAAGCTTCGTGTGGTGTCTGGGGCGTAGTATAGTACAGTATAGCGGTTTATTCAGCATGTCTTACGCTTTGTTCCTGTCTTCAAGCCCACAGCGACGGGTTATGAAGGCGCAGGCTCCTTTCCCAAGCAATGCAACCCTAGGAAGCCGAGCACCAGGCCGGGGTGTAGCTTGAACCCATTTTGAGAAAACCGGTGGGTATACCCGGCCGTCCGGAGGCCGGATTCGAACCCACCACCTCCGGAAGCAGAGGTGGGTGCTCTACCACTAGGCCACGGCTGCGGCATAGCGGTTTATTAAAAAATACAAAGAGGAAGAAAAGAAAACGATGCTTCCGGCTGCGGCAACAGCTACACAACAATATCAGCACTTAAACTACGGTCGCTGGAAATAAAAGGGACAGAATATAGAGTGAGGTTAGAAAGAGCAACCTCTGCCGCTTCAGGTAAAAGGGACAGGGAGAGGACAGCGAGGAGAAGTAGAAAGGGGACCGATAGCAGGAAAGGACAGGAGAGAGCTATTAGAGCTACACTACTTGCGCCAGCGAAAAACACGCTGCTTCGCGTATTTTGGCAAAGCGCAAGTCTGGAAAGCAAGCTGCCAAAGCCGAACCCATGAAGGGTTCGCTTTGGAACCCGCTCGCTATACCGTGACATCTTTCTGATGTAGCCGTGGGTGGAGCGAAGAGTGACTAGGGAGAAGACAGCAGCTATTCTAAAGCGTTTTGAAATGCTAAGACTTTTGCTGCAGTAACATGAGCTAATTAATAAACGCGGGCTCAACCAGATGATCACGACGGTGCGAAAAGCTTAGATATGCGACAAGAGATCACCGAGAAGTTAAACGCCGAAGGCTTGCTGGTTAACACCGCAGATCAGTGGCGGAAGTTCTTGAAGAATGACATCTACAACGCGCAGCACGACGTACCGTTTCTGACCTTTAAAAGAACCCATGGACATTTCCTTTGCGTTCTTCCCTCAACCATCGCACGTTATGACACTCCCATGGGCGCCGACACCTTCTCAACAACACCACTTTCATCCGTAGAGGTGAAGCAAGCTGGCTGCACCTCCAAGCCCATGTCAAGCAATGGCCGTAGCCCTTCTGCCAGCGGCCGCCCGAAAGCCTCCGGTTGTAAAAGGAAGCGCGCAGAGAGCCATACTCTTCGTTATCAGCGCGCTTATTTGTACTATCCAGGTTGTCCTACACAACCAATTAAAAGTTGAAACTAACGCGCTTTTTTCCCACCGCTGCCACCACTTGTTGGGACTCACGAATTATGGTTGAGCCGGAGAAGGGACGAGGAAGACGGAGACGGGGTTACGATGAAGACGCTGAAAACTTATACAACTATTTACGTTATGTAAACGTAAGGAGCAAGTGAGAGTTCTGCTACGGAACGTCGTAGCAGAATGAAGTCTCGGTAAGACGAAGCTTCTCGGCCGTACTCGATGTTGAGTTTTGTAGGGTTTTCGTTCCCTGAAATCCCTAGACGTAGGCCGGGCCTTCCGAGGAAGGCGTGTCCTGAAAATTTAAGTTCACTTTGGCACTCATCACGCACTCTCTCATTAGGGAACACGCCCCCGTCATGTGTTGAGCTTGAGGGTGAAGAGGGTGCCATCTCTTTCGCTCAGACGTCGGGTCCTCGAGTGACGTTACCACGGTCTGCAGGTGGTCGCACGTGTTACTCGCAGTGTAGGGCCATAAGTCCAAGGCTAAGGCCACGCGCAAGGCTACGCGGGGTGGGGAAACCGTTCGCCCGAAACTGCTCCTTTGACGACGGATGCCGTGGTTAAACATGGTGATCGGACACTGCTGACATCCGGTCCTCTTCGGATGGCCAGTTACGGCTGGCCTTGGCAACTATCTTCGTCATGTAGGTGAGGGTGCACTGGCAGAGCTGCGCTGGCATCTTTCAGGGAGGGGGGGGGGGGCTTGATGTCGCCGCTGACGTGGCTGCGCCGACAAAGTCCGCGTTTTAATCCGCTTAGGCTGAAGGGCATTCCGGGCATAACAGTACCCCAGCCGCCAGACAATGCGTCCGGAAGATGAGCTGCTCCCACGCAGCTCGGCTGGCGGGACGTGCGAGAACGAGCTCTCGCTCTGCAGTCCTCTAATGCTCTCTTCATCGGCTGGGGATGTCCAGCTCTGGGAATTTCTCTGGGAGGCGAGCCAAACGGGAAAACAAACGCCAAGCCACTCACAACAAAAGCAAGTGCCGTCTGAAACCCACTCGTCCCGCCAGGCCATAACCAAAGCAATACTGATTGCACTCCAGATATCCCTCTAAGTAAAGCCTGAAATGAAAAGAAATTTCCCTGAACGAACACGAAGCGCGTATCTGACGCAAAGTTGTGGGTGTGTGAGATAGAAGGACAATTAGAATTGGTCTAGGGTCGGTTGGACAAGTTGAAACGATTCTCGGATGCCACCCGGGAAGGGAGGAATCAACCGACAGGTGAGACAGAGGCTTTCAATTTTTCCCCAAGCTATACTCCATTCGTAACCTGCACAATGGCCTGTGCGCGCTCTTCCGTTCGTTTACCATGGTAGCAGACGCTAAGACCCCTGCCGTAAACGTGCAAAACTTGCGCAACAAGCACTGCAGAAGTAATAACGTACTGCTATACTTAACACGACTAAAAGGGTAGCGTCTCTAGGAGCTCATGCCAGCTACCTAAGCTGCCATGTCCAAGTGCTTCCGTGTCCGCGGACACTAGCACGTAACAAATACTGCGGAAACCATACTTGCAAAACCATATAAAACAAACCAAACAGAATTAAAGCACAACATAATCTCGTAGTGCCCACGCAGAGGATCTACGCCACATTTGCCAATAAGTTACTTGTTCGCTGTACTTCCGCTCGTCAGCGGACAGTCATAATGCGCAGCGTAGCTAAACCTATGCACAAGTGCATGCTGCAAAACAATTTGAATCAAATCTAAACATAAGTGATGCCGTGAAAAAACAAACATAACTAGATAATCGCGAGGGTGAGATTATAGTTCACAAAGCACTGTGGCATTCAGTGCTCGTTTACAGTGCAGCGGCGACAGCAAGTCTTCCCTGAAAGCAGCCAGCGCAGCTCTGCCAGTGCACCCTCACCTACACGACGAAGATAGTTGCCAAAACCAGCCGTAATGGACTTTGAAGTGAGGACCCGGGGGTCAGCTGGGTTCAGTCACCATGTTTGGCCGCGGCATCCGTCGTCAAAGGAGAAATTTTCGGCGAGCGGTTCCCCCACCCCGCGTGGCTTGGCACATAGCCTTGACCTTGCACTGACGAGGAACAAGTGCGACCACCTGCAGACCGTGGGAACGCCACTCGCAGACCTTCCGGTGTCTGCGCGACAGAGATGACATCCTCCTCACTCTCAAGCTCAACACTTGATGGGGGCGTGTTTCCTAATGAGAGAGAGTGTGAGGAGTGCCAAAGTGAACTTTTCAGGACACGCCTTCCTCGGCAGGCCCGGCCTCCATCTAGGGATTTCAGGGAACGAAAACCCTACAAAACTCAGCATCGAGTACGGCTGAAAAACTCCCTCTCACCGACACTCCCTTTCGCTGATAGCATCCTCGATCACCTCGCACCGGGTGCGGCCCGAAACCAGCGCGGTTCCCTGCGCACCGCGGCGGTGGCGCACCGGCGGGGGTCAACATCGAGGACAAGCTGCACTGAGGACAAGCTGCTCGAGGGGGCGTGCATGCAGCGTCGCCTTTAGGATGCCTTTTTTTCTGGCGCGTGCATTTGATTGTAAACCACAACACCGGTCACACGCTCCCCTGCTCACCCGAAAATGCTTTTGTAACTGCAAATAAATCACACATTTCACATGTCCAAGGACACACAGCTATATATGCAAAACAGTGAAATGTAAACAGACGCGAGGCGCCTGACGACCCGATCAACGAATTTTCGGTTGTTCATCGCCGTGTTTAGTCTGTATCAAGTCGATTATCATGTCATCTTCGCTATGAGACGGACTTGACAGCACTTCATCAATGGCGGCAACCATCCGTATTCTCTGTTCCATCGCGTGGGACTGTGCGCAGGCACGATTAGGGTAGTACGGGCCACCGTGTAAGGGGGAAAGCGGCTTCTCCGCAGCGCGCGTCCCGCAATGCTTGCCGAGATTGCACCCTTGGGAACCGCCGATTTTCCGGGTGCGAGACAGGGCAACGAAAAAGCGACCCGGCGGGGTGCGCTTCCGGTGATAGAGGACAGCGGGTGCGCACCGGTGCAGTTGATCGAGGTTGGAAGGTGCGCACCAAGGCGCCCCGGTGCGCACCGGTGCGGGTGATCGAGGATGCTATGAGAGACACTCTCAGTTGCTCCTGCAGAGCAGGCAGAGCCTCGCAAGGGAACAGCAGTTCGCAATTGGTAGCGAGATGCTTGAAGAGGTAGGGGAATACGTCTACTTAGGGCAGGTAATGGCAAAATAGCCGCTATCCTTAAAGGGTCCCTGAAAGGGGTGTCTGAGGTTGGCAAACAAATACTTGCATTATGTAGAGCGTAGGCCACTGAACGTTC